>NC_066854.1:6074797-6406672 GCF_001640805.2 Lates calcarifer
AAAAGAAGTGTCACTTAGTGTGTTGCATCATGCCGAATTATAGAGTTAATCCAAACCATCGAAATAATTTAACTTATTTTGCTGTCAGAGGTGTCTACATGTGAGGGCAAGCGAAAAATGCAAAAACGGCATGTCGTCAAATGGAGTTCGGCACGTAAGTCTCTCCCTAAGAGGGCGAGCTGCACCTATTTTCCTCTTAGATCAACTGTGTAGACACGACTGTACAGTTGTGTTTAGCTAATGTAGTGATGTCATTTCAATGGCTGACAAATTAATCACATACCTTAAGGTTAATTAAAGTACCACTACAGCAGGAAGGTAGAGATTTTAATTAGGGAAAAACACCCTGCCTCCCATCTAAGTAAAATGGAACACGACTGTCTTTTTAGAAAAATGACAGTGTGAGAGGAAAGGGGAGAAAATAGTCCAAGCTTGATGTGTTGCCACCCATCAGTCTCAGTCCTGCTCTACCTCCCGGGGAGACTGTACTTCCATTAAGACCAGTCAAACAGCATGAGGTGAGCAGCTCTGACAAGGTCCCATGAAAAGCCAAACCAGGCTGGCAGTCATGATCAGGGTTATTATTCGCTATGTGTCGATATACCTGAGTCAATCCAGTCTGACTAATTATCACGCTGGTTTGAACCAAAGGGCCAGGCCAAGTGCTTAGTCATTAGCCTGGGTTTTACCACAGAGACAAACCAGGGCTTGTTCACCGGCCTTATTTCTACCTCAGGGCCAAGCAAGGTTAAACAGAGCTCAACCAGTGCTGAAGCTGCCATGTGTTTGTGAGCATAACAGTGAATGTCTTAGGGCCTCTCCTGTGTGTTTGAGTGAGAGTTAGAGAGGGAGAGAGGGAGAGCTTGGCTTAAATTAGTGCAGTGTAAGATGATCAAATGTCGCCAGCTCTCCTGTGGTGTGTGTTGCTGTAGGTGTGTGTGTGTGTGTGTGTGTGTGTGTATTCTGGCGCAGCAGAAGCGAAAGTGTTCCTGGTATACAAATTACTTCCCCCTAACATGGATTCTGGTCAACTTGTCATGCTTCAGATAAAATCAAACTCCCCCAACGCTGACTGCGATACACATTTCTGACAGCATGCAGAGACCTCAGTCTGCTCTGTGACCTCAGGTGCAGACACTGGTGCTGTTTTGAGTTGCAGCTTTGGTATGAAACGTGCTGCAGACGTTTGAGTCTCTGGGTTAGACCTCATCTTCTCCTTTAATGCAACCACCAGACTTCCCTTTCCTTTCCTGTAATAACCCATAGAGCATCTGCATTTCCTCTTGTACCATGATTTGTCAATGAAGCATGACAGCTGCCTTGATATTTTCATTATAGTGTACCACAGACATGTCTGTTTATTTTTGTCTATATTGGTTAGAACTGGCTTTTTCAGACCATATTTCCCATATCTATGTCAGTATGTATTAGCTTGTATAATCCCTTTACTGGTAATGTATTTATATTTTTGTTTTTGCAAGGCAACTTTAAGGACACCTTGTGACTTCGGTGTACCTTAATGGTGAAAGGTTTAAAAGACTATTGCACATATTAACATTAATAGCTCAGACGTCTGTGCCTTTTATTCCCCTGTGCTGATCTTAGACACTGAAAACATTCAACACACAATATTCACAATGCACGCTTGTGCCCCAGCAATTAGAAGCTGACTGATTTTTTGCAGGTAAACTGGTTTATCATTAGAGAAATGGTTAACTGTGGAGATTACTAAGTCTTTGCACAGGTCTGTTTTGCTTGAGGACTAATAATATAAATTCTGACTTTCAAATGTATATCTGACGCCCAGCATTAACTTTTTAAATGTGTTAGTACAGTCCAAACAAAGGTAGATAATGTATGATGCTTAAATAATCCAGTAGCAGTCTATCCATAAATGACAAAAACTCCCAGACCTGACTGGTTGAACCAGGGATCATGCATAAATGTAAAGCCTGGATCTAGTTTAATTGCTGCAAATCTGGACAAATAAGACAAACAAATGGCAGCTGCCATGCCTAACAGACCGGCCTCATGACCGGTGCCCCCAGCTGCTAATCCCTCTCCTGGACATGCCTGCCCATGCCACAGTGCTGTGAGTTTTTACAGACTCTTCAGCTGATGATCACAGTCTCTGAGTGTCTTCAGGCTCCACTGGCTGTGCAGTATTTGTTCCAGGAGAGACAGACAGACAGACAGGCAGGTTAGGCAGGCAGGCTGGAAATTGAGTTTGAAAACTGTACATTTCAGCACCTGGCCAAGCAACTTTGAGCCTCTCATTTATAGTGATGAATGGCCCCTATTGCCTACATACACACACCCATAATGGTTTACTGCATATTACAGTCAGGTTTTGATGTGGCACAGCAAAAATCTTATTGTACTTTTAAATGCAAAGCTAAGGGCTGGCTATAACGCAGAGAGGAAGTGACAGTTTTTCTCAGCATAAGTGGCATAATAATTTGCATTAAACACACAGTATATTGAAAATTAAGTTGCTGTTCCTGCTCTTGTCTAATATTAGCTTTAGGTGTGGCAACAACCTCGTCATACAATTTGAAGTTTTATGGTTGTTTGATGTCATAACTCGCAAGTGTTTCATGATTCATTCTTGTTCACTCTTTCGATTACATTGTAGCTGTCAGACTCCCCAGAGACCAACATGTCAGCAGTGCATCTGTGGTTCATCTGATGTGATGTGAAAGATGAATTAAACCATAGACCACTCCTGACAGAGATAGTAAACAGAGACGGAAACGTACAGTAGGTTTTATGGGGTGCTTATTTCATTGTGACTTGATACTTACTAAAGCAGAAAAAGCTCACACTCAGCAGGCTCTCACACACAACACCAGGCCACCTGCCAAAAACTCAAGTATTGATGGACTCACATTGATGGACCATACAAGCACAGGACTTGTTTATAAAGCACTTTTTCTCTAACCAGAGGTCTGAGGAAGAAGTGTAGGTTTTACACCAGAAACTCCTCAAATGCATCAGTTTTCAGTTTTGTGTTTTAACTAAACACGACTTTCTTCTAATTAAAATGCTGCATGAAATTGAGAGAATTACTACTTAAATTGGGTCACATTCAATCCAAGGACCAAGCTTTTGCTGCCAACTTTTTGTACTAGTTTCTGATACTTATACAGACACAGATCAGTTCTCAAAATGTACTGAGGTTTCACATCAGTCGTAGTAATGAGTAGTGGTGAAACAGTTCACCTCACTGGTTCAGTGTACAGCCTCACTGTGTTAAACATGGAAGGAGGGTGTGTTCCATCCATTTCCATTATAGTCTGTCAGATAAAAAAATATATGTGCAATATTGCTGTGCAATATTTAAATAATAAAACAACACCAAACCAATGCTTACTTCGATACCTAACTTTGAACATTGTAAACGCACCTTTTTTCCTATGACTAGAGCTATTAAGATAAAACCCAAGTTATAATAAACCATAGTTATTATGATTTAAATCAGAATCTTAGCTGGTATTTAATGCCGATGTTTAATCCTTGACAGTTTTCACTTCTCTTCAGTTCTACACAAACATTTCAGTTCATACAGAAAAAAAAAATACTGGAGGTCGATACCTTACTCTACTCTTCTCTACAGTGAACACTGTATTGGAAATCCTGCCAAGAAACAGATTGTGTTCAAGAGTAGTTTATTAATATTCTTGTTACATACAAACCCAGCAGCATGTAGCATCTCCACTTTACCTTTAGCTGAGCGCAGGCGTCAGGGTCAGAGTTGGAGTGTGAAGGCCTGCAGCCAGTTTTCATCAGAATGTCAGCGAACTGACCGACTCTATGGAGCTCAGTGAGACTCTGCTGTGTTGCTACATGCTCCGCTCAGCTGGAATGTCAGGAGAGTCTAACACTTTGATTGAGGAGGAATGTAAACCAGATGGTTTGATTTGATACAAGCAGTCCCTGCTGTGTTAAGTAAATAGCACCAGTTATCTGATAAACAATGAAAACTAAATTAAAGAGTCACTTATATGTATAAATCTCTCTCTCTCTCTGCTGTTGGTTTTGATTTTTGGGTTAATCTTTGAAATCTGCTGGAGCACTGCCATAACCATGGGTTGGTGTTCTTGCCAGAGAAAATGATGTGGGCATGAGTGTATGCACGCCTGCCGAAATACATACACACACAGAATGCAGTTCAGGTTGTAGCAGCATCTGCGTCATTATCGATACTGTGCAACCTCAGTCAAGTTACAACAAGCCCTGTGTATATATGTGTGTGTGTGTGTCTTGGTTTCTGCTTGCGTGCTGAAACAGGGACACTGTGTTCAATCACCTGTAGTGTCCGAGATTGACATAGTCCATGTGTGTGTCAGATTTGTCAGCGTCGTCCTTCACCCTCCAGTTTATGAAGACTCTAATTTTTTAATATTCTCTCTGTCCCTCAAGGTGGGTGCTCGGCCCGAGTGGTGACGGTGTCCCCTGGTCCGTTAATCCGGGTGGAGGGTCAGCCGGTCTCCATCAGATGTGACGTCAATGAATATTCGGGACCTCGTGAGCAGGTAATTTTGATCATAGCAACTCCCATAAAAACTAAACAACAATGTGTTAGCCTGACAGGCCTGAACAGGGCATTTGCTGGGGACTATTTTCATTTGTGGATGGATACACATCTGGTGTTCTAGTGAGTATTTACTGGAACAGGATGGTCTTTGTGGGACTGGGATTTTATTCTATTTTGTAATGGAACCAACTTCATTTAAAAATGAAATGTGTTCAATCCCCTAGAGAGTGTTAATGTTCTCTCTAAAGTCATTTCATTTAGATATTATGTTTATTTTGGCTTGATAGTGGCACTAGGGGAAGCGGTCAGAGAGATTCATCATCTGGGGACCATGAATATATCATGAGTATTGTGTCTTTGGTCCTCACTCGTCTTGCAGGATTTCGAGTGGATGATGTCCAGGGATGGGAGCGGGACGAGGATAAAGATAATCTCCACCTTCGACACCAGCTACTCCCACCCATCGCTCAGCAAGCGGGTCGCGTCTGGCGACATCTCGGTGGTGAGGCTGGCAGACAACGAGGTGGAGCTGAAGATAGCGGAGGTGAAGCCGCTGGACGCCGGGCTCTACTGGTGCCAAACGCCGAGCACCGACTCCGTCATCAGTGGCAACTACGAGGCTCAGGTCCAACTCACTGGTAAGGGAGAGTTGTGTGTATGTGTGTGATAGCTTTCCACTTTGATAAAAATGCAAAAAACTGCATTTTTAAATAATAAATTAACTAATATTTTTATCATGGCATGTAAGTCTTCTTACCTGCGTTAGCTGTGTTAACTGTGTTTTACAGTATGAGTGTGTGTATGAGGCTAGCTGGCTATTTTGGTTCATTTAACAGCCGTCCCCATGACTTACTAATGCTCTATGGACCATGCATATACACTCCTGCACACACACACACACTCCCCCGCTCATTTTAGACAATTACTGGCATATACTGTAGCTTGGCTTTCACATAGACACACAACAACCTGTGCACACATCAACACACTCTCACACACTCATGGTGGGGAGCAGATGTCAGGTGGGAGAACTTGGCTTGTGTCAAATGAGGGCCAGGGAGACACAGATTTGGATGGTGAAACACAAAGGTTGGGAGAAGAATATAAATACCATCATATGGCAGATAATGAAAGCAGGCCAGAGGGAGAGATGTTAAATCACATGGTCTCTAGTATTGTACAGTCTGTAATGAGTGGAAGCGTTGGTGGGAGGAGAGATGCAGGATTTAAAGCACCTTAAAAACTCTGTCACTGTTAGCATCTTTAGCATCTGTCGTTATCTGCATTGTAATCTGTGAATTTATCAAGCTGATTATTTGACAGACATGCCCACAGTTTATTTGCTTTAGTGAACTAATGTTGATGTGTTTATACTAATCTGCTGTATATTTTAGACTCAACTTACTTCAGCCAGTTGAGACTTGAGTTTTTTCTCAGTTTACCCAAGAGAAGCACAGTCACCACTTGGTGCTTTACTTCTCAGGCTTTCATTCAGCTCACAGAAAAACACATCTCATCACTCAGAGCTCTGGCATCAATCTTTAGATGGAGAATAAATGCACAACATATACTCTGACTACACATGAAGTATTTAATTCCACAGTGGAAAGGTTTAGAGTGGTAACTAACAAATATATACATTATAGATTTGTTATGGTGATTATTTTTGCGATTAATCAGTGAATTGTTTTGTCTGTAATTTCCCAAATATCTTGTTTTATTTAACCAACAGTCCAGTTTTTCAATCAGATATGACAAAGAAAAGCATCAGATCATCACATTTGAGAAGCTTGAACCAGTAAATGTTTTATATATATTTTTGCTTGAAAATTACTTAATAATCATATTAATTCCTGATTAAATGAACTAATTGATTAATTGTCTAATTGTTGCAGCTCTCCTCGAGTTCACTGGTAACTTAAAACAATTTTAAGCATCATCAGAAAAGTTATTTGTTGGAAAATGAAACATTTTGCTCCAAAGGCCTGAGGAGGACGACTTCTGTTTATGTGTTTTACTTTTCTGCCAACTATTAAAGAGATGCAGACGTCAGCTTTTTACAAAATGTTTTAACTAATCTTGGAAAGAAGTGGAAACACTGGCAGTAAACAAATGTTAGGCTTGCTGTTGCCAACTGATGCAGCATAAGGCAGTTTGATGAAACCCTTTACATTGTGTTGTAAGCATCCAGTGCACAATAATGGCTCCATTTTGGCGTTCACTACTGATTTCTGGAAGGTCAGCACAGAAACACCACGGTAGTGAGAGCTTAGTACTAAAAATGGAGCCATCAAATCAGATACAGCAGGAGATAGTTACCTCT
Source organism: Lates calcarifer (assembly GCF_001640805.2). Taxonomy (NCBI): domain Eukaryota; kingdom Metazoa; phylum Chordata; class Actinopteri; family Centropomidae; genus Lates; species Lates calcarifer. The sequence continues at coordinate 6,081,658 of NC_066854.1, forward strand.
TCAGTGTGTTGTTGTAAAAAGAACCCAGGAGATGTTCATTTTCTGTTCTTTTAAACATCAAATTAGCATTCCACTGCTCTTTTTGGCATTAAATCTGACATATTCAGCTCCATAATGGGAGCAGCAGCTGAGGACCAGCACAGCAGGGAGGAGGTATAACTAAACAATCTGCGTACAAAACAGGATTAACCAAAAACACAACCTGTTTTACAAGAATTTAACTGTCCAGACAAGTCATCCATTTATAAGGCAGATAAGAAGGGAGATGATAATACTGTAAGTCACCCTACATAAACCCACTGCTGATGTGAAAAGAATCAGACACTTCCTCCTCCAGCCTTGTCTACATGTGGTCATGTTCAGGCTATAAAAGCACTTTGGTTAATGTTAGGAACTTCAGGGCAACAGACAATTATTTTCATTATCAAATCGTCTGCTAATTATTTTCTTATTTAATTACTTTGTGTTTGTTTATTAAGTAGTTTTTTAAAAAAAAGAAAAACGGTCATTACAGCTTCTGGAGACATTCAAAAAGCTGGAACCAGTAGATGTTTGGTTAGTTACAGAATTTTCTTTCAGTCGACTTATTGTTGCAGCTGTAAAGGAGCTTCAAGGCGGTGTTGACTTTTAATATTTAACCAGACGATTATCTTTCCTTGCCCGTAACAAAGTGCTGAGAGTTGCCTAAACAAACCATGAAACCGTGAATCATGTTTTAGTCACCACAAGCAGATATTTGAGGGAACGTTTCCATGTGACGTTGACAGGAAATGTTAATCCAGGTGGAATTCCCTCTTGCAAATTAGTGGCACACAGTATAAGATTAATTTTTAGGGGACAAGGTTGGCTTATCTAACCTTCACAGATATGTATAAGCTATTAGCTTTGGTCTGCAAATCAGCCCGCATAGTGCTCTTGATGCTTTTAGCAGAGGAGGGTCCAAGTTTAAGGTGTGGTTTTTAATCTCAAACAAGAACCCAGCCTCGACCTAATCCACGTTTATGAACAGACCATTTTAATCCTGTCACTGTATATTGTTACTGTCAATACAAAATAGAGATAAAGTCTTGATATTTACAGCCACACCAGTAGGTAAAGTATATGGTCTAAAATAGGTATCTTGTAATAGACCCCTTTGTTAATGTGGACATGTATAACACACTGATCAAACCATAACACTGTGTACCAGGCTTCACCACTGTCTGTAAGGCTGTCAACAGGAAACTATATTTTACTGCACTAGCTTAGGTAAATTACTTATTGCTGCAAAATGGTTTTAAATAACTTGAAAACAAAGAATTGTTGTCTTAAATTACAGCCTAAATAAGTTCATAAAAGTCTGTGGTTTCTGTATTTAAGTCTGATATAATAACAGTAATAAACTAAACTTCTACATTTAATCTCAAATCCTCAGCCTTCATTAAATCCCACACTTCTGTTGTAATAGTTGGGTCTTCCTTCACCTCCAGGTGTTTGACCTGGGATTTCACTGAAAGCAGAAGGAAACTCCTCATGCTCTGTTAAAGGGTCACTCCACCCAAAGAAAAACATGTTTTCCCACTAACCTCCAGGCATATGTAGCCCTGCTGTTTTATTCACAGACATATAGATGGTGGAAATCAGTCCACAAACAATTTTCTAGTGACTCAGATCGTCTACAGTTCTGGCTGTGTACAGTTTTAATTTGGACTATTTTCTGACAAAGAAACAGAAGCAAAGAGAGAGAACCCCATGCTCAGCATTTCCTTTTGAATTTAATTGGGTTTCTCCCTCATAATTATCCAGTTAGTAATTAAACACATATTTTGGCGACTGGCGCTGGTTTAAATCCACTGTCCCAAACACACAGGATGTTTAAGCATGACAAGTCTTTTTTTTTTTGTCCGGGAGCATTTCATACCATGAAACCTCAAATTTGAGAGATGAAGTCACAAAGAGGGATTGTCTGACAGCAGGTTAGTTAGCTTCATAATGGCACCATCATGTTCAGCTGCTCTCTGCTTCCCAGCACGGCTCCCCAGACACCTTGTTAAATTTAGACCTGAATTAACTAGGCAGCTCTGTTTATGTGTGAAAGCGATTCTGTCATGTATATGTAGAGCATATGTATTACGGAGCAGTGTATTTTGTAGTGTAATGTAGCAGGGAGTGTTTGTGTGTGTGCAAGACAGTCAGTCGTTAGCGGAGATGATGAGTTAGATTTGCGGCTGGAGGGTCTGTACCAGTCGAGACTTGTGCACCTCGTTCATCAGCACACACACACACACGCTTCCATCGCCCCACTGAGGCTGTTTGGTTATGTAAGAATCAAGTAGAAGTAGAGGTCGCTGAGGGTTTGAAAACTCCTTTCAGGCTAATTTTAATTGATAGAGCAAAACGCAGATTATTCGTCCTGCCTTTGTTATCTGACACAGACACTCACATCACTGCAGCAGCACTGTAGGCTCTCACTTCAACTGCAAGTCTTATTGGTGTCCAGTACTGACCTGCTCATATCCACACTATATATATATATATATATATATATATATATGTTCGTCAGGGATTCCTATGAAAGTCACATAAGCCTCTAAACCCAACGTTCACCTTCTTCTTAAAGTCATAAGTCACACACATCATACACACACTCCTGGAGTCAGTGTGACTTACAGCAGTATGTCTCATATAAATCGAGGATAAACCTGTTTAAAAAACACGGCTTATAACATTAGGCTTCCAGTCATGACGTTTTGACTTCTTCTTCAGTGTCACTCTAATAATCCACTTTTCATGATGCAAAATGTAAAGAAATGTAAAAAAAAAAAAAACACAGGGCAAAGCTAAAGTTTAGAAATAACTCACTGACCCTGGTGCTGTTATAAGAACACCAGACTCACCTTTATCCAAAGTTTGCAGCATTTAAAGATAAATATGGCACTCATGTGAGTCGTGTAGAGGTTTTGTCTTGGGGAGAGGGGGCTGGATATGTTCTTAGGCAAATCACAGTTACATATGAACTTGATTCACAGTAGTGCTTTTTTATATTCAGCTAGTAATAAAGATTGAGGTAAACCTTTGTGTTTTCAGTTGTTCCTGCAGCTACAGTAGCATTACCTTGTCCAAAGTGAGCTGACTTTAACTTTGTTTGGCAAAGCGATAGCAGCGTTTGCTCGCTGTACCACAAACCTGTTCCTCTCCTCTCACTTTACCTCTCCTTAGCCACAGCCCGGAGCTGCTTCTTTCCATATTCTAGGTCAGAGCGTTTTAAAGTATTCCTCAGTTTTGGGCTCCTTGACCCTGCAGTGAGGTCGAGGTGATTTCAGCTGGGAGTGGACTGGAACTGCTGCTTTAGGTCAACCAGGTCAACTGCTGGTTCAGTTGATGAATAAATAGGGTAGAAGGAAAAAAAGATAAATCTTACTGAACATGGATGAAATTGGGATTAATCAGGTGTTCTTTCCTGACACCTTTCAGCAGATTTCCTGCCAAATCTGACCTGGTGTGTTCACACATTCCAGTCCCTGGATGCTTACTGTAAATAGGCCTACACATAAACGCCCTCATCGGCTAATTTTTACATTTTATTTCCCACTTAAAGCTGAAATTAGCACTTTTTTCTTACTGAATGCATAAAAAATTGATCTTTCCCAGAGGATGTGAATGTGGCATGAATGTAATTCCCATAATGCACAGCTACATACTCATCATTCCCGGCCATCTGTCGCTTCTTGGATTCATTTTTAACATGACGAGAATTAGCTTCCAATGAGGATTATTCACCTTTTTATGTAAAGCATTTTGGCATGAAGCTTTACAGCCGCTATCACTTTAAAGTGTTAAATTTGTGTTTGTGAATAGACTATTTATTAAATAGCATACCTGAATTCACATATGTGGGCAAACCTGGCTCATATTAGTGATTTCCTTTTCTTTTTTTCAGTGGTATTTTGTGTTTTCATATGAAAAGGATCAAAACAAGTCTGTGATAATGATAAAACTGAGCCTGTAATTTGTGTTCAGCAGTCATCCGACAAAACTACTGAGCCTGCCACCTAGTTTCATTATTAACCCCCCACGTCTTCACTGCAGACATGCCATTCATCAGAGCATCTAATGTCTTTTCCTTTACTTTCCCTGTTGTGAAAAGCAGAGGTAAAACTTATTTTTTATAGCTGTTGTTGTGGAAGAGTTTAGAAGCAAAGTCGTGCGCAGGGTCTCCAGCGGTGATAAGGTCCCCAATTTTTTAATTCCCTCTCACAGAGCGACATTTCTCAGCCTGCTTTATGAGTCATAACAAGAAAAGAAACAAGACATTTAACAGCCTGAAAGTCAAAATCAGCCAGGAACTTTTTCGTTATCAGAGCAAAACAAGCCTGCAGTGAACGACTGGAGGTAAATGTGTTAGTGTGTTACCTGAGCAGGCAGGTCATTAACCTTTATGCACACTCCTCTGGGTGTGTTTCATAAATAAACACACACTCAATCGCAAATTTACAGCTTTGTCTGAAGCAGGCTGTTTGTTCTTTTAGCTCTCCTTCAGTCAGTGACCTTGACACAAGAGCCACATTGCGTAAGACATTTTGTTGACTTACGAGAATCCCAACCTTAAACTAATCTGAGCCTTAAGCTTAAAGTCCAAAGTCTTAATCTGTAGGTGTCTCTAGTTAACCTGAATGTAGCATAATGAGGTTCTGATGTGAGACGTCATCATTATTTATGATTCTGTCATTCAACACAATGAATACCTGCATTTAATGGTTGAATCTTGACTCTTAATTCTTTAGTTTGGGTGAAATTGTGTCACTTTTCCCCCCTTAAACCTCCTTTGATGTTATTTTTGCATGAACTTCCATTTTAACATGTCTGTTTTTAATCAGACATGCCTCTCAGGCTCATTCATTTCCTATATGTATACAAAGTTTGCTCCTCTGCTCAACATCAAAGTACTAAGGGTGGGGGGGTGGAGAAAGCAGCACAGCACAGGAAAAGGCATAGCTTACCTTGATTATGTTGTTATGTCACTGCTTTTGTTTTTTCACCTCTGAAAAATAAACAGTTTTTAAGTGGAAATTGGTTTAAAATGATCACTGCAGAAAACAAGTTCTTCTTGCACACAGCTCAGAATATGCCTCCAGGAATAGACAGTGAAGAAAAATGAGGAGAAAATGCAAATATACTGCTGATTATCGACCAGACTGTGCACAAGTACTCAACAAGAAAAAACTGTTTAGCTACAGTGTTAGGGTAAAATTAAAAAAATAACACCAATAAACTGTTTGATGTGAACTAAACTCCAAAATGTATCCACAGCTCCTGAGAAAATGTCCTCAATTAAAACTTAACTAACGTGCTAAAGTCGCCACAACTGTCACTCCACACTTTCTGCAGTTTACCATGAAGCAGCTGCAGGAAGAGTTAACAGCAACTTCTGAGGCAATTTTCAGCTGTGTGTGTGTGTGTGTGTGTGTTGAGAGCTTGCAGTTTCTTAACTTTGACATTTGTATTCAGTTGTATTCATCTTCTCCACTGTTGCTGATGTGTCCCTAAAATTTTTGCTTCATCTCTCTTTCTGTCAGTTATTCCCAACACCCTCCGCGTCATCCCACAGACCCCACCCCAAGAGATCCCAGAGGGAAGTGACCTCACGCTTTCCTGCAACGTCACGCGGGTACTCACACACCCCACCTACCTGTCCGTCACCTGGTCGCTGAAGAACGGAGCAACGTCGGAGGAAATTTTGACATTTGGTCCTCAAGGAGATGTCTTCACGGGGGCCAAGTTTGCCCGGCGCTATGCTGACGGAGGCATCCGATTGGTCCCCGGGAAGAATGGACTGTTTGAACTGGTGATATCCAGAGTGATGACGTCTGATGGCGGGACTTATGAATGCAATGGAACAGAGTGGACACATGAAAATGGAGGCAAATGGATAAAAATCGTGGAGAATGCGAAAGAAATGGGAACTGTTAGAGTTATTCCTGCAGGTAAGAAAAAGAAATCCTGCTCTGGTTGCACATATGAAACATTCATATTTTGTTTTTGTTCAGATACTTTATTTCAATTTATTTTTATTAGCAACATACTCAAGAAATGCCAAGGTCTTAACATCAACATCTCAACAAATATCAAATTGATTGCCATAAAATTAGTTTCAGACATTCATGTTCGCTTCAGGTGGAACTGGTCACTCAAACTGTGGTTTCCTACTCATCACTGAAAAACCACATAATCATGAGCTTTAAGACTTTACTTGCAAAGCAGAATTGAAGACTTGCAGTTCATTAAAGCTGATCGCTGCAGTGTTTACACTGGAGATTGAACATGCAGGCAGGTGTGGGCGAAGCAGCAGAATATTATTAGATTTCTTCTCATCATTTGACATCCTTACGAAGTCACCGTTTATTGTAAGCAGCTTACAGTAGTTGTAGGAGACTGCACAGTGACTCACAGCTCTGTGAGTTGAAAAAAACAATAACTCACATGCAAAAAAAATCACTTACATGATAGGAAACCGCCTTTTTATTCTCTGTGATTCTGAATCAATGCCAAAATCAAGTCTTGTACCTCAGTTAATGAAGGGTGAAGTATTTTGTGGATTCGTGGCACCCCACCTCCCAGAGGCTCATGCTCCAGCACTTGCAAATGAGCCGGTGTTACACAATATTCTGTGACCCATTAGATTCTGTGACCTGATTGGGAATTTCAATCTTGACAGGACACCCTTGGGCTCAGGATTTAGTTAGGAGTCTCAGAGATGACTCGTTATGAGCTCAAAAGCACAACCTGCTCTTGAACTTGTGCAACGCTGCAATAAGTTCTTGTTTTTAGGAGTTTCCCTGCACATCCTTAGCAGTAATTACGGCTGCACTTGTAATAGTAGTAAGAGTTGAATTTGTAGATAATCTTCCTGCAGGGAGCGAAAAAATAATCTTCAAATCTCACTCCTGCTTCTTGATAAAGGAGCTTACCACACTGGATGTGTTTGCAGTTTTCTGTGCTGGATATTGGGAGAAAATGAAGGATGAGAAGAGAGGGAGCGACGTGGGAGAGTTCTCCCTCTCTGTTGTGAGGCTGTCTTTAGTTTAATGGCATCCTCTCCTCTGTGTGGACTTTTTTCTTCTCTCTGCCTCTCTGTCCCAGGAGACTCGTGACCCTCACTGTCTGTCTTTCTGTCTCGTTCTGTCCTTAGAGAGGCCCCTACACACACACTCTCTCTCTCTCTCTCTCACACACACTCATTCATTGTGGTTGCTGTGGACACCATATCTTATATCTTTCTGGGTTACCTCTATATCCTCTTAAGTGTTGGAAAACACCCAGCGGTTTGTAATGAAACCAGAGATGAGCAGCACACACACACACAGGGCTCGGTCTCAGGTCCATTGTGTCCCAGTCAGTTCATATTGACTTGCTGACTTGAGTAAAGAGGATGAGATAAGTCAAACAGAATGGGCTTTGTCTCTTTTGTCCTTTTCCAGACACCATACAGAGACTCTTCCCCACATACTGCAGTCTAGGTTGTTAGTGGAGACCGTATCCAGACCCCTGATCCAACTGTTGGTTTGAAGATACACAGAAAAGACTGACAACTATTTTTAATTTGCTGGACTGCTTTTCTGTGAGAGGATTATAAAGTTCTCCTCAAGCATTGCTGCTGACAGAAAGCTCTCCTCTAAACCTCTGACATTTATGGATGACTATTTACACTCTTTTAAGATTGTGTGCTGAATCTCATCCAGTTTAATGTAACATTGGCACTAATGGTTTTCTGTCTAAACATTTCTGTCACCTGCTTCCTTCTCCACCTCTTCAATGGTTAAGACAACCTTTATATTCAGTATATATATTCGACTAGTGTTCACATAATGATTATTTTCCTTATTAATTAATCAGCAATTTTGTAGATGAGTGGGTTTATCATTTGGTTTAATAAACACCAGGAAATTGACAAATTATAGTTTCCTACAGCCCAAGGCGACGTCTTCAAGTGTCTTGTTTTGTCTGACCATCAGTCTAAAATCCAAATGTGGTTCATTTACTGTAAAAGCAGCAAATATTCACCTTTAAACAGGTAGAATCATCAGATGCTGGCACTTCAATCTATCAACTATCAAAACAGTTGCCAAAACAGTAGCTCTAGAGGTGTGTGGTTTGTTTCATTAACTCAAGATTGGATCACATTTTTGGGTAATTATTTAACTACTGTACACACAAACTGGTATATACCACATATAAGCCATCAAAAACTGCAACATGCAGTGTGCAAAGGCCCATTTACACTGTGTGAAAAACAGTGCAAAGGTGCAAAAGTTGGAATTTGTGAGCAGAACATTGTGAAATCTTGGGCGTCAGTCAAAAGCGGTGTTTCTGCGCACTGTAAATCTGAGTCACAGACAGTTGATTCAGAGCTTTGACGACCAAAAACAACATAAGGCAGAATGTTAAGGGTCAGATACACATAGTCCTGCTACTAAAGGTTATTTTCGGTATAAATTAATTCAAGTAGCTGATTAACCATCCATTAAATGTCTGATTATATCAGAAAATGCCCATCACAACACAGCCCAAAGCTGATGTTTTGTTTTGTTATAATCAGTGTAATATAAGAGAAGACTAAGAAAACCTACAAATAATTCTATGACTCAAAGAATGGCTGATTATTCACTAACTCTAACAGTTCCAGTTTAATTTTCTGTTGATTAATCAAAGGTACATTTGGAGAGTGGTGCCGATGGATGGTTTGAGTTGATGGCATGTCTCTGCTTGCCTCTTTTTTTCTCTGCAATTCACAAGACATTCATTGTACTATCTGCCTCAAAATAACTATCACAGTCTGACAAAGATTGTGACTAAGATTTTATTCAATCCACCCTGACGCGTGGTGACTGTGAATAAAGGAAGTGAAAACCGAGCAGAAACATCCAATGGTTTCCTGTAGTTTTAAAGCAACCAAATAACTTATTTTATATTCTACAACCAAAACACTATTTGTTAAACCTTCATCTTGTTAGTTCAGTTGTCTGTACACATAAGTATGGAGGAACTGATGCTGTCTCTGTCTCTGTTCTCTCCAGGTCAGTCCCTCAGTGTGAAGGCCGCACCCTCCTCCTCTCCCTCCTCCACGTCTCAGGTCCTCTCCCCCGGCGACACGCTGACCCTCCTCTGCTCCGTCACCGCCGACAACCTGCAGGCCCTCGCCCTGGAAGTGACCTGGCTGGCCGGCGACCGCGACATCGTCACCATGGAGCGCAGCGGGGTGGTGATCTCGAACACGTCGGCGGGCGGCGCGCAGGGGAAGCGAGGGGATGCGAGCCTGGAGCGGATGGGGGCCGGGGAGTACAGGCTGGGGGTGAGGGGGGTGAGCTCGGAGGATGGAGGAGAGTACACCTGCCGCGTCCGAGCCTTCATCGACAAGGGAGGGAAGAGCACGGGAGGAGGAGGGAGGTGGCACATGGCGGCCGAGAAGAAGTCCAGCCCTGTGTCGATTAAAGTCGCACAGATCAGTGAGTGAAACAACATCATGTTTTTTTTATCATTATCAGGTTAATATCAGTTAATCAGAGGATTAGATTTTTAAAAAAGCATTAAATAAGTATGACCTTATCAAAATGATGAAATATCAAAATATAACTTTCTTTTCAGAAATCCTGACTTAAAATCTCATCAATTTGACTTTGACCTTTAAATCAGGACTTAGTCATACTTCTGAGGCAAAGTGTTTATTTTTATCATCTGTTTTTATTGATTAATGGATGCTGTTTAGTACGTGAAATCACAAATAAGAAAAATCACCTTTAACAATCCCCTAGAGCACAGTGTAATGCCATCAAATTGCTCACTTTTTCCAACCAAAGTTTAAAAACTCAAAGATATTCAATTTACAATTATGTAATGTAGAAAAACGGAGCAAATCTTCACATTTGAGAAGCTAGAACCAGCAAAAGCGATTTTTCTCCTAAAAAATTATTACTCGAGTATCAAAATTGTTGTGATTCATTTTCTGTTGATCAGCTAATCAGTTATTAATCAGTTATTTATAGCACTAAGCTGAATGATGAGATTCTAAGACAGAATTATGATATTTTCACCTTCTAAGTAAGAGACATTCAGGAGAGTTTTATCAACTCAAACTCTTGAGGTAATTAGTTTTTCCATGAGAATAAACTTCCATGTTCTGTAAATTACTGTGAACAAAACATCATTGTGAAGACTGGCAGTCACTGTCTGCATTTAACATTGTCAGCCGCAGCATCAGGGTTGCTCTGCAGCACAATTGCTCTAGGGCACAAAAGGGCACAAAACAATGTCTTTTTTCTGCTGTGGGTGCAGCTGGGGAATGTCATCCTGATATGAAACTACACATCATGTGGAGTTTTTATATTGCATTGCTTAAGTGTTGTCCCATTGCTGTTAAAATCTCGTTTTTGTTGAGTGAAAAGAGCAAAAAACAATATTTTGTCTGTATTGGCTGGCACTATAGTTCTGAGGAGACGTTGAGAACTTGTAGTGTTGTTTACCTTTTTTTGACATTAGAGTGTTCTTGCATTTTTTACCAGCATTTGCAGTATCAGAGACATGGATGCGTTCAGGGACAGTCCTGATGCCCAGTACAAACAAAATAATGCTAAATGCACTGTGGTATTAAAGTACTGTGCATGTTGTTGCTGTATGATTTCATGAGTAGTGGATGTGTATCAATGCTGCGGTGCCACAGATGAATCTGGAGTCTCAAGGGGAAATTCTTTAATCCTCTAGTCAGCCTGTCGACTCCTGCTGCGAGGACGATTGATTAGTCATGCCTGTCCTGCACTCTGCTACCTCTGGGTACGCTGTTAGTGAGCGTGTGTGTGTGTATGTGTGCGATGCTCTGATCCTGCCTCTAAAGAGCAGTGGTGTCAAACACAGTCGACACAGCAATCAATTACCGGCCTAGTGGGTGGTCTCTCTGTCTGTCAGTCTTCCTCTTCTCTATTTCCATCTGTTATTTACTGCGTCTTTGGATTTTACATCAGGATGCATTTTTTTCTGGTGAGGCAGTTGGCTTGCAAGATGATGTGTTGGAGATGCAATTAGTTTCCTGTTTCCTCTTAAACAAACAGAATGATGAAAGTTAGGAGGCATGTTGACAGTAGAGCCCATGAAAAGACCAAAACCAGCAGTGAGCTGATCCAGTGGAGGCCATTATAGTATTATTTTGAGTAAGTTCCACACACACCATTCTATAAATCCGCTGCTGAAAATAGTCCCCAAAAAATGCATTGTTTACACCTATTTTACTAATGTTTGTGAAAAAGACAGGAAGTTACTGAGCTTAAAAACAACAACTGTACATTTGTCACCTGCTTTTAAAGATTTATGTCTTCAGTTGGAACCAATGAGCTCAGTGCCACAAACAGCAGGGATGCCAGTTCTCTTGTTGAACATATTTATGTAAATCTCCTGTATATTAGACCCTGTAAAAGCCACAACTCAAATGTGCTCAACAGTTCAAGATCATCATCCAAACATCCATTAGCATAGCTTAGCATAAAGCCTGGCAACAAGGTGAAACAGCTAGCCTAGCTCTGTCCAAAGGTAAAAATCCACCCACCAGCACCTCTAAAGTCATTAATAAGTCCTATCTCATTTGTTTAATCTGTGCAACAAGCAAAGCATAAAAATGGCACATGGTGGTTTTACGATGCGTTGAGTGTTGAAACTATTTCTTGGCAGGGCCAGTGACTTCCTGTAATCCTCCACTGGTTACCTGCAAACCTCACAGTGATGACAGGAGTTCAGTTTTCACTTCATTTCATTTCACCAGCTTAAATAAACCAACCCAAAGTCTGAATTGCACCGAGCAGGACAGGTGTTACAGCACTTGTAAAGTCTTGTGTAAACAATAGAGCTTTGCTGACATATTTACATTGCCAACATTTTTACAGTAAGATGTAAGTCAGTGAGCCCCGTCAATGTTAACATGTGTCAAAATAAGTGACAATCATGTGTTTTCTCCTGCACGTCTTGTTTTCCACGCTATCCCGAAAACATTACTGTGGCCCCAAAACTTGAACCATGATTTTTGTGTATCCATGTTAGCTTTGGCAGTGTGAAGGAGCGTTCTGACTGATCACACAGCCAGCTGCTGCTCTGCCATGGCGGTTGGATTTCCGACAAACTCCCAATTCCCACATCTTAATGAAATAAACGGACTTTGATGAATAAATAAATATTTGTTACATAATCACTTTCAGTTCAGCTACAGTACTATATTTAATGCTTTTGGGAATTCCCCCCGAAGTGTTTTGGCAGATTGACTCGCTAAAAGTTTACTGTGGGCGCAAGAGCCCGAGTGCGATTCAGGGAAGTGGCAATTAGCCATGGATTGTACAGAATAAAAGATCTTAAATGATATTTATGGAGTCCAGTTTGCTTTGGTGTCTCTTGGCCATAATATTGTCATCTACGTTCAAAAACTCCTCACAGTGCTTCGGTCCCTCTGTGGAGTTTGAAGTGGATGGGTGCCACATAAAATTGACGCCTAAAGCAACTCAGGCAAATTTAAGTATATACTGGAGCATTGAGCTGACCATTAATCCATGAATATAAAAAAATATATAAAACCCATTACATTTGCCATTTGTATTTCTTCATAAATCCTCTTCCCTTTATGGTGTCATTTTCTCAAACCTCTGAAACTGGACTTTGAAACAAGACTAATAAAATTAAAGCATAGAGACTCACCACACCCATTCAGTGGTAATAAATCTACCAAATAAATGAATCAAATTAAATTCTAATTCCATATAATAAAACACAACAGCATCTATGAGGATTAAAATGCCATTGCAGCCTTTAGAGGCCGAACTGGACGACTGTGACCTTCATGAAATCAGAGCATGACTTCATGGTTGATATCTGATATTTCATTAAAGCCTGCTCCACACTTCTCTTTACTGTGTTTTTGTGGCCTTGCTGTCACTTCCTCTCTCACTCGTTTCCTCCATTGTTTCCTCTGCGGCCAGCAGCTTTCTCTCTACTCTGCTTCTAAATGTTCTTAAACATTTCAAAAGCTCTTTTTCGTTTTGCACTTTGTAGAATAATGATGAATAATATACAGACTGATAAGCTGCTAACTGTTTACTACACTCACTGGGTGTGCTTGTTTGTAAAACTTGTCTAAACTGCTCACTGTCACTGTTTCTTCTTGTTCTTCTTCTTGTTTTTTCCCTCCTTCATATTCCAAACTGATCCACTCATCACCAAACATTTGGTGACACATTCACCTAATTTAGTGACAGATACTTTGCATTTGCTGCAGCCACTTCACAATAAAAGTCTCCTGTTTGTGTTTCATGTTATGAAGCAGCTGCAGATTTACTTTAATGTTCAGTTTAGATTATGGCTGATGTTTGGAAGCATAAACAGTAACATAGGAGTGAGCTGAACACATACAGGCTTAAAAACACAGAGCTTCATGACACCACACATGGGTTTAGCCAATGAGTTTCAGAGAAGAGATATCCCCAGGTTGAAACTGGTTGACTGCGCTACCAAATATTCAAAGCACCCAGCCTGTGCAAAAACAGCCAAAGGCTATGTTCAGATTGACAGCCCCAGTCTCATTAGAGGCACGCCATGTTTTTATAAAGACGTCCAGTCCGGCCACTTGAATTGGATTTCTGCCATTCCTGGATGGTTGGAGGCATCAGTAGAGTCCAGCAGGAACATGGACTTTGATCATATGGGATAATCTGGCATTGAGCTTTAACAGTATTTAGTATGACTTAGATTTTTTTTTTCAGGAGAGTTATAAATAAACTTGGCAAAATACACATCACTATGGTTTCAATTTAATCTGGAAGAGCTCCCAGTCTATTTCTGGTGTGTTTATGTTCAGATAGCCTTAATTGCACAATGTATTTTTACATACAGAGTTTCTTTTCCACTCTCTAGCCCTGTCTTAAAAACCCAAACATGATGCTACAGCTCTAAAGTTGTCTATATTTGCCATTAAAATTAAGAAAGGGTTATTTGTTTGCATTTAGCAACTACAGCTCCCTTGAAGTTTTCACAGCGTACTTGAGACTGCAGAACCGATACCACTGTCTTACGTTTGTTGAATCTGAGTCGTTTTAGAAGTGAACAGTTCTGTTTCTGAGTAGAAACATGATAAAGACAGTTCCATCTTCTGGGATTTACAGTAGTAGATGTACACTGTCATTACATCTGTTGGTTACAGTGCATCCTGTATGTCAACTGGAGCCTTTAGTTAAGATTACAGATAAACAGAAGTTTGTTGAAGCCTGGAGGATCCATGTTACATTTAGAAATATCAACCAGGGTTCACTGACATACACACACTTACAGTGAGTTACTGCGAGGGCACAGCTGAAATATCAGGCAGCATGATCAAGAGCATGTTGTCGATCTCTGCCATGTTGTTGTGTGTTAGTGTGTAGTGTGTTTACAGGGAGGTTAGTGTGCACAAGTGATTTGCATACTTAACGTGTGTGTGTGTGTGTGCGTGCATGTGTAAGAGTGAAAACGAGTTTGTTGAGGGCTTTCTTCAGAGAGTAAATGCTGCACATGCATGCTTCAAATGCTGTCTTTATCTGTGTGTGTGTGTGTGTCCCACATACTGAGGGTATGAGGCTGTTCTCACTGGAGGAACTCCTACATTTTAGCCTTAGGGTATACATTCCTTTATACAGTGTCTGCCGACACACACACACATACATTTACACACACCATGAGAGCCACAGATCTAATTGACTATAGCTCATATATTTCATCCTTGTACCTCTTGAGTATTAGCTTAAACTTTGTGTGTGTGTGGTTGTGTCTCTTTCTGTGTGTTCGTATGTGTGTGTTGACAGCCAGTCAGTTCCCATTCTATTGATGTGTGGCCTTGAGGTTACCCCCTCTTCCCACGATGCTTTGCTACGAGCACAGCCTACCAGGAAGCACAAAAAGAGTTGGAGAACTTGTTTAGGAGCTTCCCACAGCCAACACACACACACACACACACAGAGTTAAAGAGGGTGTAATTCCTCTCACCCTTGGCTACATTTCCCCTGTGTGTGTGTGTGTGTGTGTGTGTGTGTGTGTGTGTGTGTGTGTGTGTTGTGTCAGCTGGAATTGTTGTCAGTGGAACCACTTCACTCAAAAAAGGACGGCCTGTATTTCATGTTAATGCATACATCTTACTTCTTCATGGCATATCAGAATATTTATGAATATATACAGCACATTAGTCAGCCTGTGTATGTTAATGTGGCATAGATATGTCTCTTTGCTCTTATTTATTTAGTATATTTGGCTGATTTCTTCTTTTAGCCACTTCCTTCACACAAATCAACTGAATGTTGGATGTTGAATGGAGATGAGATGGAGATTTTTTTTTTTTTTGCACTCATGCTGTAAAAGTGTTGCACTCGTACATGCAGCTGTTGTTTGCTGTCAGTTCAGTATCATTTAAATTTATCAAGTTCCAGGTTTCACACAGAAACTTTCACATGTGGTGAATGTGTGTTTTACTCATGTTTAGCCATCCATCAGTCATCCTGTCATCTGGCTGCTTAAACATAGATTGTTGCCATATGTACATACTGTTTTCTTCATATTTAGTCGAGTAAAGGTAAACTAAACTAAACTCTAAAAATAGCCTCACAGCTGCCATCTTTTATTTTTAGTTTTGTCCATAGTTTCCGTCACTATCACAAGGACAGGTTCCAATCAAACCAACAATCTTTCTAAAAAATATTTGAGGTAAAACTGAAAGTGAATGCACTGCAAGTGATGCTATGAATCTCTTATTGCATAATAAAACTGTGCACACAGTTTACAGTAAGTAAAGTCGGTCGAGGTTCAACCAGGAAGGCAGTGATGGCTGTTTAACAATTATTATTTTACAGTTTGCCTCTTGTTTTTTCCCCACAAAAATCCTCCCGTCTGATCCAACCTGGCTTATCGTCTGACTGTTGACGTGTTTCCTGACTCTTCTGACTTCTTTTTAGTCAGTACAATGTTACTGTTACTGAAAGGTATGATGGACATAGCTACAAAGTTACTGTGGAGAGACATGTCCATCTTTTGTAGACAGCGTCAGACCCCCTGTTGATCTATGGATTGACCAAGGTTGCCATGAGCCACTGTAGGTATATGAAGATGAAGCAAAGGCATGGTGGTGGAAAACAGAGAGAGCTGGGCCACTTTATTCGGCGCTTGATCTTTTTGCAGTCACTTGCTTTCACCAGTGAACAGAAATGAGCAGTCAAGTTGAGTGTCTGTGCAGCCGGCCGGCCTCACGCTACGACACAATGAGGAATTGAGTGATATTAGTGGATCTCTGTGCAGTTCAGCTGCTCCTCCACACTGAGAGGAGCCTGTGGAGGTGGTTCAGGCTCTGAGCGAGGTCACACCCCCTGCTCCACTGGAAGTGCTCCAGCCTGCCTGAGAGGAGGCCCCGAGACCTCGGTGCAGACACCCTGGAGGGACTGAGTCTCCCAGCTGACCTGTGAGGACCAGGTGGAAATTAATGGAGGAGCAGATATGAAGCGTGTCTTGGTCCTCTAACAGCATGGAGTATAATATGCACAATAATTAATATTTTTATATAAAAAAATATATGAAATATGTTCCTCATGAACAGAGACTTTGAGAAACCCTGTAGTTCCCCCTCAGTTTTACTGAGCCTTTCATTATTTTGGTTTTCCAGCCCACAAACTCCACTCACATCAACCTCATTTCTAACCCCACCTCGTCATGTCTGTTTATGGAGCATAGTGTTGTTAGAGGTTGCATGTTGCTTCAGGTCGTTGCCTCAGACGGTGAAATGCAGTCCTGGAATTCCAGTTCGAGTAACAGACCCAGGGGGTTCAAGGCCTGTCATGTCAAAACAATGCTAAGATACATGATTATACAACTGTAGAAAGTTATCATGGCAGAAGTTAATTTACTGTTGCTCTGTCTCAGTGATTGCAGAGTAAACAGTTGAATAACCCATTCAACTGCCGGGAATGTTGTTCGCACTATACTAATGTCAGTCTGCATGCAGCCTTTTGGTGTTTTGTGCATGTAAAATGTTAATTGTATTTTTCCCTTATGATGACTATGAGATTCTTTTGGTTTTGGGGGGTATCTGATGCTGTGGGAAGAAGGAAGTTTTGGTCATTAATCTTGAGGATGGAGGTTCGATACCTTGGAATATCCTTGAGCAAGACTCTGAATCCCAAATCGCTCCTGATGTGTGTGCACTGTAATAATTTAATAACTGCCATAGGTTTTTATCCTGCGTTTGTGTGAGGGCCTCATCAATAGAAGAGTTAACTGTATTCAATGTTATTTTGCTCAGGATTAACTGTATGATTTAGTGTTTCTCTTCCCTGAGGAAACAGTTTGAGTTGCTTGCTGCAGTTTTCCAGCACCTTCCTAAACTCATTGAAAATCAATCCTTCAGTGAAATTTAAAGCAGCTAAATTAAGGAGGTTGTGCATAGCCACCGGCTGTGTGAAGCTCCAGTCTGTGGTTTTATGATGTTTAGCATCTATACTGTTCAGCGTTCCACCTTCATTCACTTAAACCAGTGCAGCTTGTCTGTGTGCAGCATGATTTTCAAGACACCTCCTCATCTATTATTTGAGGAGGATTTATTATTTAGCCTTTATACATCTACCAGGATGCCATGACAAGCCTGGCTCATTTGTCACCTTTGAGCATGCAACGTGGAAATTTGCACTGTTTGGTTGCACAACAATAATGATTCATGATTTATTCATTAAATGTGAAGTAATGAATATCACTCTACACTTCTCAATAGGATTAAAGGTTCAAATATCCCTTTATATCTACCTTTGGATGTGTAGAAATGAGTGACTAAAGCCATTGGGAAGCCTGACATAGGTAGTAACAGAGTACTGTAATCTGCCTGCACACACAGTAATCTGATTACATGTTGTTTTGGCTGTAATCTGTGATGTCGAATGTACATCTGTTCAGTGTGTGTCAGCTCGTACTTCCCCTCCATCCTGGGAGACACAGGGAGTGTTGACAGAAAGAGGGAACGGCTCGAGTGGCTTATTCATATCTGGTTTTCCTATCACACACACTCCTGCACACTCCAGTGAAACCAGAGCGTCTGACATGCTTTCGCTTGTTTTGGCAGAATACAACATTCTCCTGCTCCTGGAAAGCGGCGACTCTGCCACTGTTGGGAGTTCGACTCCCTGCCCAAACTGCTCAGTGGCACGGTCACTGCCGTTCTCTTCCCTCTCTTCTGCTTGTTAGAAACATGCTACTACAGAGGCATGCAGCCTGCCTGTAAATGAGCTGAAGCAGAAAACACACTGGCCAAACACGTTCCAGTTCACACCTTCTGAACCCCCATAGAAACACAACTGCTGAAAGCTGCAAGTCCTGTTTTGGTGTCACATAGAGAGAGTGCTTGTGCTGTAATCTCAGGGATTCATGTCTAAGAATTAAAACATTTAGAGAAAATATGAACCTTTTAACATTGTGTGCATGTGTCTATGTGGTTCAGCTGCAAGTTACAGGAGGGAAAGTCCATCATCAAAGTCAGGGGGGCCTATTTTCCTGGGGAAAAACTGAGCTGTGGGCCCTACTGACACCATATACCCTCACATTAGCTTTCTCAGGTGTCACTTAGTTTGCTGTAACTTGATTAAACACATTTATTTAGGAATATAAACCATGTAAATATTTCTGTAATAGTTCAGGAGCCACCTTAAGGCCCTTAATATTCCTGCTTATATTTGTTATGGATTTTATTACCATGTTGCCTCGCAGTTAACCTGCCGTCTTTGTGACCCCTGATGGTCTTAGGCTGCGCTGAGAGATTAGTTTACAACAATTCTGATAATTTATTCATCGTCTAAGTGTTTTTTTAAGCAATAGTTGCAAAAATTAACTTTTTTTCAGCTTCTCACATGTGAATTTTTTTTTTTCTACTCTTCCATGATATTAAACCGAATATCTCTGTTTTTTGGACTGTTAATCGGACAAACCAAGATGTTTTATACACCAAACTATTAATTAACTGGTAGATTAATCAGCAATTAAAATAATTGTTAGTTGCATGCCTTGTTAGCGGTGGTTTCACACTCTAATTTCAACATTCAGTGTGTTTGCTAATAATATCCTGTGTGAGTAGCAGAAAAATAATGAATGAGATATCATAAAACATGTGAAACACAGCAGTCAAAATCACCATCAGATTCACTGCAAACTAAAGAGTCTCTAACTAAGAGAAGCTTCTTAAAATGAACACATGCAGGGCGAAGCAGATGAAAGCAGTTTGTTGTGTTATTGACATTGACCTATTTTTCCTTGCTCTGCCTCCCCGAGCCACACAGTAACAGAGCCTTTTCTTCTTTTTAAAGCTTGTTTTTACACAATTTCTGCTCGGAAATTACAGAAAAGAGCAGCTCAGGCGACAGGTCAGACTCACCTGTGGGTACATGAGGCCAGATCAGCTCCAGCACTGACTCTTTAACATGAAATTTAGATTTTTTTATGTTCACAGAAACTGCAGGGACTTGAGAAGATAATCTTTTATGGTGCACGCTGCCCCCATCGAATCACTTTATCACACTCCTGTAGTCAAACCAAACAACAAAACATAGATATGACCAGTTCAGACTAAATTAGGTGAGCCGTGTGTGAAGACAATCTTAATGTCTGACTTTATCTACAGTAGCACAGGGATTAAAGTTCTCTGTTGATGGATTTCAGGGAGACCGTGTATGAGATAAGTGTAGATCAGAAGAGGAAAAAAGAGAAAGGAAAGGGGCGTGTGACACCATGAGATGTACAACATAGGCTGTTTGAAAGGTACACAGACAGTTAATGATCTAAATGCAAATAAGGGCGTATACACACTGTCTGCCTCTGCCTTTTTACATGAAAACCAATGAGAGGCGACCACACAGCGGAACAAAGCCGCTCTAAAAAGGCAGCACAGCAACCCGCCTTTGCTGTATCAGTAGCCCAGTGGACTGTCAATAAATCCATGAAGTTTTTACTGGCCCACCCATGCTGCAACAGTTATTTTCATTATTGATCAGTTAATAAATTCTTAAATCAATGACTCAAGCAGTTGTTAGTTTTCACCCATTTTTCAGCAGCTGTTTTGGTTGATCCTTGTATCTGCAGGAGCACCTGTTTCATCTGCTCTATACTGCATGGCAGTTACCGTCAGCTGTGGTGGATTAACCTTTAAAATAACCCTGAAGTCTCTGTGAGGGTTTGTTGGTTTTGAAGCCCTAAACAGAACAATACTAACTCTATAAATTATTAAAAAAGAAAGTGCTGAATCAGAATAAATTGCTGATTTAGTGTGTGAGGTGTTTGGTCCATATGAGAGATGTTTACGTGTCCTCAACATCTTTGAAAGTACTTACCTCAAAACATATCGGTTTCATTATAGGCTCAAAAAAGATTTATACCTGTGTACGTGTTGGCTTTCAAGACCTATATCAGTCACATCCAGGATAATGTTGTACTGTGTCAGGACTCCTGAACCAGTGATGAGTGGTTTCTCTACTAAATAAGGCAACGTTTGAGAGAGAGAGAGGAGAGAGAGGCACGTGGCTAATTGGCAGGGAAACTTCACACATCGATCAAAGTGTGTGTGCGTGTATGTGTGTTTCACAGCAGATGGTGACAGTGCATGAGTCAGTGTGTGTGTGTATGACGTCCAACTGACATCACGCAAACCCCTTCCTTTGCCAAACACACACTCATGCACACACTTATGTACGCACTTGTGTTTAGAGTGTTTCTTGTGTGTGTGTTGGTTGGTGGTACTGGTATACCAGTGTATTCTGGTTTGCATCAGTTCCTACTTGTGTGTACACATACAGCATGTCAGTGTGTGTGTGTGTGTGTGTGTGTGTGTGTGTGTCACATATCTAACAGTTAGGCAGGTGGTAATCTTTGTGTGTATTTCCTGTTCATTCACGTGTTAAGATGCAATCTGGATGTCTCACAGAGAAAACCTGCCTCTCCACCTACTGTACACACACACACACACACACACTATTAACACTGAGTTGCACACCTCATCTCACACCGTTAACAGTGTTATTTCAGGCCTATTTTTTGTTGTCTGGCTCGATCACCCAGCTCTATTTAAGGAGCAAACCCAAAAAAAAAAGAGGATTCACTTTGCATTTGTCAGGTGATTCTGAGTCTTGTCGTAAAGCAACAAAACCTGACAGTGACTGATGGAAATAACACCCTGTTAGGATCTGAGTCATTTCTCTTGAGGCTGCACAGTAATTTCAATTTATGACATTAGTGGGTTTCAGTTTTTATTAATTTCAGCCCAACTGATACCGACCATAGAGAAAATGCAGCTGCCTCTGCTGAAACTTGCTTTCTGCTCTTTTTGTATATGGGCAATTTTCCCCTGAAATTGGACTGCAGGTAATGTCTCCTGTTCAGCCATAAGAGAATTAGAAAGGTCAGCTACTGATGTTGGGAAATAATGCTGCGTTCATGTCATGTAGAATGGCCGGTATAGATAAGAAAGACTGGCATGTTAACGACTTGTGAGTGTTCACATTTTTAAAATGGTTGTACTGAAAACAAAGTTGGTTGTACAAGGATTTTCTGGAGTCGTAATTATGATTTGGAAGTTGACGTGAAAGCTGTTCACAAGTCAGAACCTGATAATTATGATATGTGAGACGACATGAATCACAGTCACTGTTCCAGTTCATCTTAAAGGTGTTGAATGAGGTTGAAGTCGGGGTTCTCTCTTGGTCGGCACCAAAAGTGATGCTGTTCTTTTGCCTTCGTTTGACCAGGCTCTAATGCACATTGGTGTAATTTGCAGTCGAATGTGATGTGGTTCGTTATCTCCCATAAAGAAGGTGGCCTGCACCCCTTCTCCTGGGGTCTAGTTAAAAGCCATTTTCAGATATGGAATCTGTGACATTGCTTGGTAAAGCTACATGTTAGGGTAATGGCTCTAGGGCTTTCAAACAGATGTCCTCGTCACAGAGATGTTCTGTAATGGCTCTGCTCATACATGATGCAGTGCAATAGTGCGATTCAAGCGGAGTTTTCTCTTCTCTCATAGGCTGTATTATTTTGCAGTGTAAGGGTTAAAAAGACTGGACTAGACATGATATTAACTTTGTGTTATTGTAGCATCTGCATTAATCTAACAGCAGTCAGTTCCTGTATAATATCTTCTTCAGAACGGGAACCAATGATTGTAAGACTGACCGTACCTCAGGTGTGTTGGCTCTGTGGTGTTGATGACAGAGCTCACAGTGCAGAACAATACGCAGCCTTTCAGCAGCAGTAGTCGGGTTTTACAAAGGTTTTGGGTTGGGCTTCTGTTGCTTTGTATGATTTGGGGCGTGTTTTCTGGTACTGACAAGTTTCTCAGGGTGTGACACTCAGTTATAGTGGCTGCAGTTTGCTTTTTCCATCTTAGCTCCGCCCCCTTTGTGTAAATTAGGATTGTGTTGCTTCAGGAGCTGACTGAATTTGTGTTAAACCCAGTAGCAGCTTTCAAAATGTAACTGCCCTGCACCCATGACCCTCTGTCTGTGCAGCCCAAGAATGTGCTGGTTCATACCAGTTATATTAGCAACATCCTGTTCAAGCATGAACCTCAGAAAGTCCCCAACTGCACAGACAAACACTAATTGTCAGTGCTCCTCATCACTTGCTCAGCCGAGCTAAAGCATTGCAAATGAGTTCAAAACCCAAAAGGATCGTTATTAGACAACCAGTGCTGCTGAATACTTTATTACCCTGTTAATACGTCTGTCAGTTAAAGCTCCTAAATGTTTGAACTACATAATCAAAATGAGTTTTTAATTTCAAGCTCTCTCACTTTTTCTCCCCAGAACCGAGCTTTACGCTGACCCTTGAACCCGTCCTGAACCCACAGATGACAGCTGAACCCACAGAGCTGGCATGCCACGTGACCAACATTACCCACCTACCCCTGGGGGGTCGACTGGGTGTCAAATGGGAGCACACCACACTTCCTGGTACTTTTAAGAATTATTTCAAGACTAGAAACTGCTATGAAACCTTCTACAGACTCACTCATTGTTTTCTATCTGTCCAATCACCTCAGGTATAGGTGATGATCCTCAGACCTCAAACCACATTGGCTCCTTGGACGGCAACGGCAACCTATTGCCAGGGTCGATGTACTCGGAGCGGCTGAAGAGTGGGGCGATGTCTCTGACCAGAGTCCAGCCCAACACGTTCAAACTGCGCATCCTCCGCACACAGGTAACAAAACTGAGAACTGTGAACATAATGGCTGATGGAAGCATTTTTTGATTTCTGTATTCACTGTATTCAACAACAATAATATGAAAGGTGCTGCAGAAAAATATGACTCACCCATGCAGTATCCCTCAGCCTCTTTGTAGGTTATTATATTGGTTTACTGGCCTGAAAACAAAAACAACAACAGCAAAAGACAAACAGACAAAAGTTAATAACTGGCTAGAGCTGGATATTACTCTCACAGGCTGGTGGAGACCAAAAACAGAGCTGAAAGGAGTCGATTCATCAGGTGGACAGAAACATGACAGATAAATGCTAATGCTGCTCTTTGCTTAATGTGTAAATGTCCAATTGTTTGCTAACAAGTTAGCAATATTTACTCATAAGATGATGATATTCCAGTGTTGTGTTTTAAGTTTGTTTTGCTGCTTTGTAGTGGCAAAAAAGTGAAATTAATGCAGCTCTACAGGGACATTTGAAGGGAAATCCTCTTCAGTTAATTGATGGAAGATTGCAAATCTGGAGGGAGATGTGAATATTTGTAATTTATCACAAGATAAGACAAACATGTTGAACTTTAGTGTAAAGCACTGTTGGGAACTTAAGTTATTTACTCACTTTTTATTTGTAGGAGATCGACATGGGCCTGTATGTTTGCACTGTGTCTGCGTGGGGCGTCAGCAGCCAGGGTGACATGATGAAGACCTCTGAGTACCAAAGCTCACCAGTGACTGTACGATGGGATACCAAACGTAAGGAAGCTTTATTTATCTGCAATTTATGACCGATTGATTTCTCCAACACATTACCCTTAACTGGCACTGCTCAAAATGTGAGTTGTACAATGGGGAAATCAACATTTACTGCTGCCTGTAACAATTATCCTTCTATTCAAGGTTGTATTCTGTGATTTAATGAGGTAGATTGTGGAGAAAGGAAAAAAAAAGAACCATTAATTCACATTCATGATTAAGAAAACTAGCCAGTCAGAGTAACCCTGCTGTTGAGTTTTATGAATAAGCTGTAATGTCTAGATATTATTTCCAGACTTCACAGGAAAACTGCTTCAACATAACAACAGACCTCTTGTTGTCTTATTCATAACACACACACACACACACATGCACAGATCCTCTCTATTTCAATCCCACATGCTGAACTCAGCGCCCTCAATTTAGCTAATTGAGTCATGATGTAACTCGGTTGCTCTGTGTGTGTCTGTGTGTGAGAGTCAGCTTTGAATCAGAATAAGTTCATGGTGTAATCGCTTATCACTTCCTGTTGGCCTCCGCTGGGGGATTTCCCTCCTCTTGACACTGTGGTGGGCTGAATGACGACCTCAAAGTCGACTCATCAGTTAATCGACGGACTGGTGGTGTTTTCAGGTCCGACTCTGAACGTCGTGGCTAAGCGTATCCGTGAAGCCTCAGTGGGCGGGTCTACCTTTGAGATGAGCTGCACTGTGGCAACTGAGAACCTCAGGGAGGCGGGCTACTCTGTGCTCATCCAATCACAGGAGAGCCTGCAGAGCAATGTCAGGACCATCATGACTCTCAGCCCCGACAACGTCCTGCAGCACGGAGGAGCCACTGACCCCAACAGGAGGTACACACCTGGAAATGTATACACATTCACACATAATGCACTGGTGTCTGTCTTTTATTTTGAAAGGTATTCATATCTCCTGTCTGTCCATTCAGAGACAGTCTGGTTCTGACTAAGTCCGGTGCGGCAGAGTTTCGGTTTCGCCTGGCTGGCGTCCAGTTGTCCGACAGAGGTTACTACTGGTGCGACATCACCGCGTGGACAAAACAGCAGCCAGGACAAGCTTGGACCAAAGCCACGAGCGCCGAGTCCAACAAAGTCAGGATAGACTTTCAAGAAAATGGTGAGTCCATGTTTGTTTTGTGGTGTTCCTGCTCTTGAATGGGTGGAGCATTAACTCAGACTTGACATAACTGTTGTTCGTGGTGTTCTTCTACTGAAGGTAGAGACTAAAGAGAAGTCAGCTACAGGTCCCAAAGATCTTTGTTGTTCGAGCTTTTGCTGTCTGTGATCAGTCCTTTATCTGCTCAGAATATAAACATGAGGATCAAGTGTTGAGTTGCCTATTGTCTTCTTCATTGTGATGCCTGAAGTGGTTCATGGGTACTGCTAAAACATAACAGTGAGGTATCATTTAACTTACCCAGGAGGCTCCAGTGTTTGTGAGCTGAAGAGTTTACTCTTCAAAATAAACTTTCACATGTGAACTTAAAAAAAAAGTGTAAAAAAAAACACTCCCCTGTTGAGTTAGAGTTAAATATTTCCACTGTGCTGTAGTTATGTTTCTAACTGTGTCTGTTTACTTAGATTAGCCTTTAGATTTCGTTACTTGTTCCTAATGTTTCAGTGTTTAAACATGACATTGTGCTTATTAAATGAAAAACCCTGAAACCAGGCTGTGTACAAAGACCATGATAGAAGGCTAAATATTGAGAAAATACTTCATAACACTGCTGCAAGGTTCATTATTAATTTAAAGTATTGTGAGTTATTCAGTCCTTTATTCAGCTTCATAACAATCTGGACAAATTCATATTAAGTCCTGCAATTACTCTGGAAATCCTGGAGTAACTGTCTATTAATAGATAGATATAAAAGCAGTTATGTTCTGTACATTTTGCACATTACACACTCATCCTCCACCCACACAGAGTTAATGATAACCAACATAAATTCCCTTATAATGTACAAAAATAAAGATGCACGCACACACACACACACATACCTTAAGCCCTTTGACGCCCACCACAGCCACTGGCCTACTTAACTTTCTTTGATCTGACTGGGAAGTGGGAGACAGGAGGAGGAACAGGAGCGTCAGACGGGAGAGGAGGAAGAAGAGGGAGGCGACGAGGAGGAAGAGGAAGAGAGGGAGGTGGTGGAGTGGACCGGGGAGGAGGGAAGTGGAGAGGAAAAGGGATGACAAGGACGAAGGACGAGGCAGATGGAGGGAGAGAAAGGAGAGGGAACAGGTAGAAAAAGAGAGGGAGGATGACAGAAGAGGAAGTTAGGAGGAGAGGGAAGAAGTAATTTACAGATAGAACAGAAAAAAGGGGGAAAAGTTAAAGAATAGGTGAAGGAATATGGCAAAAGAGAAGAGGATAATGACGGTGCAAGGAGGGAGATGAGGAGAAAAGACAAAGAGGTTGAGGAAGAAAAAGAACATGGAGAGAAAGAGGCAGAACAGCTTTGTCCACAAACTTAATTTAAATGATTGTTTGACATTTCTGGAAATACACTTATTTGCTCTCATGCTGAGAGTTTGAGGAGATCAATATGGAACCAGCAGCCTGTTAGCATAGCTTAGCATAAAGACTGGAAACGGAGGGAAACAGTTAGCCTGGCTTTGCCCAAAGGCAACAAAATCTTTCTACCAACACTAAACCTCACTAACTGTTCTCTTTTATCAAGTTTTTAAGAATCTCACATATTTAAAAGAGCACTGAGACGTCCAGTATTTGTTTGGCTCAACTGGGGAAATCCAGCAAACACTAACAAGTTACTATGTGGACAGAACAGCTCAGAAATCTACTCCGGGGCCTCGCTGTAATGCTGTTGAGGTAATAAATGTCTACATTCAGTTAGCCAATGAAAAGAGGCCGACACCGGAGTGAGGAGCTCCCTGCACGTTACTTTGTTACTCGTCTTTGTTGGAGGACGGGCTGCAGCGTTTTGAACGAGCTGAAAGAGCCAAGACAGAGGTGAAGTACGAGGGAAAGATGGCAGCACAGCAGAGAAGATAGACTGAAGACTTTCTCTGGGGAGGGCAGCAGCCCTTGAGCATTACTTCTTTTCTCTCTCTCTCTCACTTAACGTTTTTCCTCCCCCGTCCTCTCCACCATCCTTTCACTCCCTCACCCCGACTGTCTCCCTCTACCTCTCTCGCCCCTCCCTCCCTCTCTCTCTGGGACATCTTCAAAGTGAAGCCCTTTGGCCAATCAGCCAGCTGCAGAGATCTGCACCGCTGCTTTCCTTTTCTTTCTCTGCTCGCGTATGTGTGTGTGTGTAATCTTTCAAGTGTTCAAGTGTGTGTATCCAAGTCGAACATTTTGAGTTGACCCCACACAGTGTAATACCCACGCCCCCCCAGCAGCACACACACACACACACACACACACACACACACACACACACACACACACACACACACACACAGAAACACACTGACAGCATTCATGCTTCAAGCTGAGCAGTTTTCGAGAACCCCTTATACTTGCCTTAGGGGACGGAAGCTCTATGCACTCTGCGTGCATGTGTGTGTGTGTGTGTGTGCGTGCGTGCGTGTGTGTGTGTGTGTGTGTGTTATGAGCACATCCACAAACTGGCAAGCCTCCCAAGGTTCCAGCTGTATCTTGAATGTTTCAGACGTGTTGTGGTGCTTCTGCCTGCACAGGGATCTTCTGTGAGGACGTATATGGAAATGCAAAGTCTCAGCAGCACGTTTACTCTTAAATAATTCAGTGTTTAAGTGATTTTGTGGCAGGGTGGCAACATAAATACAGAGTGGCTGCTAGAAAAATGTATTCTTTTGACTAGAGCAAGGCAAGTATGGAGATTTACTAATGTCTGTCTCGTGCCAAATATTTAAACATGGCAAAGAAGCAGCGTTTCAGCAGTAAAATACCTGGTTTTCATAGTTTTCCCATCATCCCTGGAGGTTATTTTGACTTTAATGTCCAACTTTACCAAATTGGGGACACAGTGAGACAAGTCCATAGTTCACCCATGTAATCTAAACCACTCATTTGGAAGTCAAAATAAAGATGGAGGTATTATCCAAATAGTTTGGCTGAGCCACCCTCTGTTTTGATCCACTGTTGCTATACTTGTTTGGAGTGTCTTCTCTTAATGTTTTCATCTCCAAATAACCAGTTTACATAACTGAGCTTAACTGTTTATAACTGTCTGTCATTTCCAGATTTCAGTGCTGAAACTGGAGGGTAAATGTTAAGACCAGTAACCAAACATAACACCCACACTGTAGAAAGAAAAGTCTTCATTTCTCCTCAGAGTGGAGATGGTGTGGTCTGCTCAATACGAAGCAGTTTGATTATTTATTGTAGAGATAATGAACTCTGCATTACTCATCTCGGAGGCTAATGACACAATGAAGAGTGGTTTGAGAATTGCTTCAAATCCTTTTCTTTCTTGGCAACAGTGAAATTAAAGGCATGTCAACTGACTTTCATAGCGGTTTACAGTAAACACAATGAACGGCTCATGACCAAGACAGCTGAAAAAACAATTCTAGTAATAAAAAGTGAAGAAAAAATTGATATACTGGTACATTTTTAAAAAGTTGAGTTATGTGGAACATTTTGGGGACGGGGTATTGTTAAATGTTTTCTGAATGCTCCTGTTAGACTTGAGAAACGACTGATTTACTTACAAACTAAAAGGACATGTTTTATATCCATCCACGTGCTGTTTATTCTACTCCAGTGCATGTATTTTACAGTATTTTGTTGCACAGCAGGAGTAATGCAGTTTTCTTTGGGGGGAATAAAAACTGTCAGAACATCTTAAATGTTACCAGAGACAGCTCAAAAGTATCTACATACAGAAAAACATGATAACATGACTGTAGGTGCTCTCAGGCATCTTTCACACCCTAAAACAAATTAACTTGATCTCATGAATTTGTACAGTAGAGGTCATGTTTTACAGACTGCTCAACACTGCACTTTGGAACACAAATATTCAGCTTGGACACCACTGGTGTCATGGTCCAAGGACAGCAGTTGGTTCGTCTGCCCATCTGTGTGTCTGTCAGTCCATCTGTCTGCAACGCTTGAGTCCAGAGCACAGTATTAGGTGGTGTGGCTCTGATAGGTTAGCTTAGAGGCATCACAGGCTGACTTGCTAACACTATGGAGAGTGGCATGAAAAAAAAACCTCAAACTCATTACAAACCCACATTAGACCTGACCCCACTGAACCCAACAACTGCTACCAAACTTGAGTCCTGAACTGAGAAGCATTACCATGGCACACTTTTAGCTCGCTAGGCTAACACTCTGTCTGGACTCGTCTTTTTGGAAAAGAAGTTTGGTATGACATCATCAAAGGGGGCGGGGCCAGCAGCAGCGAGAGCTTCCAACGCTCGTTTTTAATCTGCACATTTATTTACTTATTGATTGAACTCTCCATACTCAGTGTATATGAACGCTTTAACAGCTCGTGTTTAATCTATTTTTGTCACAGCTGTTTTCCTCCGCTGATTTCAGCGTATCAAGAGAAATCACAAACTGTGACTTTAAAGCAGTGTTTATCATCTGAAAGCTTGAACACTATTTTCTCCCAACAAGCTCACATCTACTGTCGTTCCTCGGGGACATGAATGCAGAATTATAGTATATGTAGGTTTAAAAGCAGTCTCTGTTAAATGAATCCTTTTGATCTCAGTTGAGTTTTTCTGATGTTTTCTGTCTGTGTGATTTTTTTTTTTTTTAAATAAAGCTTTTTTTATGTTGCTGTTGCAGGTCCGTCCTTCTCCATCGACATCCAATCCGATGACACCAGTGTTTATCCATCGAAAACAGCCAAGATGGAGTGTTCGCTCAGCGTCTCTGGATCCTCACCAAAGACCGGTACAACACACACATACAATACACACACCCACACACAGGTAGACCACACATACATGTAGTCGTTTCCTCTCCGAACACTCATAAATCACAATCCCTCAGTTTTTCGTTTTTTGTCTTATGAACTTTTTTGCAGGTTTTTACACACATGCATAAATAAATGCCGCTGTATCTCTCTCGCTGACACACTCTCATACACACACTTTGTACTTCTGTTTCGTTCTTCACCTGCCAACCTGTCAACAGCGCTGCTAATAAGAATGACGTGACTTCTGCATTTCAAATAGTCGTACAGATGAAACAGATTCTCTCTCGTGCACTTGTTAACACACATACACGCACAGTGCTGTAAATTCTTTCACTTTCTCTTGTGGGTGTGTCTGCAGCTTGAAATACTGGGTACTTATTGTGCTGTAGATGAGAGTGATAACACTTTCATCTTAACCATTTCCTTTCACCTCTGTAATGGGCTTATTATTCTCAGCTCATGGTTGCTTTAATCAGATTAACATAGAAATAAGAGGTATTGCATCATATGAGAACACAGCTTTAAGTTGCGTTCAGGTGCAGTTTGTTTACTGCTGTGGATAATTCCTAAAGATTTTATCATGTCCCTGGCCTTTCTTCAACCTATGCAACCCTGAAATCTCATTAGTAGATTGATAATCAGTCAATAACCAGAACATTAAACAGTTCTGATACTCGAGTCATTGTTGAATTCATGAAGCAAAAACAGTCAGTATTCTCTGGTTCCAGCTTTTTAGGTTTAAGGATTCGCTGTTCGTTAATAACCTTTACCGGAAATAAGCAATTTCAGTAAGTAATTTTAGCAGCTAAAGAAGCAGATATTTTTCTCAGACAGCAAAACAGAGCTAAAGGAGACTAAATGTACAACTTGAATTCATCAGTTTGACAGAAACATGACTCCAAATGAATGCTAATGTTCCTTAGTGTCTGTGTGAAGAGGCAACACATCTTATGAGCTGATTAGATGTTTGATATAAAAATATTAATCTGTAAAGTTTCTCCTAACTGCAGCTGTCTAACATAACCTACAGTGGTTCTGTAAACTTACTTAGATACATTCAGTCACTGAATATTCTTCATAAATATGGAAATGTTGGATGCTTCAAAAAAATAAATTATTCGCAGTGTAACCCACCACTCCTGCCCTCTTCCCTCCATCCATCTATCTCACTACATGTTTCACCCCCTCCTTTCCTTTTCCTCCCTCTCTCTTAAACATCCATCCATCTTCTCCCCTCCCTCCTCTTCCTCATCACACCATACTCTTTAAATTAAACACGTCACATGACTTCATGCGTCTCTCAACACCTCCCTCTGTCCATCTGTCTCTTCCTCTCTGTGCGTCTTTCTTTACCGTCCAACATGTGTTTTCTATATTCTCTATATCCTCATAGTGAGCAGATAATGACCTCCTCGCTCAGCAGTTGTGTGTGTGTGTGTGTGTGTTTGGTTGTTTGGAAATAATTGTGCAAACACAAGCAGAGTGGAGCACCACTTCCTGTAGTGTTTAGACATATTTGAGTGCATTCCTTTGCACCTGTGTCTTCACAGCAATGTATGTGTGCAGATAATGTATGCCCATGCATAAACACAAATGTTCCCTCACAGCAGTGGAGCGCTGCAGGGATTGGTGCGTTGGTGGTTGTGGAGCGTGCGCTCACAGACAGCTGCACCATGGGAAGAAATTCCCCCTCAGCATCACAGCTGATAGTGAAGTTACACATGGACATGTTCATTATGGAAAAGAAGAAGGGAGGAAAACAATGCTGTAGTATGTATGAATATACTGCATTATTACTGCTGTTAGTGGCAGTAGAAGTGTAGCTGTTTTTAGTTGTTTTCGTTGTCATACACCAGCTTATAATGGGCATAATTTAAAACAAAAGAAGGTGAATTTATAGCTTTTCTGTTATTCTGTACTTTTTTATTGTCAGCAAATCCAGTGAATACACCAAAACACAATTGTGTGTTCGTTCATCTAAATCTGTATATAGTTTTTTTTTAAAAAACAAGCGAAGCTATTTCCTAAAACAGCTGGGCGCTGTAGTTTTTAGCAAACATGACTCAAACTGGAGTAAATTGTGCATCTGTTAGGGACTTTTTTCGCCTGCGGATGAATACATGTTTAGTGCTCTAGTGAGTAATTATAACAGGAGGAAAGTGTACATGGGATTGACCATGTTTATGTTAGTGAAAGAACATGTCATCCAGTTCAACTTTATGGCTCACGGGTGTGTTTTTAATAGTTTTTGTACGACAATGGAGCTTCACAGTACAAAGGAATAAGATACTCGGTTTCTCAGACAGGCTGTGTAACTGTAGGCAAGGAAAGTGACGACAGCGTCACGAGTGCGAGTGATGCGCAAAATGTTGTGAAACATTAGATAATGGACCAATTAGCAAACTGGTATCGAGTGACATGTGTCAGCAAAGGTGTGGTGGCATTTATGTTGCCTCAGTCTGGACAACAGCCAAAACTTCACTTCCTCAGGTGTTCATACCCACATGTACACACACCCACACACACACACACACAGAGAGAGAAAACACCTTTTGATGGGCGTGGCGTTCAGATCGCATATCAATACAGTTATTCCATGAGTTTTGATGGTGTGTGTATGTGTGTGTGTGTGTTCCAGTACAAATGACTGGTCACTAGCTCATTGTTCTTGTAAGACAAGAGGGGAAGTTTGGGAAATTATTGAAAGGGTTGAGCAACAAAAAGCGTGTGTGCGTGTGTGTGTGAGTGTGTGTGAGTGTATGTGCATTCCTCAGTGGTGGCTGAAAACACGTCTCCTGTTGGAGCTTGTTTTATGACGGGTTTGGTGAAACACATACACAGACAAAATATCCCTCGTTATTCCTCACTGCTCAGTCAGTGATCATATTTACTGTGAAACTGAGTTAGCCTTTATGAGTGAAGCTATTAACCCACAGGTAAATACATAACAGAGTGTGTGTGTGTGTAAGTGTGACCTTACTTGAACTGTAATTGTGCGACAAGGAATCTTTTCCAGAGATTACAGATTACAGCCTGTGTAGAACCTGCATAATGCTGTGGTGGAGTCTGGAGAGTGGAGAGTGACTGACATGTTCTCAACCAGCATCATTAAGATCATTTAACTCTTTCAGTGCCACACTAGATTTATTATCACTCTTATATATGTGGGTTTTTCAAACAAGACGATTGACTCCTTCCCACGAGTTTGCCTCTCCACTGGTGAGTCATTTGACCTGCGAATGATTGCCAATTATACCCTTTCCCTCTGAAGAAAAAAGCCAGATGTTAGTGGGTGTTTTGTCCAGTGTATAAGGGGCTTAATTGTGCTGCTAATTGTTGCCAGGTTTTTCCCCACCAGCAGCGAGGCCAAAGGATAAAATGGTTGGTCGTTGTCCGTCTGACGTTTTTGTCTAGAACACGATAACTCAACACTTGGCTGCAACTTCTTCCAAAGCCTTAGACTTTGAATCTTGTTTATGTTTAGCAGTTTCACACATTGCTGCTATATACCAGAAACCTGGTGTGGTGTGTGCAAAGGAGAGAGGCTCAGATATGGTTTGTGGCTTTCAGTTCACTTCAGGGTTTCAGTTGTAGTCACAGTGACAATACTGACACCAGAATTGAGTGCAGACTAATACGTCAAATCTAGAGCATCTCAGTTAATGGAGACTAGATGTTTTATTTTCCCCATTTTTTTGTGATCAATGGATTCTTTGTTCTTGTAGAGTTAAATTTAGAGTTGGTTTAGAGAACATCCTCTGTGGCTCACAATAACTGGATCATTATTATCGGTCAGGGCAATCATTTATCAATTTAATTAAAGTTTTATAAAAGGAATTTCATCACTGGTGCTGTTTCAGCTGACGGCTAACACAAAGCACGGTGTGTGTTTGTGTCGTTCCCACTATTTTCTTGACCTCTGTGTTGTGTTTTGCTTTGATGTGTTATCTCAACGTGCTGCTGCGTGCGGACACACAGCATTCATTACCGCTGGAATGACTGGCATGTTATTGCAGTCGTGGAAGTGTGTGTTAGTGCGGCGCTGCGCACTTGAAATCAGTTGTACTGAGATGACATCACCATTAGAGATATTTTTCTCTTCTCTTTTGAAGCACTGCCACTGAAACTGTGACAGTTTGGGTCTTTTCAGTGCTCTGAGATTCTTTTGTTAAAATAACAGCATACCACTCTGCTCCCCCTGGGAGAAAATAAAGCTTTGTTCCTCTCTGGTTCACACACATACACACACATACATGCTATTTCCTCTTAGCCTCCAAAGAAGGCATCAGCCATACAGGAAAAGAGAACAATAAGACTAATGTTGAACAGCCTCGACTGTCAAGTGTCGATCAAGATGATTTTGTCTTGATTTGGTGTAAAAATGTGTCAAAGGAAGAAACATTTTAACCAGTGATTCACATTCAAAACGCCCTGATTTCAAATGGCTTGTATCTTGCTGTGTTGTTTATTGTGTTGTTGTTTCATATGTAGACAAAAAGGTGAGTGGGTGTTGTCCGTAGCGTGCAAATGCACAGGTGCACGCAGACAGACAAGTGCTCACATGCTAAAAACCTGCAGGTGTTTCTCCCAGAAAACCAGACTTGGTTTTTTGGCGAGAATTCTGGCTTATCACCTCCCAGGATTCAACTGTGTTGGTGGAGCAACAACACCTCCATTTGTCTGGCAAAAACAGTTTGGGGTGAAAGTTTTGGAGTCAGATCGCAGAGTTGTGGTCAGATTGTGTTTAAAACTGGAGATTATTCTGTCATTTTGTCCTGAAGTTTATTGAAAAATGCTGAAAACAATTCACATTTTCTATCATTAGGAGGAGTAATGTAATAAAAATTCAACACTTTTCATTTGTATTTAATTGGATTTGTTCAGTTCCAGAGCTGCTACATACAAAATAAATCTTTACCCTAAATGTTTCTTTTAACTAGAGGAGCTCTGAAGTTGGCAGCTCAAGACTTGACTTTCCAATTCATCTTTATCAACAAGCTCATGGAACATGACTTTAATAGTCTGTGCAAGGTTTAGATTTTTCCTGTCTTCCTTATCCTCAAACACATCACAGCACGTGGCTGACAGTCACAGCTCAATCAAAACATCACAGGAATGACTGTAATTTAAGTTACAGGCTTTTGATTTGGTAACAAACTTTGTTTAAATGCACTTTAAAGCTGCAAAAAATGACTGTGTAATGTAAAAGTGGTCGCTTGTAGTAACAAACCTACAGAGAATTAAGACCCCTAACCTCTGCAGTTCTCAGCTATCACAAGCGTTTTAGCTTCTTTTAGCTCGTTGTTTTGGTTTTACGGTTTCAGTCTGTTTCATCTGATAAGTCCACTGCACACTACCTGTTAAGTACCAAACTTAGTAGTCAGACAAAGTTAGCTTCTAGCAGCTGAAGATGATGGATGTCAGTGTTGTGTTTACATTTGATTAATGCAGCTTTAGACAGTTTAACCTGATCAGTGTGAAGCTAATATTAAATTTCCCACTGTCAGCTCACATTTTCATAAAGACCTTGTTCAGTTTTGCCTGCATCATCATATCCCAGGATCCTTGCTGTTTTTCTGGCATTCAATAATGGCTGACGAGGAAGTAAAGCAAATAACCTTCATACATTTTAATGAGCTCTTTTAAATGCACACAGGGACAGGTGATTAACACCTGGGAACCTAAATCGTATTTTAAAATAACTGTGGTAAATATAACGATTCATCCTTCTCTCCTCCTCTGGCTCCTCTCCTCCTCATTTCCTCCTCAGTCTCTCCTCCCTCCCTCCCTCCTCTCAACACTCACCAAATTACCCAGCTGTCTTTGCAAGGCCGACAGGCAGCCGTTAATTAGCCAATCTCACGCTCCGTTAGCCAGCCGGGGAGACAGAACGAGGTAGAGAAAGAATAGTCGGCGAGATGGAGAGAAGGTGGGAGTGAATGGGGAAAAGTGGAGGGAGCTAAACCAGATTGTTAAAGTGAGCGAGAGTGGAAGAGAGTGAATAGAGGAGGCAGTAAATGGAGGGTGAGAGTGGCTCGAGAAAAGGCATGCAGTGTTTCCTAAAAAGAGAGAGACGAGGGGGAGAGGAAGAGGAGAGTGAATTCTAACAAATGGGAAGAGTTGAGAGGGATGAAGAGGGGATGGGCAGCGAAGAATATGAAGTGGAGAGGTGATGAGAGCGGATGACAGGAAGACTAAATGATTCCCCCTCCATTAACTGTTTCTGGTAAAGTAAAGTAAAGAAAACCTAACCTGAGTTCATTCAAGAACTGGTGAACCTTCTTGATTCAACATTATTCAGACAAAAGTCTCACTTTAATCAAAATGGAGCAGCCAGATGCACATGAAATCCAGCTAAAGTGTAATCATTTGAAACTGAAACAAACTGCACATCATTCAAAACATCCATTAACTAACATCACCACAAACTCTGCCGACCCTGGTTACAAACTGTTAAAAACACACACTGGGCTTTCCCAGTGCTTTTAAATTTAATGACCTCATAGCGTCCATCAGGACAAACTAATGAATGGTATGCCTGAAATAAGAGCGTCTCCACTAACTATCAGGGGGAGGGAGGGAAACCCTGAAGGGCTCCAAGAATAGAAGAATAGGCAGTAAATTGTTCAATTAGTCCAACACTTTTTTTTTACTTGTATTGCTTGTCTGCTTTATCAGTGAACACATGACTGTAAAACCAAAGGAATATTGGACAAACTGACACCAGCTGGCAGCAATTAAAAGTTCAGCAATCATTCAGTTTCACCTGTCTCAACAGCGACCAGACTAGGCTGAGCCCCAATACAAAAGTTCCATTCGTCCTATTATTAATTTCTTTTGTCATGTCTTTTCTGGTGGAAAAGACAGTGAGACTTGTTGGCCATGATCATGCCAGAGGTAGTTTAAAAATTTCAGCCATTCAAGATGATAATGTTCATGCTTTTAAATGGTTCCAGTTGGAGCCTCCAGCGCCCACAGCCCATAGAGCTTCTTTAATAAAGCTAGGAGTTTAGTGACAGTTTTATGAATGCTTAGAAATGCAGATTTGTTAAGAAGCTGGCATTGGTGCAAGCTTCTTTAAGCTTTTATATTCTTTGGACAATGACAGATCATTAAAAATTGGATAAATTGGATGCCAGATTAGATTTAAGTGATAAAAATGATCAAATTCAATCCTGTTTTTGAGTCATAGTGAGATAAGTAGTTAAAAAACACACACACAGCTCTTTCTGTTCTGTTCATCTCTGTTCCAAAAGTACTTGGATACATGAAAAAAGATTCAGATAAAAGTTTCAGGGAAGTTATTCAGTTGTTATTTATTCATTTGTTGTCAAAAAATCATTTCTAATATTCAGTGGCCTCTGGATGACTGAAAAAAATTCTAAACTACCACTTCTTTTCAGGTGCTCAGCAGAAGCGAGAGAGTCTCGACTGAAAACATCAAACGGTGTCTCACTGGATATTTATACTGTACTGAAAAAGTAGAGCAAATGGGTGCCAACCAAACATAAAGAGAGATATGGTCGACGGGTATAGAGGCAGGAAACTGAGTGGAAGAGGAGAGGAAAAGACAGGATGACAATAAAACACAAATTGAAAATGTGGAGCAGATCGTCCTAAACAGCAGAGCGGTGCCATCATTTTCAGTCCATTAGGTCTTCAGTTAAACAGGAATGAGAGCAGAGATGCAGCTTTAAAGGAATCCTCAGAAACAGCAGATTGTAGGATGATCAGACTGTGAAGGCTAAGATAACACATAGTTATAGTTAGCAGTGTACTCAGACCAATAATACCAAGTAAAATTATCATCTCTTGTAAAATCCTTGTGTTTTTGGCTGGTGTTTCTAAGCTGAGCCAAGAAATAATTCAGGTTTAATCACTACATTAAGCAGAGTCAACAAATTACTTCATACTGTTGAGAACTAAAACCAAAGTGGGAATGTAAACGCTCATTTTAAGACTGTTTCAAATTGGAAATTGCCAGGCTGTAGTGTTAGATTAATAAGAGATAAGCAGTCTGATTGATGGCGCACTGAAAAAGACTGAAACAACATTTGAACTCTGCTGCAACCCACACTAATGGTATTCTCTATGGTGCTTTTACACTCTGCTTTTACAAGATATCAAATCTACTATCTGATATATTTAAAATCAGCATGTAGCTGCTAAAATCTCAAAATATAGTTGTTGACCTAATGAAACCTGCATCAGTGTAACTCATCGCTCATGTATTCAGAAGGCATCTGCAAGTAAAAACATGCCAAATATCAAGTAAGAATTTGCATTCATTCACTAGAGGTCTTATTAAGCATGCAGCAAGTAACGAGGGAAACTTTGCATCCCAGTGGTTTTGTTTCTAAGCGACTAAATAGTGTTTTTATAGTGTTTAGTATTCCACTCTACCAGTGCTGTCCTGCTTTATGGAGCAGGGAACACACACACACAGTTTCATTAGAAGCACTGGTGGTAATTGTCGGCCTTTTGTGTGTGTATGTGTGTGTGTGTGTGTGTGTGTGTGTATGTGTGTGTGGTTCAGGCAGTTTTACGCCTTGGACTCTCCTCAAGGGATTAATCCAGAGAAATCCAATCAGACTGTCTTCATTTCCACAGCCAGCCATTTTAGTTTTATTAGCTCAGACAGGAGCCAGATATTCTATTAGAGATGCACTGTAGTTCCTCTTCTGCCATCCAATCACCAGAATGCAGCCCGTCCTCCCCCCGTCCTCCCCCCGTCCTCCCCCCTGTCCTCCCCCCTGCTCATTGAAGCTGCTGCACCACCTAAAACCGTGTTATTAGTTCTGACGCTAACATAGTTGTGAAATTCTGACAGACCATGTTGTCATCAATTAGTGTGTCAGCTGACTGCTCAGCTCATTACACTGACAGCTGATTTTCTTACTGTCATTTAAGGCAGCCATTTCACCACAACTGTGCTATTTTACCAACAACGCAACAAAAATAAAACAGTACAAGACTCTGCACTATAGAGCTCCATTGTGATGCAGGATGAAATGCTCTCCACTTAATTTCCATGCCATAAATACTCACTAGAGCACTAAATGTGTGTGAATCCACTGCTGCAAATAGTCCCCAACAAATACTCGATTTACTCTTGTATGAGTAACTACCATGCTGAACTTTCTTAGGAAAATAATTTGCCCAAGGACCTGGAGCTTGGTGTCAAAGATGATGAAAGTGTGGAGTTTTGGTGTT
Organism: Lates calcarifer; assembly: GCF_001640805.2. Lineage (NCBI taxonomy): Eukaryota > Metazoa > Chordata > Actinopteri > Centropomidae > Lates > Lates calcarifer. The sequence continues at coordinate 6,120,772 of NC_066854.1, forward strand.
TTAATGGGATTCGTCGGAAAAAATTAGAATAATGCCAGAAAATAAAACCATAAATTCCTCAGAAAAGATAAAGGAGGAGATTTGTTTTCATTCATTCTTTTTGATCACCCTTTAAAGGAGCTATTTGGCTATCACTCCATAGCCATTAACAGCTGTTTTCTTACCAGTCTAAAAGAAATGAAGTTAATTCCACATCAAACTTCATTTCTTTACTCGCTAAGAGCTGTATCCAGCAGTGGAAAGCAACGTCAGTATTTTGCTTCACTTTTTTCTTCCTCTAAAGTTAGCATGCCAACCAGCTAGACTCAGCCTGTCGGGCCCATTTCATCACTTTCTGATAGTGACTCACTGTAGTGTCCAGACTGCCCTAAAGAAGTAGCGCTGCTAACCTCTTGTATTATAGACGCAGCAATGGCTGAAGCTCTTGGCAAGTGTCCATCACCACCACCGACTCCCAGCAAGAAACTAAGCTCAGAGAAAACTTTAACTTTATAATAACTTTAAGTGCAGAGAAGATGTGGAAAAAGTTGTATGCACCTGCTTATGTAGTAACACTTACACGCTTTTCTGTTAGCTCTGGTCACCCAGCGTCTGCAGGATAGTGTGTCTGTGCAGCACGCCAGCGTACACACAGCCTATAGCTTATCAAGTGACTCTTGGGATGGGAGTCAGTGAGTTTGTGAGTTCATGCAGGGGGGTAGAAAGGTCTGCATGGGGGGACAGCGAGAGTCTGCATTCAGCAGAGGAACAGCTGTGGGCAAGAAACTGTGAGTCAGCCTGCTGGTGGGGGATCAGATACTCCTATAGCACCTCCCATAAGGCGAGGGTGGGGGTGTCTCTGGTGATTCTGCGTGCTCTCCAAAGACACAGCTTGAGTTGTGTTCACATTGCTGAATGCCTCACACTGTTGATTTATGGCTGCGTGATAAACAAAATAATCTCCTCAGTCACTAAGTATTTCAAATCCCCTTCCCTCCCTCCTTCCCTCTCCTCACTCTCCGTCCGCTCTGCCGTCAAACAACAAAGAAAGTAAAGGGATGGAGGCTAACTGTGAGAAAGCAGAGGCTTTCTAATTATAGCTCTGTTCCTCGAATATTGGTGTCGTCGCTGAAACAAGCAACCGGAGTTCACGCGTCAGTTCTGTGGAATTATGCAAAATGTGTCTTTGATCATTTACAGCAATGTCAGGCGCTAACCTGGTGTTATCAGGACGTCAGAGCATCTCTTGACTGTCAGCTAGGCAGTTTTTAAATGATGTGATTATATAAGGATATAGTCATAGTGATTATATAAGGGATTAAAATAGTTTTCATACATCCTGGCATCACAAAACATCTCTGTTCGAGTAAATATAATTAAAAGTGTTGTCGTTGTGATAATGTAAGTTATTTTTACTTACTTGCAAACAAATGTTCAAAAGAAAAAACAACAAAGACAAACAGCAGCATTGGTTTATCACAGCCGGGGTCATCATTCAGACCATCAAACAGGTTGCAAACAAGCCAACACTTTATCCAAATTCTCCACTTTATCTCAAGGTGAAACTGAAAGTAAGGACACCTGAGATGCTGCTAATAATCTCACTGCACAGGAAAACAGTGTGTGCTCACTTACAGTAGGTCAAAGTTGAACCAGGGCGTCGGCCTGTAAACTGTGATGGATGTTTGTAACCAACCTACTCTTTCAGTAGTTCATGAAATAGTCATCAAATCTATTGATTTGTGCATATAGATAAGAAGTTTTTATTTTTTGTGACACTGAGCACGACTTTCAAACTAACATATTTCAATTCACAAAGTTTTAAACCCCTACCCAACCCTGACTTTAACTCTTGACCCTAACCCCACTGTGCACCAGGTGGGTGCTAAGAGGTTAAACTGAAGATTAGTCAATTAATTGATTATTTGATTAACAAAAAATCAACTACTTTGAGTAATCCTTTCATTTTTTAAAGCAAAAATTCTTGAAACTTTTTGTTTGCAGCCTCTCAGATGTGAGAATTTTCTGCTTTTCTTTGTCGTAACTCTGTTATTGTAATGGTTTGAATATCTAGCATGATCAGAGGATTAATCAGAACTGGAAATAATCATTAGTTGCCTAATAATATGGCATGGCCACTCATGCACAAACTGTATGGTACAGTCTCTCCGACACTTAACTTGTGCAGTATAATCCCTCCATCACTTGAACCAGGTGTGAGTTCAGGATGTGATTCTTACATCAGGTCACTCTGAGTCCGCACCCCAAGAGACCATCATTCTTATCATGCCCATCCCTCATCTTCCACATGAGCCTGTTTTTCTTTCACTGAGCCATGCACCGATGGGAGCCCTGACTAATAGACGTTTCAGGTTTGCGTGGAGGGGTCCTCACTCTGTTTCACCCCACCCATGTAGAGAGGGTCTCAGCGGAGGATAGACTTACTTTGAGGACAACCTCATGTGAGGACAATGTGGACGAGAAAACAGCTTGAAACATTTTGATTATATCAATTAGGTATTTAATAATTTGGTGTATAAAAGTTTCCAAGAGCCTGAGGTGATGTCATCAGATGTCTCTCGCTGAAAAGCTAATTTTCTATAACGTGAGATGAGGAGAAACCGCAAATTTAGAAGTAAAACTGATGAATTTTTTGGTATTTTTGCTTAAAAATTGACTTAATCTTTCCGATTTATTTTCTGCAGTCGTCTAATCGATGAATCATTGCAGCTGTAGACGGCAGTACTTGAAAAACTGGGCTCCCTGCAGAGCTTCAGAGTGATAGCTGTGCCATACAACAGTCTTTATGTTGCTGTGAGGAACCATGTGGGTTTTCCTCAGGAGGCTAATGGGGAAATCAGCCCTCTCTCATTGTCAGAACTTTACTCATCAGTTGATTCTGGTCAGCGAGTCTGGAGGGGTGTGTGTGTGTGTGTGTGTGTGTGTGTGTGTGTGTGTGTGTGTGTGTGTGTGTGTGTGTGTGTGTGTGTGTGTGTGTGTGTGTGTGTGGTCATTTGACCCCCCCTCTGTGTCACCTCCTGTTTCTTCCTCTTTGGTCAGATGGGGCACTCAGCTACTTGTCTTTGTGCAGAAAAAATGGTGCCCCCCTCTCTACGCTGTCCTAATGCATCTTCATCACCCCATCATCATCATCACCATCAGTTTAGTCAAATTTTACAATGTGAAGAGAAGGTTCACGTCTTTGACAGCTGATGTTAACAATGGTGGGGACTTCATTTTCTTTTTTTATCATTAAGATCTGGCGTCTTTTAATTATTTTAACGTTTAAATCATGAAACAGTTGATATTACATCCCAATGAAAACATACTAAATATAGAATTCTTGCACTAATGAATAAATGATAAAATTTCAGCTGATTACTGATAATCAGATGCTCTGAGGTCACATTTAAAGCTGCCCTGCCGGCATTTTTTACTGTCACTCCGGCCAACTTCTCAGACTAAATCAGTGTCTTCACCAGAGGAGACTGACTCTTCCCAACTAATTGAGAAGCAGTGGAGCTGATTTGCCAAAATTACATCCTGGTGTCCAGTGTGTCCACTTCTCCGCTAACAGGAAGTGATGGATTTAGACTTCAGGGAGGAAGTGTCTCGGTAGAAAGGCTGGACGGACTGGTCAAAATGAATTCGCAATTTACTGATGTCACTTTAAATGTATTGCAGAGTATTGACTGTGTTTTCATCGGTTATTCAACTGATTTCGTGATTTCATGCGAAACCATTAATACCTGTGTTGAAAAGGTGTTGGTGAGAGGAAAGTTCTGTTAGAGGAAGAGGAGGAGATCACACAAAAAGTCACGGAGACTGAATATCTGCAGCAAAACTTAATGAAAATCAGGCCAGTAAGTGTGAAGACATGTTACCCAAGAGTCCAGACTGAAGTGTCACATGGAGGGGCAAAGGGACTAAGTTCTCAGGTAATTATTAATATTAGTACCATGAGACATGAGGCCAGTGTTATTACTGCTGCTGCTGCTCATACTACTACTGATTTTTAATGATGTAGCACTTGAATATTAAAACCATTAGAGAAGAGAGGGAGAGAGAAATTGAGATGTGATTCATTATTCTGCTCTGGGTGAGTTCACTCCTCTCCTCCTCTCCTCGGTCTCGCTCTTCATTATATTCGCTCCATCCGCTCTCCTCTTTCTCCCTCCTCATTTCTCCATCTCTCGCTCTCGCCCTTTTTTCTCTCACACACACACACACACACACACACACCATAATTGTTTTTCATCATCATTTGTCTTTTTTTTTTTTTTCAGCCATGTCGTTCACAAATGTTCTCTTTATTTTTTCGTCTGTATCCTCTATTTGTCTCTGAAATGACGGAGGATGACTAAGGCTCCATGGGGTTTTTATTGTGCTTCAGTGTGTGTGTGTGTGTGTGTGTGTGGGAGGTACAGTGCTAATAGTCCCTCTCTCCCTGACAGACTAATGACTAGTTTGTGCTTCTCTGTCTCTCTCTCTCACTCCCTGTCTCTCTCTTTCTCTCCTTAACGTCTTTCTCTTGGAAATAATTAGCTCGCTCGCCCCCTTCCCAAAGATTACATCTATTATCACAAATTCTCTCTTGTTGCTGTTTTCTTTCTTTTGTCATCACTATCCTCCTTTTTGTGACGCGTGTCCATCTCTGTCTTTTTTATCTTCCCTCTAACTGTGGGAGAAACAGCAGCCTGCAGGTGTGTGAGTCTGAATATGTGTGTGTGTGTTTTAATGTGGTGATAATGGAGTTACTGTGTAGGTTTGGACTGATTCTCCTGGTTTTCTTCTTTTGTTCTGTAGTTATCATAGTGAGATGAGGGCTCCAGTGTACACCCAGAAATAAGGAACTTTCCTCCTCAATTTCCATAATGTAACAGGCAACTCTGTAAACGTTAAACTAGCTAATAATCAGATATGAGTGTGTCATAATGCAAAATAAATAACTGTATCTGAGCTATGACTGTATTTTAAGGTGGTTAAAAGTCTTTTTCATATATATGGCAACATCTACCAGTGTCTAATGTAATTAAATACAGGCAGGCTGTTAACTAAAGTAGATAATAAGTGATGTTAGTTCCTAAAGGTTTGAATGGACACTTGAACCTTAAACAAAACTGCCTTTTGCTCCATAACTAACAGCCTCAGTGGTTGACCCTTCACTGAACTATTTCAACAAGAAATGCATCTAATTATGGAAGTAATGGTACCTTTTCATGGGACTTTCAAAGAGGAAATGTGTCTTTTAATGTTCCCTTTTAACTGATGCAGGTGTCCTGAGTGATGCTACTGATGTTGAGCTGACTTTGAGGTCTGAATACACTCTCAACGTTTAACTAAATTTCTTTCTGGCTCTAGAAGTGGATAGAAAACGACACCTGTGCAACATGTTGCACATCCCACAGGCACGGACTGTCTTTGTACTTTGTAACATGTAGTCTAGATTTAGCCATTGAGCTTTGTCAGGGGTCGACAGACTTATATTAGAGTGAAGTGACTGGAAATGTGTCTCCAGTTATTGTCAGATACTCGGCCTTTCTTTCACACACTTTAAAGACTAACATTCATTCCAACAACCACTTACACAAAGTCACATCCATGCATTGCTTTGAGCTTAATCACTTCTTTTCTTCTACTGAAGCTAGCATGCTCACTGCAGGGAGAAGGCATATTATAACCTCTTGTATTGTAAATGTAATGATGGCAGAAGCTCTTGGTGAGCAACCATCACCACCACCTGCCCCCAGCAAGAAACTACATTTGGCAGCAGAGATCAATAACATGTAGAAGTAGAAACATGAACACACTTTGGTTTTAAAGCTTTTTTGTCTGAAATACATATATATATATATATATATATATGTTTAAAGAAATTCTCTCTGTCTCTTTCAGATGACCTGGCGTACGAGGTGCGTTGGTTTTTCACCAGGCTGCGTGGTGGACAGACGACGACCCAGGTGGCCAGTGTCGACCGTTTTGGCATTGTGAAGACGGAGACCCGTAACTCATCCAGTGAAATCTCAATAGAGCGCATAGACACACACAAATACCTGTTGAATATATTTGGCACTCAGGACAGGTGAGTGAGGATATTTATGGGCAAACAGTGGTTTTGGTCTTCAAAACTCAGCTGCAGTTTCTGACTGTGTGTTTGTATGACTGCAGTGACAGCGGTGAGTATTACTGCATGGCCACTCCATGGTACCTGTCGGCCTCAACGGGAGCCTGGACTCAAGCTGGAGAGCTGACGTCATCTCGAGTCTTCCTCACTGTCCAGTTCGCTGGTGAGGAGTGTGGGCTGCAGTTCATTACAGATCACAAATAACACATTACTGTAGATGAATTTGAAATAGCAAAATTGTGACTCTGTGTGCTTCCTCTCTAGTGTGGGACTCCCTAAAGTTACCTCTCCTATATGGTGCAGCGGCCTCATTAGGTAACGTAACCATTAAACACCCTCAAGTGAACATGATTCAGGGTTTTAGCTTTAATCTGTATTAAACATTCTGTTGAAATGGGGAATAACAAACTATTATAGCCTGTTTTTGTCGGCCAGAAAACTCAAGCGTTGAGGTTTAAAATGTGGTTTAAATGCAGCCAGCAGCAGCAGCACTTCAGAGAAGTGGCGCACCTGCAAATTGTCACTGAAACTGGATGAAAATGCTCACTTGGCTCACTGATGCTGGCTGCCAGTGTGGACATCTCCACTGAAAATTGCTGGCTGGAAGACGAGAGTTACTCCTCTTTGTGCTGCTCTGCACTTCACTGGCTCACAGTGCTGTGCTCGTGCTTATTTAGGACACGTGTCTGACAGCTGGGGGTTGCCAGTGCACGGTGGATTTAACTAAGAGCAGAATTTGAATTTGATCAGGCTTAATATAGCCAAAAAACAATCAATAAAATATGCTTCAATTGGCACTGATGCTGATCTTGTATCTAGCTGGGGGACATTCCTAGTTGCTATTAATAATGAAAGTCTTAGTTTGTAGGCATCTGCAGCGTCAGTAGTGGATGTTGTCGTATTAGTGGTAGCTGTAACAGCAGCAGTTGCAGTGATAACACTCTAATAGCTACTCTACTAGTGAGAGGAAGAGAGTTTTCTTTTATTTATTCTTTTATTTTGTCATAGTAGATGTTTTTTAGCATGAATTCAAAAGCTAAACTACTAATACATTCATCTGCTGCTCATGAACTGTTCAGGAAGCCATCTTATAACTGATTTGTGTAAATATTTTTTTGTAAATCATCAGGTTACCATGGTAACACATATGCTTGTCAGCATGTGAGTGTAGGGATTTTACCCTGATCAAACATGCTTGTATCCTCTGTGCATTTTGACAGTTCATTAAGTCCAATAAAAAGACATAGTGATCCCACAGTAATAAGCCCGGATCACTTCTGTACGTGACGTCTCTTTTTCATACCTGCTCGTCAATTTGCAGCCTAGAGTAATAAAAATCATGATAATGTTTTTAATTAGTTGCGTCTTCGTGACGCTAGAGAACACAAACATACACATAAGAAGCATTAAAGTGCAGACTGAGCTGCTGTCGGTCACTGTAATTTGATTTTCCCTCGTGAGTCCTGAAGATGCAGGTTGACATAACAAAAACCGTCCAATCAGTGAGTTACCTGCCACTTCCTGTTTACTCCTCGTTGTTTGAGAGCAGCTACAAAGTAGCAAAGTAGCAGCTCTTTTTAAACTTGTTGGGAAATAAGTGACATAACTTTTAATTCGTTAGTAAACAACGAGAAATGCCCGTCCCCCCGTCACCAACATTCAGCTCCTGCAAGATTCATCCCAGTGGTTCCTAAGCCATCAGGATGTAGCCGGAGCCAGAAACTAAATTTAGTCCTTCAGTAAAACTGCAGGTGAGGTTCCTGACTTTCTAAAATAGTTCCTGTGGTGGAGACAGGCGTATAGTATTACCTGTAGAAGCAGTAATAACACTCCTAGTGCAGGGAATATGGCGTCATTTTAACTGTGTTTGTGTGTCTGCAGGTGTCGGCCTCTTCTCCCTGGTCCTTGGTCTGGTTTGCGCCCAGTGCTGCTGCCGCAACACCACACACACTCCACGCTCACGCAACAAACTGATGGACCTGGAGATGGACTGACAAACACTTTCCCCCGCACCCACTCACTGCAGCGCTCACAGGAGACACCACACACACAACAGACACACACCTATAGACGATTTCTGGGACACCCAGCTGTTTCCAGGCGATGGACGTTGGGAGTAAAGAAAAATTAAAAATGACGCACCGCTTTGGAAACAGAGGCCTGGCTGAGGTGCTCAGGATCGTTGAGCTCTGCAGTGGGAGGAGCCGGGGACTTTTGTGTTGCTTTTTTTTTTTTTTTTTTTTTTTTTTTTTTTTTTTTAAAGCACCAACGGGGAATTAGCCTTTGAGACTTCTGTTTCTGTGGAGATCCAATAAAATCTGTGGCGCTTCCAGTGATTTTTACACAGATATATTCACTCCCCATTAAAGACCATAGCACTCCTCGGAACAGGAGACTTCTGAGACATCACTGCCACTTGGGAATAAAGGACCACTAAACACATCTGCTGCCTCTGTAACCACTAGGGATAACAAATGAAGCACTCAGGCTGGACTACATGCTTTTTTTTCTTTTTTTGGCTTTCTCCTGATGCCATTGCTTCCTGCAAAGTACAACCACTCCATGTTCCTGATGGTCTTCAGATTAACGGCACACCAGCGTGTATCCTGTTGAATTTTCTTTTTTTGAGGAAGCATGGAAAATTCAAGGGGTGCTCTGGGTTGGAAGGACGGAGGTGGCTTTTTCGTTTTACTTGTTGGATTTCACGGAACTGAAGTTACTTTGTATTTGCAGAGGCTGATGGTTTAGGCAGCCTGAGCCTTATGTCTGTCATGGAAGAGGTCATGGTTTGAGCATCGTGTTTGTTTGGGCAGCAGAAGTCCCAGAAAACGAAAGTGCTCCACGTGCTTTCTGCACGAGAGGTATTGCACTAGAACTACCACCCCAGAGTATTCCTACCTTAACAAGAGGACAATATATACCTTTATTCTCAACTCTAGTTTTTTGAAAATTAAGAGATTTTAAAATGAGAGACATTTTTAAGCTTTACAAGGAGATATGCAGTTAGTGTGTTTGTGTGTGAGATATACTCTATGTGGTGCCAATATTTGAATTAACAGGAGGCGTGCTTGGTTCATTTTTGCCAGATCAACACTTGAACAGCCACTAATAGCGGCGACAGCAAGCACTCTTCTTTTATAGATATCCAGAAATGTATCCAGCTGTTATTTTTTGCCTGAGTCTCGTGTGTGTTTTCGTACACTGTGTGAGCGCTGTGCTACAGTATGTGAGACAAAGAGTTGCATGTACCGTTTTATGACAGACTGATGTCATTCATGAGCAACACGAGCCTTTTTCCAAGGTTTCATTTTGATGACATCAAAGTCCTCCTCCATCCAGATTTATAACCCTAGCTGTCACTCCACTGATGGATGGTGTTCACACCATGAGCAACATGACTCTGTTTTAACAGAGTGTGGGTGGTGCAAGAAACTCATGCATGTTTCTTAGCTTCAGTTTTGCTTTTTATTGGAATAGTGCAGCATTTTGAAAAGGATGCTTCTTTGCTTTTTTACTGAAGATCCTTCAACTGGAGTCACCAAGGTGGTTAGCTGAGCTTAGCATAAAGACATTGGTGGGAACTGGCTAATCTGGCTCTGCCCAAAGTGGGGAAAAAATGCATATTAACACCACTAAAGATTACTGCAGTATCTTGTTGCTTAATTCAAACAGAAATGTCACAATGACAATTTGCAGTTGTTTTACTGAGTCACATAACTATTTCTTGGCTGAGTGGATGGTTAAATAGTTTTTTATAAGAACTAGTTGTAGCACAAAACTCCTCCTAAAACCACAAGTTGTCATTTTCACATTTCTGTTCATGCACACCTTAAACAAATGAGATAACGTGTGTTAATTGATGAGGTGGGACTAAAGGGAAACCTCTTTATAGTGATCCATCCTCATTTATTTTACATAACCAACATGAAGTAGACTTTTTGGCAGACATACTTTATTTATTCATTTTTAGTTTACCAAGCAGTTCCTCCTGTTTCCAGTGTTTGTGCTCAGCTAAGCTAAAGCTAAACACGTCCCAGACCTGATTCTGGCAAACAAGCACATTTTTCAAAATGTCTGACTGCTCCTTTAATGTCGCTAGCTAGAAAAGTAAGCAGAAAACTTTGAGTGAAGTGATTTCAGATATTTCAGCAATGGTTACATCCCTTTTTCCAAATAATTTTAGATGTTTTATCTCTCCTCCTTTTTTTAAAAAAACTGGTAAGTTTACCATGCACTTAACAGGTAAAACTGACAATTGTATCTACTAAAAATCTGCCAGAACCAGCTGATTAAGAAAAGGTCAGCTGTGCCCGACGTACATCAGCTGACATGTGTTGAGTCTCTGTGGTGTTTTTATAGCAAATGAATGAACTTGTGGTGACTGATGTATCATGTTGACTGCTGTGTGAAGGCACACTCACAGTTCCAGCAACAACACACACAAAGTGAGGAACTTCGGTTCAAACTCAGCAGGATCCAAACAGACCTGTTAGGTTTGTGCCAGGTTGCCTGGACATGGATAGATAGGCCTTTGTTTGATGTGTTGTAAATAGTTTTGCAAGGTATTTTAAGCAACTATCAGAACTTAATGAGCAATATCAGGCTATGTAGTCAAACTTTTTTTCTTTCTTCCTTTTAAACCATAACTTGGTTTGAATGCAATTAGCTGTGAGTCTCATCCAGCAAAAGAAAAACTAAGAGATCAGATGTTCCTATTGGACACCAGAACGATCCTAGATCAGTGCTGCTGCTCTCAAATCATTTCTACATGCAGATTTAGATGTTCACCTCCATGTCAGAGCAACCTCCTCTAACTATTTTGTGAAATTAGGGAAATATTGATACCAATATGTGTGTGTTTGCTTGGTCGATGGTGACAGTCCCTTCAGAAACTCTCCATAAAGCCACTCCACAGGTGTGTGTGCCTCTCTGTGATAGTTCTGTTGCAGTATTCAAAGGAGGAATTCACCACTATCACTAAAACATATATACATAGTCACAGTACGTGACCACACAGGTGAATGATAGGGCTCAGTGCCAAATGCTCTTAACAGTAAACTGCACACAGAGACGATAGCATTGATACACACCATCCAACATGTCACTGCAAGACTTCCCCAGTGTCTTTTCATTTTATCATTTTATTGCAATGAGTATGATGAATCATGATAATGTTTTTTTAATAAATAGATTTGTAAGATGTATTCTTTTTGTAAATGGTTTTGTTCCGCATTTTTTGTTTTTATTGTTTAAGTGGTGATGAGAATTTGCAGTGTTTGATATTATTGCCAACGAGGAGAAGCCAGTGTCTCAGTGTGTGCTGTTTAATATTAAAGTAAAATATATCACTGTCACAGAAGAGACGAGCACTGAAAATTCAAACCAAGCGACCATTGCTGCCTAGAGCCATGCAGCTAGCATGGATAAAAACAAGTGATAATAGACTAATTAAAACAGTTGTCTATTTACTTTTATAACCATGGTCTGCTACATGTGAGAGCTGAAATGAAAGTCATGCTATAATCGTTCCACAGAGGAGCAGAGGTCTGACTGGCCAACGCTGTGTGTAATTAATTCATTGGGAGTTGGCTAATTTAAAGTTTGTGGTTTTCATGCATTTTTAAATGTAAATTAAATCAGTCTTAAATCAGTATGCTATGGTGGCACACTGCAGCCGCCACACATCAGTAAATTTGTTCATGTTCTATTTAACATTGTAGTTTTCCTGGTTGTAGTGAACATTGCCGTCTGTAGGGGGCGCTGGGTGATCTCCAGGCTCGGGTCAGCCAGGTCGTTTAAGTCATGATGTCGCTCAGCTTCATGCAAAGCAACATTTTTTACACGCTGCTGCTGGCAGTCGATCTACTGTCTGAATAAACCAATAGTTATTTAATAGTGGTTGTAGTGCTGGTTGGCCCACATTTACCCTCTTTCTGTTGAAATGTGGCGGCTGAATCTTTCCAAAGGATCTGATGTGGTCGTGATCTGAGTTCCTGCTCGGAGACTTGTGACAAATGTGGGCCAATTTGGTTTTCTTCTCCGTCTCTGGGCAAGCCATCAATCAGGTTTTTCTATGCTTCCAAACATCTGAAAAAAAAACAACTTCAAAAACTTTGCGCAGAATAAATGTTTTATAATTCAACATTGGACCGCGGCTATATCTCTCCCTCTTCCCTCCATGTCTTTCTTACTGTGTTTCCTACCCCCTTGTTAGTCTTATGGGATTTATTTCTGTCTGTTTATGCTTTTTCTCTCCATTTGTCACCAGTCTCTCTCTCTCTCTTTCAGTCCATCCCTCTGCTGTTTGCTCCATTTCTCCTCTGCATTTCTCACTCCATGTCATTCATTGCATCTCTCTCCACTTCCCCTCATCACACCGACCCCCCACACCCCTCACCCTTACTCTTGATTAGAAATGCAGATGAGTTGAAACCTCGGTGGCTCTCTGGGGTTTTGATTTTTACACCTCTTTAACAACAGGCTCTCCATCTAGCTCTCTCTCTCTCTCTCTCTCTCTCTTCCTCTTTCTCCACCTCTCTTTTCTCTCTCATCTCCACATGAGATGGAGATGAGAGACAAGAAAGATCTAGTGCCGATTGGCTCTGGATCTGTCTGTGGCTTCTCTAACTTGCTCTCGCTCTCTCAGGGTCCATTTGACCCAGTTTTCTCGTCCCTGCATGAGAGTACGTTCATGTCTCTCATGGATCATTTGGTAATATGGCCTTGTCACAACTTAAGCCATTGTCTTCCTTAATTGACTGCGCTGTGCGAGTGTGATAAAAAAACAACACAGGATATTTTTCTATGTGGTCATAGTTTGCACCACTTGCATACTCCTGCTGTTTTGAAAGATGGCACATTTCGTTGGTGTTACCCCCGGCTCCGTCTTGAACGTGTCACAGCTTGAGGGTTGCTCCACATAACAAAAAATTCAGACAGAAAAATTTAGCAGCACACAGAGGGAAGTGAGCAGCCTGTTCTCCCCAGAGTCTACCAGAGGCGACACGTTTTCTCGTCTTCATTGTAATCAACGCTGATGTTTACAGCGGCTCCAAACAGCCAAAAGCCCCGGCTCCATCACACCAGTCTGCTGTCTGTTAATGCTCTGTTTCTCAGAGCACAGTTTGGTTTGCTGTATTTTTTCTCCCACCACAAATTACTTTCTCTCCCAAAATATGCTTGGATAGTTTATGTGGAGATCAGTTTATTAAGCTGATTTTCATTCTGATTTTACTTCCCCAATGCACTGAAAAGTTGTTTTCCTGCAGTGTTGAGGCTTACGAGTCATTGATTGTGTGCCAGAGTTCCTCAGAGTAATTTTTAAATCCAGTTTTCACCCAAAATATTTATTATTGATATATTTACCACCATTTTGATGTAAAGGGATATACAGAAACATACAGATGTATGTACAAGACAAATCTAGTCCTCTGATATGAAATGTATCGTATCTACACTGAGAACATTTGGACATGAAAGTCTCTTGGATGTAGGGTTGAATTCCAGGAACTGAGATCTCAGTATTTCCTGTGAATTCTCACCAAAATCTGCTCCCATTTCCTCTGAAACCACATGGATCAAAAGTGATGACCTTAAGAGGATGTGCTGAAAAACATAAGGTCTGATGATTCTATGTAGTCGGTCGTGTGTTTTTCCAAAGATAGCAGAGGAAGAGAACATTTTTACTGTATGATTAATTCTCAGCAGCTCCGTGTTTAAAATCAAACTCCATTTGTGGCAAGAAGTAAGAAGAAAGAGTGATGTGTTCCCTGGAAGATAATCATTTTAAAATCCCAGGAAAATCTCCAGCCCTACTCTGACCTCGGTTGCTTTGGGCTATTCAAAGTCCATTTCAGAAATTCTTAACACGGTGGAAGTATTTCATGCATGGCATTGAGGGGCACTAAAGCAGGCAACAGGATAAACCAGCCTGGTTTGACCAGTTACCTGCTGTATCAGGAACAGTATGTGGGTACAGCAGTGCCATGCATGTGCAAGACATAGGCCTGGTGCTGTCATTTATGATCATGTATGTGTCAGGCCTTAATCTGACCCATTTCTTCAGTTTTAAATTTACAGCACGATCCGTTTTCCCCACCATTTTCCAGCTCTGACAAGAGGCTCAGCAGCTGTTTCCCTACAGGAGCTACAGCGGTCGTTCCTGCTCGGGTGTGTCTACAGTCGAATAATGCTATGTGATGATGGATGTCTTCAAACCCAAACCTCCAAAAACACCCAGAGCGCGTCCTTTCAACACGCAGCACGCAGGCTGATGGAGCGGAGAGTTCGGCCCGGGGTGAGATCTCACTGACCGTGTTGATGTGGCCGAGTTACTCATCACCAGCAGCGGGAGCTTCACTTCAATTAACTTCCAACTTTGCAGCATGGGGAGGTGAAACAGACACTCTGCTTCCTCGCGCCGACTCTCATTTCTTCTATCCCCCCACTGGGGCTGCAGCATCTTTCATTCTGGCTGTGATCCGTTCACTCGTTACCCACAGTTTACCCACTGTAGCTCCAAGTCATGTGGAGCTACTGTGAACTGTTGGGGATAATATAGTAAAGCATTTACACAAGTTAAGACCTCCTCAGCCCTATAGCTTTGCCTTGGATTATTATTGCAGTTAAAGAATTTGAACCTGGTGTGTGTGGGTGTGTGTGAGTATCTAAAACCATTTCATAAGAGGTGTGTCTGTGGTCTGGCTTTTATCAACCAATTTCCAGAGTAACTAAACACACCAACAATGAAAATGAAGCATAAGACACGTATATTGAGGCATGTTGTTGAGCTCACAGCAACAAAATGTATCAGTTACAGCTGTAGGAAAAGAGGGCCCCAAATCTCCAGGGCCAGGAAAATAAATACTGTTTATTAAAACCAACATTTGAGCTTGTTTTAAGTCAACAACTACTGGCATGATTGTAATGAGGTTTATCAAGCACATTAATGTTCTCCAGAGGATAAATCATTTCCATTTTGGAGACCCAGTAACCGTTCCTCTGCTGCCTCCTTATGGTTAATTTTGTACAAAAGATGTTGAGAATTAACCTCCAGATTAAACATACAATGGAGTTTTGTGTCTCTTTCCGTGCCAGCATGAAACCAAACCATTCATGCTGCTGAGATGTTGAGCCCTTTTGACCCTAAGACCTTTCTGTTAGCACCACAGCCTTGACCCATTCCCATGAATCAGGAGTTCATTCAATGGGCCAAATTGATGAACAAAACCCTGTCTGAAGCCTGAGCTCCATTTTTACTTTTTCAGTCATTACTGCGTTTTTGTCGGCCAGACTAATGCAGCCCGATGGCTGCACTTGGTCACTCCTCTTACTGGTCGTTCTGCACGTCACAGATGGATGTAGATGGTTCACACAATCAGAGAGAGATTTCTTCATAAGTTAAAGTAACCATACCTAACCCTGAAGCAACAAGCAGAGCTCTACCAGATGTTCTTCAGGCA
Source organism: Lates calcarifer (assembly GCF_001640805.2). Classification (NCBI taxonomy): domain Eukaryota; kingdom Metazoa; phylum Chordata; class Actinopteri; family Centropomidae; genus Lates; species Lates calcarifer. The sequence goes on from NC_066854.1 coordinate 6,136,336, forward strand.
TTTGGTCTGTGCATGTCATGTGACCTGAAATTCAGACTCGTGCAACTACACTAAATTCCTGCACAGTGTGGCAGTAATAGTAAACCTGTGTTCAGACTGACTTTGGCCCCAGGTGAAAAAACACATCCCAATCTGGCATCATTGATACAATGCTAACGCAGCAGGGGTTTCTAGCAAAACAATGCAGGATCATCCAGCAATAAAGCTGAATCTGGACCAACTTTTGCCACAAGGCATCATGACGTCATCTGGCACAGCGCTGCACTGGCCAGTCAAATATCCAATACTCCTTCAAATTCATGCTCTTGTTACTCAAACTGTACCTCTTGGATTGTATTTTATTGTCTCACCAGGACCTGAGGCAAGACACCCCCACCACTGCAGCCCCTTGTGTTGTCTTAATGCAGGTCTGAATGCCCTCTAAGGTTCAAGAAACAACAAAAACTGTCAGCATGTTGTTCACCCTGTCCAACACTTATGAATCGGGATGTAATAAACAATACATCCTCATGGGCTCGCTAGGTCCCAAGTCAACAGTATGAGGTGAGATGGAAAGGACGGAGGCGATGACAAGCAACAGGAAGTGAAGAACAGACTAATCCCATGTTAAGAGCACACTGTACCTACAGGACACTGAAAAGCTCTGGGCCTTTTTTTTATTGAGGCAGCAGCAGTCAAATAATGGACTGGGAGAGCTGGGAGGGAGTGTTAACTGACCCCCTCCAGAGTAAATGTTAATGTGTGTGTGAGAGAGCATGCGCTCAGGAATGCAGCGATGAATCGTCAACACCTTCCCCTCACCATGGAAACTCTGTCAACACATGAGTGGGGGATGGAGAGCGAGAGAGATGGGGGGTGGCAGTGTGTGTGTGTGTGATTTATTATTAGGTAGAAGATATTTGACCTTACTTCTTCATAAATCTCCCTCTTGTGCTTTCTCTCTCCCTCTCTCTCTCTCTGTCACACACACACACACACACACAGATATGGACTTCAGAGCAGTTAGATCATTTTCAGAGTCACTTTCATCTTCTGTAGACTTTCATTCAGTTGATTTATAAAACATTCAAACACAGAAGCATTAAGAGACTAACACACACTCAGGCACAGATACGAGGCGAAGAAAAAAAGGTCAGGCTGAGACACAGGAACAGGAATGTACTTTTATAACAAATTGAATGTGTGTGATGGATTTGATGCAGTTTATTTACTGTATGGATCAATATCACACTGGTTGTTAACAGAAAGGCATTTCTTCTAATGAGAAACATTCAGATCCCAGACAAACAGGTGCACAAGTCAGTTTAGGAAACATTTTAGCGTTTCTTTCCCATGACAACAGCAAATTATACATCACTGTATATCCCAAAATGTCACATTATTTCACAGATGCTGAATTAAACTCACAAAATAAGCCTCATTTTGAAATATTGGTCTTGTAAACTCCACCCGGGTTGAGCCTTCACAGAGCTGTGGCACACACTCACCCTGCAGCGGTACCACCCTGCAGACGCTCTGATCCTCCAGCATGTCCTGTCCTTGTATGGTGCTGTGTCTTCAGCGCGGCACGGCTCCAGCTCTTTGCCAGGCACCCGTCCACATAATGCATACACGTCCAAGTATACACAAATAACTGGTACTGTAAGTATGACTCCACATTGTCTCTCTCCTCCTCTCCCTCCCTCTGTGGTGTTATGCTGCTAATAGACCAGGCTGCAGCAACTGATGCTGCAGATACTGTTTACCTCAGCCTTCAGATGGTAAATAAAACTCAGGGTTTGACGATGGATTTACCATGTGGGAAAGGTGATGTGTAGAAGAGCCTCTAACATCATTTTTCAGCACAGTGAAGGAGCTATTTGTAGGTTGTAGGTTGCTATCGCTACATAGCTAACATTAGCATTAACAGCTGATTACTTATCCATCTAAGAGTTCAGCATCAAACATTCCTTGACACGCCAAGAGCTGTCTCCAGCAGTGGAGAGCAACTAACCAGGTAGCCTATGCCCAGCCAGCCAGTCTCATCACTTTCTGATAGTGACTTACTGTAGCATCCAGACTGCCCTGGATATTTAGCACAGCTCAGAGAGCAGCCCCTTTAAATGCATTATATTAGTGGATTATTAGTGCACTTTAGTGTGGCTGGTTGAGATGGAGAATTAAAGCACACAGTTAAGAAGCATTGCTAAGACAAACACCCCAAAAAGTCTGCGCCTATGGACTCAAGTGTTGCAAATTTTTATGATTACAGCTCTTAAAATAGGCACAAAATCATGATGATGGGTACTCTAGACACGCACACTAATCGCTAACAATGTGTATTGACATCATAGCTGTAATTCATGGCTGCAGGGATCTAAGCTAATGCTCCATGAGGGAGCATTAAAGCAAAAGGGATGAGGGAAGTCAGAGCGACTTCGACAAGTCTGTGTGTTTGAAGTTGTTTGAAGCCGTCAAGGCGCTACCACTGCAGTCGTTTTCTGCAGACTTTAGTCGCCCCTGATCAGCTTTTTCACCCTTCAGACAAGACGCAAGCAGTGATAACACATCTGAGTTTGTGTTTAAATGAAGCCCACAACAAACACAGGTAATTTCCAGGAGTTATTTTAAAATGTGTATACATCTACTGTTCAAATGTTACATCCACACCATGATTATTCCATCACTCCTGTTTTTAAGATCAAGAGAACACAAAATACGAGCTGGCAGCCCAGAGGCAACGCAGCTTACCGAGTTGTAAACTTGTAAAACTCTACTCGACCTTGTAATCCTCCACCCAGACGTAGCCTCGATCACTTTAAAAGGCTCACAACTCATCGAATGGCATGTCTTGTCCTGGATTTACTCAGAACGTGATGTGAGATTTTTATAGGAAATTCTCTGCTTTATTGGCGCCTGTGCAGCAGCGCAGAGGTGTTGACCAGGTCAGCACGAGGACATGAACTCATCAGATCAATGTACACTTTGTGGCCTCATCCACTGACCCACAGTCCAAGTTAATGGACTTCTAACCTCCTGAAATTTATTCTTGATGTGTCAACACTTCTGGTTGATCTGAAGCAGAAATGAACCAGTGGTGCAAAAAACATACATGACATCTGCTGCCAGTCTCTGTTCTGTGGATTAACACACATTTACATGTGATGTGTAACCTCGTGCGACCCAGATCTGCTGCTCCTGCCACGTTTGGACAGCAGAGCGACGATGTGGGTCGAGTCATCTCGAAAGCGAGGCACGGTGTTTGTGTGCAAACACAGTCGACTCACCATCAATCACTGCATTTCACGGTCACATAAACCCTGAGAGTGGGGGAGAGGGGAGGAGGACGAGCAGGAAACATGTCACACTTCAAACACAATCACCAACCAATAAATACTGTGTATCATTACACACACTACACACACTCTTCCTACTTCAGGCATCACAGCACATGAGATAAATGTCTTATACAAATATATTCAGGCTTATGCATCAAGGAACATTAATGTAATTTTACTGTTACAACAACAACCGCTTAAACAGGCTATTTAACGCTTATTTAAAGTCTAATTTCAAACATTTTGGTAACTACTCTTACTTTCATGACTGTGGTGAAATATTTAAGCAAGCCCTATTATCAGTATATTTAACACAGGTTTGCCCAAGACAGGTAATTTTATATATAATCTTATAATTAATTTTATAATGGTGATTATAGGAGTCGTTTAGGATAAAGTAAATGCTTTTAAATCTGTGGTAATTGTTGTTAAATATGCCTTGAGATGTTAGGTTATTATATTATATTATATTACCCCCAGCAAAAGTGAATATTAACTAGACTGGACCCTAGACTTTCACAGTTCACTTAAATACACATAATTAAGTGTTGGCGTAGTCCTGGGCCCAGGTGCAGGCATTTAACACTGATTGTTTCAGCAGCCACACCTGTTGTAGTGAGGAGGAGATGTCAGAATCAAATGAGTTGTGTTGGCTGTTGATTATATCAAAAGTGGCCAAGGTCAAATTAAAAGTGAAGATGTGATGGTGAGTGGACATGATATTACTTGGTGTTTTCAGTCACTGAAGGGGTGGATGTGCAGCCATCACAAGAAGAAGGAGGAAGAGTTTAAGATTAAAAAAGACGTGGCTTTGTTCTGGGTAGCCCTGTGGTGACAGCAACGATTTCAGTTTCATGTTTCTGAATTTTGTTACAAACGTAGAGCAAGTTTTAGCAACATTTGAACAGAATTTCAGAAGAAAATGCAAATTAATATGTGTTTTCACCCACTACTGTTACACAAATGTGTAGTTTAAAGTGAGAAGAACAAACGCTGGATATCAGAGATGAATGCTGGTTTTTAATGACGTCCAAGTCTTTTTAACTGATCTACTGTTTGGCATTCCTTAAAGCTGCTGACTATCACTCAGTTAGAAATCTACCTGCTCACAAATCAGTGTAGCATCAAAATACTGCTGAAGCTGTTAGTTTAAGGCAAAAATAGTTACATAATGTTGTTTAAGCCATTGCAGAAGAGGAGGGTGAAATTATTAAATAATGGAAAACAATGTAGAAAACATTACTGACATGTTTGTTTCACGTATTAATAACAGTTTGATGTTTTCGTCTGTCAGTTCTTCCTCTCATCAGTGAGGCAGACATTATTTGAATACATTACAACAATTATATTCCCCACTGAATGTTTTTTTGGTGCTGCTCGGCCACTTCCTTCCTCCGCTCCAGTTTACACCTCACAGAGCAGTTTATATGTATTACCATACACACACAGCGTCACAACCCATCATTATCATGCTGACCCTTCATTATTCTGGCTGTTATGATGCTCTGTGGATGCTCATATCCAGCCTGAGGCAAACTTACATTAACCTCTTTTCCACTGAGAGACACAGGCGGCCACTAAGGCTTTGACCCAGTCCTGCTTCTTCACACAATGAGGGAGGAGGGTCTGGTCAATAGTGTGTTTCAGGGCGCCGCCCTTGTGTACAGACATCTTCCTGTTGATGCCTATGTATAAGATGTAGCAAATACTTAATACCTCTACGGTCGATCCATTGTTGGAGCTTGCATTAAGTCAGTGTGGCAGGTACGAGTTGTAATTTTGACTGGAACACTTATTTTCTGAAAGCCTGTGTATTTGACTTGCTGCTTAATACAGAAGAAGTGCCTGAAAAAGCAGACAGACCTGAGGTAATCTGTAATCTGTGATGTGAACGTTCACAAGTTGTTGATGTAAGAATCTGAGGGCGAAAAAGAGTTCACTGAAGTGAAGTATTTATTGAACAAATCAATAAACATATTTTGGAACTCAAGGCACACACTCCTCTTCCTGCAAAAAGGAAGGTTATAGAAGTTCAATAACGTTAGCTCAACATGAAGCTCAAGGACTGAATTAAAAATTCTACAGACTGGAGTTGAATGTTCTCACTTTCTCCTGACAAATCAAAAAGTGGTGAGCAATGTAGAATCAGTCTCATAATGAAAACAGCTTCTGCTACATATTATAAGCTACGCCTGCCTCTGTCAGGCCTTCAGACCTGGTAGCTTCTGAAGTAGCATCTCTGTGCATCTGTTCACCATCTTAGATGAGTGTGTTAACAGGCTAACATCTGCTAATTCAGCTGATGATGATACTAGATGAAAAGTCTGTATTTGATTCCATGGCAATCCACATTTCACTCTGAACAATAAATATCAACACACTGGTGATGCCAGATGAAAGGGCAAGGGATCACAAAAGTCTTGGGATTAATCCCTCTGGAGATCATTAAAATTTAAAGGCAAGTCATCCAATATTTCATTCCAGAGCAAAGTGGTGAACCCACTGACCAACCGGCATAGATATCCCAAGAGCACTGCTGCTAGCCTATAGCTAACAAAGTCCATTAAATCAACCTCAGAGACAGAAGATAGCAGCTCAGTGATATTACTTTTCAAAGAAGAATAGCTTTTTATTTCACACAGTCGTCTTCTGCTCAAAGTTCAAGGAGATGTGATGCATTTCACTTCAACCAAAAATCTCCTCTTTAATGTATGTTTTAATGTATGTAGCAGCTCAGTGTACTATTATGTTAAACCTCTGGAAATACTCTATCAGGCTTCCTAATGCAGCTCATTTGTACAGCATTAAAATACTTTAAAAATATACTTAAAAATGCTTGTAAGATAAATTCCTCTGTACTGTTTAACACTGTCGGGTGATTTGTTGGCTGCAAGTGATCAAATGCAGCATCTTGAAGAATTGACATGGATAGATTTTTTCTTTTGGGTCCCCCACACCAGAATAAAAGTCAAACTGTGCCTCAGGGTATAAGATACGCCGACTAACATACATACTCTGTGTCTGTGCTACTTGAACTGCTCCTGTTCTCCTGGGTCATCTCCTCCAACACTGCACTAACACTGCCTACAGCTGCATTTCAAATAAAAGAGCAGCTTCGTTTTTTTTGTTTGTTTGTTTTTTTTCTCTCAGCATGCAGCCACTGTCACTGTAGGGCTTTATTCACCCCTTCAGTGGGAAGTCGGTTTGGGACAGGAGGGCAATTTTGTTTGAAAACAGAGGTGGAAAGCTTTAGGAGGCTCTTGCTTCTTGTCTCAATATACGTTGTTTTGCTAGAGTCCACAAATCTGTACAAGAGGTTGCTAGTGCAAAATTAGCATAAGCAAAAATTAGCACCACCAGTAGAGAGAATTGACACACCTCTGTGAATAAGTTTGAAAAATACTTCAGTTTTCCTTGATTATTTATTATCTGACGTATTTTGGTTTTTAATTTGAACTTCTGGATATTTGAAAGATGACGACTGTTGTTTCTCCAACCAGAGAAAACAACATCAGGTCAGCAGAAGTGAGATATTAATCAAACTCACTGGTTGAAATTTGATGTATTAGTAAAACATGAAATAATAATTTAAGAAGCAGTTAATAATATAAGCTATTAATATGGATGATTCTGTGAGACCTAAAGTGGCTGATGATTTTGAAGTGGCGCCTGCTGTAACCCGCTGCAGAGCCCCTCCATTATCTCAGCACTGACGCCTTATGATTACTGATACCTCAGTGTGACACCTCCTTTGGCTGACCATGTTCTTAGTAAATTGAACACGGCACACTGAGGGCAAAGCAAGTCATGTCATGATGCTTATTCCCACTGTGATTACATCCTACAGGACAAAGACGACAGATGTTACTGAAGCTGCAGGAAGCATTTTCACCCTGAGCAAAGACCAGACAACACGAAGGTGAGTTTGAAAATTATCCTGTAAAATAAGACACTGTGGTTTACAATACTAACTGCTGTCAATTCAGAGTACTCGTGTGGGTTATAATAAGAAGAGCCAGAGCCACTTCACTCCTTCTTACCCTTATTTAACAGGACTTGTATTTAAAGCAACAGCCCGGGGCAATAACTGCACACACTCTCAACTGGAAGCTGCCCAGTATAACCAGTCTTAGATACTGGCTGTATGAATGTATGCTACAATTTTATCAGTGCCCTGAATGACCAGAGGACATGTTCTAAACATAACTTTACCTTCAGTGATGCTCGGAGACCTGGACCTTTATCCTAAAACTCCCAGCAGCCGCCGCATTTCACTGAATATGAATCATTCAGACACTAGTTTTATGTCTCCCAGTGGTGTGAATCACTTAAAGGTATTTCAGGAGCAAACTTTCACATTCAAACACATTTTGATGTATGTACAATACATTTTAATGCAAATCTGTAAGCAGCAGAGGCAGTGGTTGGAGATGTATTTATACTTCTAATACTACAATGTGCATTCAGAGCGTTACTAAAGTTAAAGTACGTTTTTTACAGAGTAGAATCCTAATCTGAAAAGTAGCTAGTAACTGTAGCTCTCTCTAACGTGTTTCAGTGGTGTTCACCATTATTCTGTAATTGTCACTGGTGGTAATAATGGCTGCAGTTTAACAAAAACTGACGTGATCGTAAAGTTTATGGGGAGTATAGCAGCTGATTAAATGTACTTTGTTACACTGGAATACAACTCTGGGCCATTTTATTATAACTTGATTAAATACCAGTTTCTTTACAACTATGCACCATGTGCACCTAATATAAAATACATGACAAAACCTCAAGATCAGGGACAAAAAGCCACCTTAGGGCCCTTATAATTTTTGTTTTTATTGTGCTTTGGTTGTTAATTTTACCAAACAAAGCCTGGAGCCTGGGGTAGATCCTCAGGGGCCCTGGTGCAATTCTAATTTTGTGACACTATAAACAACTGCCATCTATTTCATTCACTGAACTAAACTCTTTTACTGTGGTAGCTTCCAAACTACTGCAGCCTCAAACACACAGTAATGATCATGACTTAAAAAGATTATGCACCAGTTTTAAATATTCAGTACAATAACATCACAGTGGATGTGTGACATAATGATGGGTTTTGGGGTAAAGCTGTGTATAAAATGACTTACTTATTCCTGACGTCTGGAGGAAGTTGTCAGACTTTTCAGTGATGATTTCACCTGTTTAAAGTTATTGCAGTTTACAGTGTGTATTTCTACTAATGTCTTTGATAGTGATGAATGATGTATGCATGTTAAAATGTTCCACATTAGGGCTTTTCTGTTTATAGTAAAGTCAATACACGTATTACAGAGAAGAAGCTTGACTCTGTGGATTAAAACTGTGGAAGAATCGATTCTGTTCATGAATAATAACTTCAGTTCGCAGCAAGAACAAGAGGTCGTGGTGTTTGATGTGTGGCCTTGACATTTTACTTTCTCTTTATGTCCAAGATCATTAATCCATGAATGTGAATGTGGCTGTCCATACAGTCCACTGAAGCTTGTGAGGTTATTTAAGTCTACACACATTCAGGGTGACTGAGGTCAGGCTTTGTGCATACAGCAGCTGACTGCCCTTCATCACTCAGATGGTCCAAATGATTGTCTGAACCCAGGACTTAACAGGATTAACCCTCTACATATACACACACACTCACACATGGTGGGGTATTGGTGAGTGTTGTCAATAAAGCAGCTATTGTTGGGTTTGCTGTTGCTAGTCCACCATGGACGGCTCTGCAGCTTTCTGTCTGATGATGGGTTGATCACAGAATAAACCACAACCTTTAGCAGTATCACTCCTCAGGCCACATGGGGGCAGTCAAACTAGCTAAACACAGCTTAGATATTATTACCAAATATTATATAGTATAGTTGTTTTGGCTTGTGTGTTCACAACCTTATTCATAGTACACATAGAGATTTAATTCATTGTTAATATAGGAAAATTTTGACGCTTTAAACGTTTCTGTTTTCATCTAACATTTTCAATTTCCTTTTTAGCCTATCCCGACTCTTATAACAGAATTGTATACTTTCGATATCAAAATTTCTTTGATTTCTTTCAAAATTTTAATAATGTTCTGAATATCTCCATAGAGTTAGAAATAATTATTTTTATGTTCCATTCACTCTATTAATTTTCCTCATGGGTGAAATTAGAATCCGTATATTTGAGCTACAAGGTCATTAAAAAAACAGTTTCTGCCACACAATTTGTTACCAACCATAGCATAGGAAGAGAGAGTACATCTGTCCTGCTGTGTAGAAATGTTATTGATTTAGAATAGGAATGAGCTTTTTATTGTATTTGCTCATAAAGGATTTCATTTCTAATTAAATTGCCACAGTGTGAGGTGAAGTGTTGAAGCCCACATAACCACCTATTTCAAGTGGAAATCAGATTCTCAAAGTGGCTATAATCAATATTTTTATATTAACAATGTTTTAAATGACATGTAATGTGAAATGCATTGCTTGTTGGGATGTAGCTGCAGAGATTTATCACCTGAATCTGCAGCTCTTTTCAACTTTATGGAGATTTACAAGTTTTAGCTCATTGTTTAGCCTCTGCTTCACTGTTTTGGTCCATGTTCACTTCTCTCATACTGTGAAAAAGCTCTAAAAAGCCCACTGTATAGCCGACAGATACAGTTACATTTAGAGCTAAATATTTCCCTCAGGAGTTGGTAGACACCAAAGAGAGCGGTTCAGTTCAGGAATGATTTCAGCCATGGTTAAAGGGATCCAATGCTGATTGTTGGTGAAAGACAAGATGTAAACGACAGTCTCCAGTTGCAAAGTCAGACACTTTTATGCACGTCCTTAAGACAGCGTAACACCACTTCCTCCTTTGCCTCTGAAAGATGGCAGTCATCATTCATCCAGTAACAACAGGCTTGATTAGAAAATGCAAACTTCCTCTTGTCTGTTGTCACTCTCCTGGAGCAATCTGCTGCTGTCAACATGTAGATCCTTAAAAGATTGTGTCTCTCAGGCTTTGCTCTCTGTTTATGTTCTACCTGATGGGTTGTTGTGACCACGTTACATGGAAATAATCAGTACCTGAGCCATGCAACCTGACAACAGGAGTTCCACAAGGCTCCATCCTGGGCTCCCTCCTCTTCTCCCTGTGTTGCTTAGCTACTCCTACTTCTGCTAAGCAGATGACACATAGTTATTCTTGTCCTGCTCCCCATCTGACACTCAGGTCTGGCAGATATCACGCACTAGATGAACTAACCATGACCATGTCAGATTAGGCAATCACAGTGCCATAAATCCTTGCCATGTGGACCCCAACCAGTCATCTTTCTTGTCCTTGCATGTTGTCAGGGACGACAGTCAGGAAATTGGACATTTGGCGACATCATGTCTCAGTTGGGCTGAATTTGTGTAGGCACCATCTAGCACTCAACCTGTATGTGAATACCACTACAAAGTTGTGTGCAGTTTGCATGTGTGTGCACTGCTCCACTTGTCTGTTCACTGCACTGACTCCATCCAAGACTCTGGTGCTGGCCTGAAAGTAACCACACCATCCCCTGTGATGGTCACTCATCTCAGTCAAGCCTTACTTCTTCTGCTTAGGGCCCAAAAATATTTGGGCCGACCCTGAAGAGGAGATTTCTGTTGGAAATCTTTGAGCCTCATACATCTTCCAGTACAGCTGCACTGATTTGTGTACTGCACAAATTTACAGCTTGGAGCACAACTCTCATCTTCAAATACAAGTATGACCGATACTGGGGGCTTTTCTTTCTCATTCAAATTATTCTATAATCTGCTTTTAATGAATCACAATGCCCTTCAAGAAAAATGTTACCAAGTCAAATACATGTAAACACACACACACACCCTCACAAGTTACATAAGAGCTGTGAGCACCGGTTCACTGCATCAGTTATTACTTCAAAGAAAGAGAGAAAAAAAAAAACAAAGAAATAGGAAAGGAGAATGGATGGAGTTTATTCCTCCTCATTCATCTGTCAAGTTTTCTCTCTCACACTTAAAAAAGCTGAGCTTGCGTTTGGTGTCAGCATGTTTGCAAGTGTGTGTGTCAGTGTATATGTGTGTGTGAGAGGATCAAATGTCCCCCAGACAATAAGACGCCCTTATTTAAAACAACGGAGAGGGAGTGGGAGAGAGAGAGAGAGAGACTGACAGGGACTCTCTCTCTCTCTCTCTCTCTCTCTGTCAGTGTGTCTTTTCTTTCTCTGTGACTTTACATTGGACTGAATTCTGGACAAACCTAATCCCACAGAGGAGAAAAAGAATTAGAAAGGAAAAGAGAGTAAGACTTAGTTTAACGTTCAATCAATGCTTTTTCCTCAACCACATTCCCAAGTAGAAGTAATGCCAAAAAATACAGCTCTTTTTATTCTATTCTACTCTACTTCCCATCAGTCTCAAGGTCCAGTCACGCTATGAAATTTGTCCTTGTGTCTTCATGAAACGTGTGGTTCTATAGGCTTGGTGACAGGGCTAGTTGGTGAGCTACTGTACCTGGCATACAGCAGATTTACCATGTTCCTACTTCTCAGCAATTACTACAGTTATTGTAACTGATGCAAATGATGGACAAAACTACAAAAACTGGCAATGAACAAGAGTTATCCTTTAAACATGCTGATCTCTTCATCATCTTTACTCACAGTTCTCAGACCAGCCTCAGCCACGCTCAGCTAGATGTGTGTGTTTTGAATCAGGGTTGCTATGACCATAAACATGTGACAGCCTCTTGAGTGTTTCTGTCTGAGGCCAAACAGCTGAAGATTAGTAAGTACCTTAATTTGAGTTCTTTCCAGTTTGTTGATAAAACCCAAACACTGACAGCTGGGTCCAGAGTGCTTCCTAGAAAACCCTTATTATACAGTATTTATTATTTGTAGCATCTCTGTTATGTCTACATGGCAAATATCTGTATATGAATGAATAGAGAAGAGTCAGTGCTCTAGGAATATAAGAACTATTTTGATGAGACATGGGTCATACTGTCAAAAAATGATGGTGAAAAAGTTCACATTACTGGATTTTGTCTCTTATTAAACTACAGTGTTACAGGATGTAAACAGGAAGTGGTCATGGTATTGGTTAATTAGCTGTGGGCTACAACTTGATATATTTGTCTCCATTTTGACAAGTTGACACCATTGAGTAAGCCGAATTAGCAATTAGCAGCTCCTGTTTGCAATGTACCCATGAATGTACAGACAACTATCACTGTGTTTCTTTGATACTGAAGAAAACTTAAAAATGTGATGTTTCTCAGGCAGGTTCTGGAGCGTTGGGGAGCATTGTTTTTTCTATGACTTGTAAGAGGATTTATACCTGGTTGTCATGAGATGATGGTATCCTCAGGAAGTGTAAGTCACACTGAATCTAAAACTGTGTAACATGGCTGTGTGTTTAGACTTGACTGAGTTATGGCTCTGAGTAAGAATTTTGACGGAAACTGCAGCAATTGCCAAGCAAATTGCGCCAAAGGTTTTAAAGTACCTTAATTGCCTCCATGAGCTGTGTGTCACAACAGCTGGAGGCCATCAGAAACACAAATTGTGGACCTACAATTAAACCAAGATTTGGCTGTACAATATCTTTTTGTTCAGACCGTAGCAACTGATATGCTACATTACAGACAATTGCAGCTAATAATTGATTTAAGTGTTGCAACCAAAAATATCTCTCTCTCTGTCTCTCTCTCTCTCTCTCTCTCTCTCTCTCTCTCTCTCTCTCTCTCTCTCTCTCTCTTTAATTTCCTCTCTGTTTTTCTGACACCCACACACTCACACACACAAACAGGAATCATCAGACTGTCTGCTTCATGCTGTCAGGGGTGTGTTTGCCGAGGTCACAAAGTCATGTGTGTTTCTCAAGTTTCTCAGCCGCCTATCTTTCCCTCTGGCACACACACACGCACAGCCTGAAGTCTGACATCTCTCTGCACTCACACACATGTATGACTATAGTAACGGCTGTGAATGCACATTTATTACCATGGCAACATCAGACTGTACATATGTGCTAAAGATTTCAAAGGTTGAGTTTCCATTGTAGCTTAGTAGCTAATGCTAAGCAATGCTACTGTTACAGGTTTACAGGTGAATTTACCTGAGCACTTTCATAAGACTTATTCTGCTGCTGAACAGCAACTCACTCATTATTTATTGAGCATTTTGCAAATAATTCAGTATGCATGTAACTTCAGATCCTATTTGGTGTGAATTTAATGTAATCATTTTTTAAGATTAGCTGATAAAATTAAAACATGAACAAATTTGTGTTAGTGATGAAGTGTTCAGGCTCCAGTTCCTCAACTCTAAATATTTGTTGTTTTTTTAAATCTTCTATGATAATAAATTGAATTTGTGGTGGTTTTGGACTGTTAATGAGACAAAACAAGCAATTAGAAGATGTTATTTTGTGTTCTGCAAAACTGTATTGGGCTTTTTTGACGATGATAGAGAAAATAATCTTCAGATTAATTAATCACAAAATTTAAAAATATATATCATAAATGTAACCTGGGTGGCAATTTCCTCAGAATGTATGATTGTACATCACATTATTACAAGAAACATTTAAATACAAAATCCATGCACTAATTATCCAAAGATGTAGCATAGCATTTAGCTAATTGTATATAATTAGACATACAGCAGCATTTTTATATCTGAGTAAACACCTCTCCTGATATCACACATGTTGCGTGATATCAGGAAAGCCTCTCTCTCACACCAGTGTTTCTGTGAGTGCTTGTGTTTCTCAAAATTCAATCACATTTTTCATTAACCCTGGGGGAATCATCCCCCCTCACACACACACACATGCACTTCTTGACGATGATAAACATGTTGGAAGTGATTTTTCCATCTGCCTTTCATTCCTTCCACCATCTGCCATCGCCAGCAACTCTGATCGCTTCAGCTCTGTTTGTGTCAGAGGAAGAATAATGCCCTCCTCTTCCTCCTTCTCCCCCTCCTCCTTCTCCTTCTCAGTGCTGCAGAGAAATCTCCCCCTCAGTCTTACAGATTCAGGGCCCCTGTTGACCCCCAATTTCTCACACTCTCTGTGCACTGCGTGTTGCCTTCTGTATCTGCCATCAGAGGTAGATGACATGACTGCTTTATATCTACTGTATTTCACCCAGAAGGTAACTGGTACTCCTATTTTGGAATATTATCCCTCTTCCTTTTTGCTATGTGCCACTTACTTAATGGTAATTTGACTCACTGTGTTCATTAGTGAATTTAGCTGTTCAACAGATTTTGTTACCTTTGGACAGATCCGTGCTAGCTGTTTCCCCCTGTTTCCAGTCTTTGTGCTAAGCTAAGCTAACCACCTGCTTGTTCCAGCTACTGCACAGACATGAGAGTGGTATCAGTCCTGTCATCTTACTCTCAACAAGGAAGAAAATAAGCATTAATCCAAAACTGAAACTCTACGGGACCTGGGGCAGTTTCCTCTTTTGCTCTTTTGCTATGTTTGATTATGTTATATGACATCCCATAACAGACTATCTAAGATACAGCTATTATAGTGACACTAATACACAAACTAACACATATTCCAAGAGGACATTGATGCAAATACACTTGAAACTACAATGCACATGTAAGGAAACCTGTATAAAGGCCTTGGTTGACACACAATGTAAAATATAATGTATTTCCTGTAGAATTTTGGTGAGTAAAAAGGAAACTAACTTTAAAGACAATATATGAAATTCTCAGGACGTATGTGGATGATGCTGGTGTCACTTTTCAGTCTGTAATTGTGTTGTAGCCCCAGCAACATAAACTCTACGGCATGTTTAGCTGTTTGTCTGTGTCTGTCAATCAGCTGAACACAGGAACGCAGAAGTGTCACAGGCTCGCAGAGATGCTGAGGGATGAGATTAAATATAGTCTGTAGAAAATTGTCTTTTATCTGATGTTTTGGTTTCCCTCAGCGGGGATACCCATTTGTGTGTATTTGATTGACAGTGTGGGTTTTTGAAATTTCAAGTCGGTATTTCACCACAAAAATGGCCCATTAATATTTGATGAGTAATGAAAAGAGCCTCTATTCTTTTTCTCAGCCTTTGTGAAGAGATATTTTAAGTTTGAAGAAAAGTGAGTTTTAGCAGAAAAACATTTTAAAGCAGGAGGGAGAGATGAAGAACTGACACAGAGATTGATATTAAATCTGATTCTGTTCTAAATGGGATGATAATTTCCATCCAAAGAAATAATGATTTACATTACTGTAACACTGTAGGACTGTTTTATAATCACAGTGAGTCATTTAAAACTGTTGGAAGTCAGAGTGCAGAGACACTTCAGATAAATAAAACAGGAGTAGTCAAAGCAGAGAACCAGTGGTGCTGTTTGTTCAGAAGAACAGTGGCTCCATCTACAGGCCAAGACTTGAAACATCACGTAGTTCCACAGAGGACCAATAACTCTCATCTGTAAATGTACAGCTGGGTGACATATGAGCAGACAGAAACTACTCCTGTCACTATAAATCTCTAATACACCTGTGAGAACTACTTTACACAACTCAGTCATCAGTCAGAGTTTTTATTCATCTATAAAAGATGTCACCTCTGTGTTACTGTCTGCAGGCCTGAATCAAAGAGACTGGTGGGCAGAAGGAAAGAGAGAGGGGTGGGGAGAGAGAAAGGGAAATAAGGGATAGAGAGGGTGTGGAAAAGAGAGAGAGGGGGTAGATGGGTGAGAGAGAAGGAGGGGTGATATAAGGAGAGAGAAAGGGGGACAGGGAGGGAGGGAAGAGAGAGGGAGGGAATGTTCAAGACTCTGGAGAAGAAGAAACCATGTGGCTTCATTCACATCAGTGAAAGCAGCATGTTTTCCAGTGTTGCTAATATCAGCTGCTGTGTTTTTGTGACTACCTGCACACACTCATCACCGACTGAGGTTAGAAATCACCTGAGAGTAAACGAGGACAGAGCCGCCTGTGGAGTAGAGAAATGGACATTTAGCTTAAATGATGTGGTGGAGGAAATCAAGTTCAATGGGAAATTATGAGTCACAGTCATTGAACATTTTGATATTTTTGATATTAGTGGTCAGTCTTTGAATATCACTTTAAAGCACTCAGCACTTTAAATCTCAAAACATGAATTTTGCTCAAAAGCAGATGAAAGCATACATCACACCCCTCGCTAATCTCTGACTTGGTCTCTCCTGGAAATGTTAAATTGGCCTTCAGGGACTGTTTTTGCGATCTGGACACCTTGGAGGAGACATGACAGAAGAGGTGAGTGATCTGAATGAAGACATTTGCAATGATTTCCTTAATTATCGCACGACTCAGTTCAGTTACATCGCTGTGTCTTCCTCAAATGAAATGTGTTTTTTCCCCACAGGCTTCCAGTCGCTGCCTGCTGAAGGGAGTGTCTACAAATCAACACAAATATCATCACACAGTCTCAGTGAAATATATTCCTCCATGTGCAACTGTCTCTCTTTCTTATACCAGTTATCAAATAGTGTTGCTAACATTGCCATTTGGACATGTTTACCATAAGGTTGCCTGTTTTTTTTTTTGTTCCAAAATTACCATTACAAATTTAACCAAAAACACCACAGCCTTCATTCTCACCTCATGTTTTTCATCACATGCACAGGTCTGTAAAAACAACATGCAGTTGCTGCACGCTTTGCAATCCAGTGTTTTTGCATGAGGATCTGCAGAACAGATGAGTGAACACACTGTTTTTCATATGTAGAGGAGGTCAAATTCCAAATTCATATTCATGTTCATATTCTTTGATGTTTTCTTCTATTACACTGCTGTATGGAGCTGAGATTTCCCTGAGGGTCAGTAAAATGTCTTCTTGTCTTATCCTCCTTGAACAGTGGCTGGGCTGCAGTCTTTCAAAGGCTCCATGGTGCTGCTTTCAGCCTCATCTAGTGGCTAAACACAGCAACAGCAGGAATGTACTGTGACAAGCATCCAAAGGCATCTGAGGCCCCTGGACACCAGTCTAATTGGCACGGTCAGTAGGAAGTATACTTCAGGTCATGTTTGGTTGATTGACAGGTGTCTCAGCAAATCACAGTCAGCTGTCAACTTGTCTGCGGCATGGATTTTAATACAACAGGCCTCTAGTCACTGCCTAAATGTCCTACAGAACACTGTGATCACTGTGACCGTTTAAAGGTTTTTTGAGAGAGTGTATGTATGAGAGAGAGACAAATCTGTCCTCTTGAAAAAGCATTCAAGTTATTGCGCCTCTCACAAATACTTAAATTTGCTGTACTTCTTCGCTTGCGGCCATTTCTTCCAGTTAGTTTTTATGCTGAAGGGGGAGCTAAATGTGATCTGTAAGGAGAATACATAGGTGGAGAATCAAGTGCATTTTAACAAAACACCCCAGAAACAAAGCACTTCAAACTAGCAAAACAACAGGATGAAATTCTTGAATCATCGTGAGAAATCTCAGTTTCTCTGGTAAAGAAGTGATATATATCTATCGTGACACTCGATCGATGCGTCTGTCCACTGTAATTTTATCGTCTTCTTGTGATCTGACAAAAGCAGAAGTCATCGTGACACTCAGGTCCCAGAGGCCCTCCACCTCAATTTCACACAGTTCATGGTTTATTGTTTGTGAAAAGTGCAAAATCATGGTGTGTGTGCAGAAACTGCTCTTTGTTATTGTCACTCCTGACTTGGTAATGGGTAATAAGGTGTTCATGGTCATTACACACACACACACATGCATACATGTACTTCTATCTTTCTGAGGACATTAATTGATATAATGCATTCCTTAGCCCCTCACCTCAATGTCAACCATAACAACTAAATGTCTAACCCCAACCGTTACCGTAACCCTGACCTAAACCTAATAGAACTTCAACCTTAAAACCAAGTCTTAACCTTCAAACAATCGTCCACAATGTCCTCACTCACAAGGTTTAAAACTCAAACTGGTCCTCACAAAGATAGAAGTGAAACAACACACACAATAAAATATTTTGCATGTATTCAGCAGCCCCAAAAAAATAAAGTCACGCAGGTGTAAGTGCAAATTTGCATGCATACTCTCAAACCACACACCCATACACAAAACAGTACTCATGCAGATGTGTACCAGTGCCAAGTCAGGCAGTGTCCACGTTGTCTTGACTCACACATTTTCTGAACAGGTGAGTTTATGAGTAACAGTGTGTGTTACAGTGTCTCTGCTCCTTGTGTATAAGTTTTAACAACATGACAGGATGTTTGGTTTACTGACTCATGCTTAAACTAATAACCAGTACATCATGTCACAAAGATGCCCGGAAGTGATTATTAGGATAAGGAGAGAACAAGTGATGAGTGAGACAATCCAATATAATAACATAAAATATCATGAAGCCTACCTTTACAGAGCTTATATTATTATGTTTCTGTTAAGTTTGTTTCAGGGAAGTGTTAAATTCAGATTTTGTATCAGAATCCCTCAAATCTGGAACATAAACTGAATTTAAAAAACAGGTTCCTTGACTTTAATTCAGTGAGGTAATCTAATTAATAACACGGCTTTGTACAGCAGAGCACAAGAACTGTGTTCATATTTGATTCATCTAAATCCTTTGGAGTTTCATGCAGGAGACCAGCCCTTGTTTGCTTTTTTAAATTAACCGTAACCTTTCTGTATTCTTAACTGAGCAATTGTGTTGCCTAAACTTAACCAGACCTTATTATCATAGTTTAACAGCCATGGCCAAGATCTCTCCCTAAACTTAACCACACTACATTTGCCCTGCACACTTACAGTAGGATGCAGTAATGTGAAAAATGGGGTGCATTTTAATTGGCTGGTTGTTCTTTTAAACAAAATGTGTGATTTATATTTGTGTCTGAGTTAAAACTACAAAAACATGCTGTGGATATTTAATTGAACTATATCCTATTGAACTATTTGACACCTGTTGCACTGAAAAGCTTATAACTACAATTATTTTTGAATAACCAAGTGTAAGAGGAGAATCCAAGCTCTGTTGTAAACATAAGTCTTAGTCTGTCTGTTGGCTTTTACCTCCACATTCAGTTTGTTCCATCTCACCTGCCTCTCAGAAATCAGACACATTATTTTCTTTAGTCATCCATAGGTTGACCAGTCGTAAAGATGTTGGTATCACAGGGAAGGGTGAAATCAGTGCATGCCCTTCATAGACAACTGCTGATCCACCTCATCACCACCATTAATCTCAGTTCATACCATTGCTGGTACATTCTTGACATTTCCTTCTGCTATATTACATGCAGCTCGATGAATGCATCAAGAGTGTAACTCCAGACAGTATGGCACCACAGTCCTTTGCAGGTTTGTTTGTTTTGTTTACAAGTCTAATACATGTTCAGAATAAGGTGTAGGTGACAATTATTTTCATATTAATATCAGTTTTCAGTGTGATTACCCTCCATCATTCCATTTTTTTTAATTATAAGTGTTTATGTTGTAGGCACTTCATCCCCGCTCAACGAGACATCCCTAACAGACAGACAATGAATCGCACCTGCACACCGTCATCATCCTCATCATCATCACCGTGCTGCGTGTTTTCCCTCCACCCAGGTGATGATGCTGCTGCTGTGGGTGGGGGCTCAGCTTCTTCTTATTAGGCTGCGGTCCCTGCGGCTATCGCGAGTCAGTCTGGGGCTGAAGTCAGTCTGGTGGTAAACTTCCCTCCCCAAAGACAAACAGGGAGACGACACGAGAGAGCAGGTAAGTCTTTTACAAGCCGAGCGTTTAAAATGCGGCGGAGATACTGCGATAGACGATCAAAGCGAGTTTTTGTTCTGCACTTCACTACATCAGCTGTTGAGTTAGAAAATAGTTTGGTGATATGCTGTATTTAATTCATACAAATTGTTTCTATTTGATTAACTCTACATATTCACCGCTAATGTCCACAGGCACACCTCACTAACAAATGTACATAAAGAAATAGTGAAGGCTACTAATGTGACATAACTCCATTACAGTAATAGATCCATCATAGAAGTTATACTTGAATAAAGCACAGTAACAACAGATTTTGCATTAAAAACTAATGGAATGGCATAGCAAATGGTTCATTACAAATATAGTACAGAAAGTACAGAAAAGTCATTATTTTCTCTGATGAGGAAATGTCACTGATGCTATTGTCGCCGGCCGTTTGCACTGGTGGAATATTTTCCTGTGAGTGGAGGGTAGCTGTGTGGTGAGGGTTTGATTTTCCAAAGACTAGTTGTCCTCCACAGACTGGAGCACTTCACTCAGCAACAAACATAGGAAACAAACACAAGCACCAGCCCTGATGCAGGACCCTCATACTACAGTCCTGTAACACAACCAGTGATGGCACTGCTCACCACCACATCATGTCATTTCAGAAATGGGCAACAGTTTGACTGGTCTCTTTGCTCTCTTAAAGATAGATAAACCTTTATCTGTTTGAGATAAATGGTTCTTATGGAAATGTTTATTTCAAATTAAGAGCTTCCTATAGACAACCTGTACAGTACTAATGAACTCACAGAGCAAAGATGGATGGTCACTTAAAGGTTAAGCAATAAGGTTAAGTTTGTGTTTTCTAATTGAACACAAAGAAAACTCATTCAGGTTTAGGTTTAACTCCATTGCAAAAGAGTGAACACGAACCTAGTGTGATGTTGTGGCATGTTGTAGTTTTTCCACTGTTACATGGAAATTCAAATGTTGATCAAGTACACTCACCTTTGACAGCTCAGCTGCACGATATTCTGATGTAATCTGAGGGTGATTTAAATCATTAATAGACCACAATGTTGCACATGCAGAGTTTTCCTTTTGTGTTATCTGTCAGTATCACTGGTTACAGCATAATTTGCATTGCTTTGATAAATTCTATTTGTACATTTGTCTTTGTTGCAGGATCCAGATGACTTCTTTTTCTTGTGGCTCCCTATAGTCAAAACTCAACAGACACAATGCACTGCCATTTTGTAAGCTGCCACGCCACAACCTGCATTGATTCCCAAAGCTGAGGTTAACTACGTGGAAATACAATGTGCAGATAAATATATGTGAGTCATTTTTGCCCAGCTTCTCCTACAAAGCTGAGTAGCCCTGACTGACGGATCCTTGACACACAAAGGTCAGATTTAAAGATACATTTATGAACTTCAGTTAGTGGAAACCAGCTTTTATATGTGGTGTCAAAACTACTGCAAAGACTGAGCAACAGGAAACAACAGTGCTACTCATCAAGCAACTCAGAAGTTAACTCCGCTCTGTTTAACAGCTGCTAAAGTGTTCAAACATGGCAACAGCTCCCACTATGGAAGTGGCAGACATCATCGTTGTAGTAATCTACTTCATCGTGGTGCTTGCAATCGGCTTCCTGGCCATGTGGAGAGCCAATCGGAACACAGTGAGTGGCTACTTCCTCGCTGGTCGCTCCATGAACTGGGCGGCTGTAGGAGCGTCTCTATTCGTCAGCAACATAGGAAGTGAGCATTTCATTGGACTTGCTGGATCCGGTGCTGCTAGTGGGTTCAGCGTGGCTGCATGGGAATTCAATGCTCTGTTATTGCTCCAGTTGTTGGGCTGGGTGTTTATCCCTGTCTACATTCAGTCCGGAGTTTACACTATGCCAGAGTATCTGTCCAAACGGTTTGGAGGGAGGAGACTCAAGGTGTATTTTGCTGCGTTATCACTTGTTCTATACATCTTCACCAAGCTGTCTGTGGACCTCTATGCCGGAGCCTTGTTCATCAAGGAATCTTTAGGGTGGAACCTCTATTTGTCAATCATCCTGCTCATTGCCATGACTGCTTTGCTGACAGTCACTGGAGGTCTGGTTGCTGTCATCTACACAGATACAGTCCAGGCATTCCTCATGATTGCTGGAGCGCTCTGTCTTACAGGCATCAGCCTCTTCAAAGTGGGAGGACTTGAAGGTCTGTTGTGCATTAAGGTTATACCATTCATACCATGTTATTGAATAAACTAGAATTTGATCTGCATACCTTCGTAATAATAAGCCATGTCCTCCCATTTCATTTTAAGGGGTGAGGATAAAGTACATGCAAGCCACTCCAAACATCTCTGCCATTTTGCTGTCTTCACCCAATCTGACGTATTCTGAATCCTGCCACCACCACCTCAACCCAAAACCAGATGCACTGAAAATCCTTCGAGGCCCAAGGGATCCAGACCTGCCCTGGCCTGGTTTTTTGCTGGGGCAGACTCCTGCCTCTATTTGGTACTTGTCTAAGTCTTTCATGTTTTTCAAAACAGAATTTTTAACTGGTTCAGTTCTGTGCAGGATGACATATGAATGTTTATCATCACCAGAAGATTTTTCATAAACCACCAGTTTTTCTTCTTTTGCCAATATTAGGCTTGTCAGACACAGAGTTGCTTTAAGCTAAAGCTAGATGTTACAGCGAGCAAATTAGCAAAAAACAAATGAAAATTGTAAAAAAAAAAAAAAGTCAAGATCACCATAGTTAGTTTAATCCATCCTCTGGGGACAATGAATGTCTGTACAATGGTTAATAGTTGTGATTGAGATAGTTATGTCTGGACCAATCTGGTGGATCAACAGACAGACCATCACTGGAGCTACCTTGCCCTTCCCTTATATACAGCTGGATACTTTGTGGTGGACCAGATGTTAACTTCAGTCATTGTCACTGTGTGTTCCAGGTACTGGTGTGCAGATCAAGTGATTGTACAGCGGGTTCTGGCAGCAAAGAACATCGCCCATGCCAAAGGTTCTACTATCATGGCTGGCTTCCTGAAAATCCTGCCTATGTTTGTCATTGTCATTCCAGGTAGAATAATTTGATGCTTTTTAAGTAAGTAATGACTAAAATCCTGACTGTAGACTCATTAAATGTCTTATTTATTTATCATCATGATTCCAGGGATGATTTCCAGGATCCTCTTTGCAGATGAGTTGGCATGTATTAGCCCAGAGCACTGCATGGAAGTGTGCGGTTCTGCGGCTGGCTGTAGCAATGTGGCTTACCCACGGCTCGTCATGTCAGTGATGCCTGTTGGTCTCCGTGGCCTGATGATGGCTGTCATGATCGCTTCTCTAATGAGCGACCTGGACTCCATCTTCAATTCGGCGAGCACCATATTCACTCTGGATATTTACAAGATGCTACGGAAGCAGGTTTCATCCAGAGAGCTGATGATTGTCGGTAGACTGTTTGTGGTTTTTATGGTGATCATTAGCATTGCCTGGGTGCCAGTCATCATTATGATGCAGGGAGGCCAGATGTTCTATTACATCCAAGAAGTATCAGATTATCTGACTCCACCCATAGCTGCTGTCTTCTTGCTTGGTGTCCTCTGGCATCGCTGCAATGAGACTGGTGCCTTTTGGGGTGGGATGGCAGGGTTTACACTCGGAGCGCTGCGTCTGGTGTTGGCGTTTGTTTACCGCGAACCACACTGCGATCAGCCTGACGAGCGGCCGTCTTTCATCAAAGATGTCCATTTCATGTATGTGGCAGCCATCTTGTTTTGGGTTGCAGCTTTGGTGACTGTTGTTGTGAGTCTCTGCACTCCTCCCCCTGAAAAAGAACAAATCAGAACAACTACTCTGTGGGGGTTAAACAGGAGAAAGCGGCTAAAACAGCAATTAAATGAAAAAGCTGAAGACGACATCAGCACATTGAAGCCTCTTAACCATAAAGCCTTAAATGGAAACTGTGTGCTTGGTAACGAAAAGCGTCAAGACCACCCGAATAAGCTCAATGGTATTGAGGCCAATCATGGAAATGCTCAGCTAAGCAATAGTCACACTATCACAGCCACTGACAATGAAACCCAGCATCCAGTTCAGAATGGTTGCTATGCACTGATTACAGACCCCAAAATGGTAGAAGAGGGAGAAGTGAGGGATGGGGAGGAGGAAGGGGAGGGCTGCTTTGGAGGGGGAGGAGTGGAGGGTGGGAGGTATATCAAGGTTTTAGAGTGGTTCTGCGGCCTCCAAGAGAAACCATCCAAAACTCAGGTCATTACAGTTCAGGAACAGGAGAAGATTGTAGATGATCTTCTCGATGAGCCTCCACGAACCAGAATCATCCTGAACATAGGACTGGTGGTGATTTGCTCTGCAGGGATCTTTCTCTTCATCTATTTCTCCTTATAGGCTCCAAAATGACTTGAGTCAAGTTACTGCCTCAGAACACTGTTGGGGTCGAGTCTTCAGGAAAACAGGGGACATCATTAAATAACAGCACTTCTTTTTGTACAAGAATATACTGTGGTATTTTTCATTTAGCCTACACGACAAAAAGCTCATGTTACATATTGTATTTGTTCAAGAAATACACTAAAACTAGACTGAACCATTGGTAATCATATGTGCTAATACTTTAGCATACAGTAACTTTACAGTGACAGTTTGCTAAAAGTGAAGGACATTTGTGTCATGGAAACATAATTTCACAACAACATATTAAAATCCAAGTGATAACAAATTACAAAAACAAAATAGCAACTAGCATAATTTTATACATGAACTTTTGCATTCTCAAAACTAATGCTAATATTCTTGAATACTTCTGGTCACATTTTGCCATACTGGAAAGGAGATTAGTGAAAATTGTACAGAAAGTGATATAAAACAACACTGATTTTAATTGGCAATAACACCACAGGGCACTATTTGCTGAGATTCTGGTAGGGTGCAGTGTGCCAAGTGTTAGCAGGGATGTATGGATGGTTTTACCTGTAATTCTTAATGCAAACCTAGTGATAGAAATAAGTATAGAAGGCTCATTTTATGTATTTTCCAAAATTCATATTTGACTGTGACATGTGCTCTTTTGTTGTGTACAAGTACGATAACATATTCCTGAATTTGTCCTCATGGGGATGTTTTCATGATATGGAAATTCATAGTGAATGTGAAATTTGCAGTGACTTTGCCTTAATTTAGATTTTACTGGAAATGTTTTCTACTATGTTTTTCTTTTTTTCTTTTTTTTCTACATAATTTCCCCGAGGGACGTAATTTCCCCAAGGGACGTAATTTCCCCGAGGGAGTCATCCCAAAGGGATCAATAAAGTCCCTCTAAGTCTAAGTCTAAGTCTTTTTGTCTTTCATATTTGAAAGGACAGTCATTTTCAACACATCAGAGAGGGTTAGAGAGTAATACTTTGTTATTATAAAAGATACACATGATGTGTGTGGTATGTGCTAATGCTCAAACAAACTGTTGAACAACCTGTTCTAAGTTGCACACAAGGATGTCTTGGGAAAATAAACATTTAATGAAATCTTCTTGTTTTTTTCTACACTAAAATGGTATCTTCCACTCAAATAGTTTATTTTTTTAATGAACATAATTGTGATTTATGATGTTATTGTATTGTTTTGTAAGAAATAAGCCTGATCACAGATGTGTAGGGGAGGACTTTGAGAAATAACAACCTAGCATTTCTAGGACTGGCATTTCTGAATGTGGCTAATGTGGTTTTTCTCAGGAATGATTTTAGGTGCCAGTTCTGAGTTGTCTTCCCGCATTTGACGGTAGTGAGATCCTACACCATCGGTGTGCACAATAAAAAATAGAGATGGAACTACCTAGACCTACTAGTCTCTTTATTTATCAGCTACAACAGCTACAAGAAGTTTATACAGGTTCATGCTGGAATTACTTTAATAGGCTCTTGCCAGCTATTTAAAAAACATCTAACCAAACAGGTCGCTTTGCTCCATTTAAAGGCTGTTTGTTGACGTGACACTATTTGGCACTCACAAGTCAACACTTAATGGAAACAAACATCTAACCAAACAGGTCGCTCTGCTCCATTTAAAGGCCTCCACCAGGATTTATACATGAGGGCTATTGTGTACCAACAGTGTTCACAGACTGGCTTTCTAAGAAATGATGCGCTTGACAGAAAATTTAAAAAGAAATCCTCTGTGAGTGTTTCTGTTTTCTATTACAATGACAGCTAGTATTTTAAGAGGGACATCCAGCAGCTTCAGGTTCTCTGGTAGACTCATTCTGCCACCAATTGTACAATATACCAGACCCCACACACACCCAACGTCTTTTTTTTTTCCAGTATGGCCACCACTTTGGTCCAGATTGAAATACCTCAGCTACTACTGAAAGGATTGCCATGAAATTTTGAAAACAGCCATTCCTTCGTACCTGCAAAAGTAATGACTTTCACATCAGCTTCTTCTGTTCTTTATATTTAGTGGTAATTAGCAAATGTTAACGGGGTAACTCGTTAAACTAGAATTGGTAAACATTACATTACATTATTTTCCTTTACATATCACTATGGTATGCATACATTTTGATCCTTGTTAACCTCATCTGTTTCATTATGTAATTCATTAGTAATGTAGCTCATGATTTATGAGGAAAGGAAGTCAAAGTAAAACGATGTGAAGCGCGGACACATCATGAACCAGCAGGTCATGGTATGTGAAACAGATTTCATGTAATCTATTAAAAGGCACTGCAACAAGCGCACATGCCACAACTCAGTCAGTCAAAAGGACATTGACAACTGCCTCTACTGCAGTGGAAAGTTACAGACTGGAAGTGGAAAGTTACTGGGTAGACCCATCCCACACAAGCTCAGTACAAAAAAAATGACAAGAGGGTTTTTCAAGTTCATAATCCTATAATACTGGGTGCTGCACAGTTGTCAGGAAATGTCAGTTTTTCTCTTAATGAATTGATAATCATCAGACAGGAAACAGTCAGACTGAATATAGGTGCAGAAGTAATTGAAGCAGTTTTTGCTTGAGCTGGAGTAAGTAATAAGAAAGTAAGTTAACAAAATACTTGGTGAACATGATATGCAAAAATATCTACATTGCAAAATGAGAGTTTAAATGTGTCTGCTAGATTGTTACAGGCCCAGTGGTTTTGACAAACTATTCAAAAATGTTGTTTCACCTTCAAAAAGGTTTGATAACTTTAACTATAGTTATGCTCTGTTCAAGTGTCCCTGTAAGTAAAGTGAACCAGCATGCACGTTATCAGGGCCCTGAAACTGAAGCAGCTCAATGAGACTCAGCCATCGTTAATTTGATTATTTACACCTGTGCTTCTCCTGGTGGTGGGATCAGAGGTAATACATCATCACATATCAGAGGTGTGTTAGCAGCTGTTGACAATCATGGCCAATCACATCTGCATGTTTCTCAGATAACTTTCTGTGGTATTGTCGTGCTTTTATCGGATGAATGAGCTACAGACAGGAAACATGGGAGTGAGAGAAAGGATTGACATGCTGCAAATGTCAAACGAGGGCTAACAGGGGCCCAGATACCACATTTTTTACCTGGGGGCTTCTTAATAAGCTAATCCAGCTGAGCTGGGAACCTGGTCCTGCTGGATATCAGGTGAGGGTGGCTGCAAACTTAACTTAAACAAGTTGATTATGAAACTGTGTGAACCTTTTCCAATGTGTTTCTGCCTCCAAATCTCCCAACAGCTTTCACAGGATAATCGTAGCAAACTAGCATGATTTGAATAATTATTTTCTGGTGTGATTGAGAATGTAGACTCATATGTAGATATGACACATGGATGGAATTTGAATCATTTATTGTAGAACCAATCAGCAATGAGAGGCTGTGTAGTCTGAATATTAACAGCTTATATTCAACTTGACCATGCCACTGAACACACATCCTGTGTGTGTGTGTGTGTGTGAGATAGAGAGAGAGAGAGAGAGAGAGAGAGAGAGAGAGAGAGAGGAGGAAGAGTATAAAATTAGCAACCCAATGGAAACAGAGTAGAAACCACAGCAAACATGTGTGTTGAATATGTGTTTGTGGGTCACAGTTTAAACTTTACAACATCCTCAGTGTTTAATTTTGGTTGACTACCACCAACCAACCAATACAACGAGCCATTTGTTGACTCAAAAGCCCAAAATACAAATACTGCACATGTTGCACTGCTTCTAGGAAAACCTAGAGTTGTGTATATGTGTCAAAGAAACGACCACAGTTTGACATAGTTGGACAAAATGTAGCAGCATAACTTAACCCACCTGATTCAACAAAGAAGTAGCAGAGGTTGAGATATCCTGAAGTTTAGTTCTTATATGGTGGAAGCTGCAAAAACACTGGATTTTTTTTGGCTCATGTTACTACAAATTATAGATTACATTGACTCCCCAGTTCCACCTGTTAACATGTGACCTTTGTCTGTATACATTAACACAATCTGGTCATGGGTCTTTGCATTTATATGCATGAATAAGCTTGTTATCTCAATTATGCCCACATTATCAGTAGATCTCACATGCGAATCATATCATAATTTGTTTTCTTTATGTTCTGCATGTATTTATACCTGTGTTAGCATGTGTTGTTCCCTCTCCAGATAAGACCTGTAAGACCACTCAAAGAGTTGAACAGCAGGTACATGTAATGAGAGCTGTGTAAGTCATCTCCTACTTTAGGCCAAGATCTTTGAGACCTTTGTTGAATTATGTCCTTGTAGCCCGAGTTCACATTATCACATGTTCTGATGACCTGCTTAATTATGAACTAATTAATTAGAAGTCTGCTGTGTGCTGTGCTGTGTGAATAGTGAATGCCTGAATTTCCTTTGACTCTGGTACTTTCCAGGAAAGGAAATTATGAAGAAATTACTCTCAAATTAGACCAGAGCAGAACTTGTTTTCCAAATTAGAAAGTCATTCATATAAATGTTAACATCTGCTCTGTGTCTTATCATATTCAGCAGTACTTATCAATTTATCTTTGCTCTTTGATGAGTGAAAGGATATGACATCAACCACCCCATTTCACAGTTACACGCTGAGGTGCTTTACCAACCTTAAACTTGAACATGGAAGACATATAGATAGAAACTGATTGGCACCTGTTACGCAGTGCCAATCTGTGAGGAACAGTGATTCAAATTACACCAAGAAGCTCCTCCTTTAAATATTTAGATTTCTTTAAATCTTTAAAATTTTCCACTCCATCAATAACCATCCATTTCAGGAGTTAATTATCAGTTATCAAATTCACTACATGGGTGTGACGGCTTCATCTTCAGGCATTTGTCATGACAGCGGCCCTGACAGGTATGCACACACCCTGACAGCCAATATACACAATACATGTGCACACTTGCTGCTAAACATTTGCAAACTATATAATGTGAAGTCAATGTGCAAGCATAGAGACAAAGAAAATTAGGGGGTTTGAAAGTTCACACCTCTGGTCCTTCCAGAGAGTGACCCTCTGTCAACACCCTGCAGGTGGAAACATTATTACTTTAACGAGGTCTCAGATTTGACCTGTTTCCTGTCTGTGTTGTTTACAAGTAAATTGACACCATGTAATTCTACTAAGAATTTGACATCTTGTATAAAGTAACTGATGTTTGGTGCAGTATGGGTGTGAAAAGTGCTGTGTGGGTTTGAAAGGATACTATATAACAGCCTATATATAAATAATACAAAAGTAAGGGCAAAGTGAAGCAAGAGTGGAAACTGTCATTACTCATTTCCACCACAAGTAGGAAGTGTTGCTTCAAGCCCCGTGGAGGTCCCTCTGACGACCTGACATGAACAGGGAGTTCCCATTCACACACTAGAGGAGTGTGAAAAGAGCATGATGCATTCATTGGTGAACACAAATCAACACTTGGCACAGATTACTGTTAAACACCTGTTAAATCACCAACATGTTTCGTGATACAAGTTTGGAAAGTCCAACCAGACAAGTAAAGGCCAAAGCATCGAGCATCAGGGGAGCAAAACACCCATATGCATTAACACCAAAACACACACAAGCAAGGCCAGTGAAAGAAAGGTTACAGTGCGCTGTATTAGCACCACTGTGTGCAGGGACAGGTGACTGTCATGTCTAACCAGGCAGCAATAGTCTTTCAGGGTCCTTTGTGAGAAATAGAGTAACACTTTCAAAATAAAATGACATACAGGTACAGCAAAGGAATGAGACAGTTAGCACACACAGACCAACCAACCAAAGGTCACAAAAGAATAGAGAGGAAACAAATAACAGCAGGAGAGCCAGGTAAAAGTGCAAATCAAATGTTAAACTGGCAAAGCAAAATTGCAGGCAAATCATCCATGGAAGGAGAAAACTAGAGATGAAGGGAAAATATAATCACTTGTACGTTGTCTGCAACGTTCAGTCACAATCCTGAAGAGGTGGGTTTGTCAATTTAGTGTGAAGTGTTAAGGTGAATTTTGTGGCATTGAGGATGTAAAAGTTTCCCAAAGCTAAACAATTTTCAACTTGCACTCTCCCTCCCTCGTTTTATATTCATTTCTTGGGAGTGAATTTCTGACTAAAATAAGACCTGGATGCAAAGCTGTTTTGCAGCTGGGTGTGAAATATGATTTCCAGCTTTTATAAGTTACTGACTGAGCTGCATAGGATGCTGTCTAATAAACTGTGCACTGTCAAGACTGAGCCAGATTTTAGTTTCTTAAAGTATATCTTCTGAAACTGTTTTTTAGCCCATAAAAGCTCTGTGCAGATGGTAGCCATGTGTTCAGCTCATCTTCACCACCATCTGGGATATTACTACAGTTTCAAATTTCCCCACTTAAATCCTCTAAAATGTCTCCTGTTGTTAATTAATGTGGCTCTGCTGATTGTGATAATTAGTAACTTTGTTACTAACTTGTCACTGTTGTTTAAATACTTGGTGGCCACCAATAGAGGATGGAGATACTTTTGGCATCACATCATATTCACTATCACCTTTTTCCCCTACAGCAAACAATGATAAATGTGTGAATTCTCATATTATATGTTTCTTTATAGGTATTTTAAAAAGTAATGGAACTAAAATGAATACACAAGTGATAATCTGCACTGTGCCCCACTGGGACACATAAGAATATCGCGACAAATCGTCATTAAAGTCTCGCGGTGTCCGGATTAATTTTAGATAAATCGATCAAGTTAGCTAGCGTTAGCCGACGGTGGTCCGGAAGTAAAGGTATTGAGTTGGACTTAAAATTAAAGTTTGGAATATTTTTTAACTTTAAAGACTCGCTACCTAATTATGGCCAACCAGGAAATGCGCTTTAGTTAGATTAATTCCATCATATAGTTTATGTTAGATTTAGTACATCATCAAGCAATGTATTACATTGACTAATGTTTGTTGAAGGGCTTTTATTTTGGCGTGACCGGATGTGTGTGTCTGTTTTATTCAGGCTGGTTTGACGTATACATGACGGCTTCACCTCAGCTTCAGCTAGAGAACAAACCGACATCAGCTGAGTTTGCATGAAGTGCCATCCTTGCAGCTAAAATACAGGAATTTATCATCACGTTGAATTCAACAATAGCATTTTGTAAAGTTACGTGTAACTGTTGTAAGCCAATGAAATAACTGTCATCTGTCGTAACCACAGAAACAGGGCAGAGGCAAAGGAGAAAATAACATTACATCAAACCCGGCAAACAAAGAGGTCCTTTTTTCAACGACATCATTTTTCCTCCATATTCTATAGTTATGAGTCATGTGGCCGTCGAAAATGCCCACGGTCTAGAGCAGCAGGTAAGCCGCGTCAGTTTAATGTGTCTTGCAGCGTCAGTTGATAAAGTGTTATAACGTCAGGGATAAATATTAGCTTGCCGGCTAGCATAAAAACACCGCTAACCAGATGCTATCCTGCTAGCTGGCGTTGGGTGCGTTTCAATTCCGCACTCGCGTGACTGAAAGTGGCTGCGGAGCGGGGAACGGGCCATACGGTGTCGAAAACAATTTGGTGTTCTGCCACCTTGCTGTTGAATTATTGCCACACATTGCTACAGTTAAGTGTTGCCCACATGATTTAAAAGACTTGTAGTGTCGCTGGTATACGTGATAGCCATCTTACACGACGGACAAGCTTGTAATCGTAACGGAGAGATTAATAACAAATGACGTACGAGAGGTTCCGTCGGGCCTCCTGCGTAATCATATGAAGCGCACCCTTCAACTATTATGTTCACTGCGTTTGTCGTGCAGCTTGATACAATAATAAAATGGAGGTATGCGGGGATGGAGCTAGCGGGACTGATTCACAAACAATGCGGCGTTTGACAGTTTAGCCCACCGGCTTTATGTTTATACGCAGTGTTGCACAGTTTTCATGCTGGTCTTGATTGCGTCCCGCTTAAAAAAAAAATGCTCATTTTATCTGCGTCACCAGCAACGTAGTCCATCTGTGTCTGACTGCTCAGACAGTTGGATGGCAACAGAAAAGTACTTAATGTTCTCAATTGATATTTTGCAAAGGTCTAACTGCTAAAATGCATATGAGGGAGTTGGATGCACAACGCTGACCTAATTTAAACAAATTATACATCCTCTGTTTCAGTTAGGTTGCAAAAAAAAAGCCGCACTTGCTTTGTTTTTATGCAGAAATTAGTTCATATTATGAGCCTTGTTCATCACTGCTACAATGCAGAGGAGAATTCCATCCTAAGACCTAAATTCAGTTCCTGGAGGTGAAAGCATAAAATTCAAAGTTGTTTCCTCAACAGAAGCTGGATGCACCAACATGAAATCTTTTGCATCTCATCACTTTGCTGTCCTCTGTTGTAAAGTGTCTCAGATCGGTTTTAGTTGTGTGCAGTTTACTGACAGATCATAATAGGATTTCTGCATGTTGGAATTAAAATATTTTTCAAAATAGGTGTGCAGTTGTCTGAAAAAAGTCAGATCCATTTTTGTGTCCTTTTCCTTTAAATCTAGACACTTTCTGCTCCCTGCTTGTATATTGACATTTGCCTTCAACAAAACCTTTTACAGTGCAGTTTGGTGATCTGTATTAGAGTTCCCAGCATTTTATATACATGACCGTGTGGGCCATGATTCAGTAAGCTCTCATTTCAAGTCACATTAAGTGAGTTTCCACCCATCTGTTTTTATGTTCATTTTTGATTTGCAGTGGGAAAAATCCAGTATGGAAGCAATGGAAATTTGCAGAAATAAAAAAAATATTAATAATAATGATTGAAAGAGAATGAATGTCTAATTAACAGGGATGTTGCTGCAGTTCAGCAAAATTTTGAGCTTGAGGTGTCTAGATGGTTGAAGAATAAGGCAAGAGAGTTTGTTCAACAGAAATTGACTCTATGAGTCTATGTTTTTCTGACTGTTTGTCTCTTTTTTCCAGCTCGCTGTCCTAGACTTGAGTGCAGCAGACGGACAAGGTGGAGGCAATAGCAGTAAGGAGTCAAAATCTTTTTTTGCTCTAAGTCTTACAACTTTTCATTTTCTCTCACTAACTAATGTGAACACACACTCATAAACATGAACATTTTACCTCCACAAATAAAAAACATGGTAACAAAGGTGGAGATATCATTAAGACAGCATTAAGACGGCATGCTTCAAAGAGAACACATTTGGAAAGACAGGAAAGTTGGGGGAAGATTTTCTACTGGGAGAACTGGGATTCTTTTAAAAATAAAAATCGATCCATTGACTGACCATTTCAGTCCAGTGCAGTTTAAATTTTTGAAGCAAGATTAGATGATGACTTTGGAAATGTATGTTGGATTTCCTTTCTGCCTTGCTGCAGTTGCACAATAGATCACTGAAGGCAGGGTATTTTTGGGAGAACGGGGGCCAAATGAAAATGCATGTTTTCAGTGCATCTCAGATTTCTTAACAAGAACAGTAATTTCTTGTGCTTTTTCATTTTGTATTGTCCACTTTGTGTAAACACATGGCAGCAACCTGTAGTTACCACAGTCAGTCAGAATCACAGTGGTTTTGGTGGCTTTGTGTCTTTATTTAGATTTTATATTATCACACATTAAGATTCTCAGAGCTCTAAGGAAGGAAACTGATGTTGCCTCTCTCTACAGGGCGATACATTCCTCCACATTTACGGAACAAAGACGCTTCCAAAAATGGTGAGTGGGGTCAAATTAAAGCTGTCCTGTGGAGTTTTCCTGTAAACAAAAAAACAAGCAAACTCATGTTTCCTTTTAGTTTTATTCCCCTAAAATTAATTCTGTGAATCCCTGTATTACCTTCCTTACAAAACATTTGCAAAGCTCATTTTGTGTACATTCAAAATCGTGCACTGTTTCATCCCAGTCTCCTAGTCTCCACTCTTCTTCCCTGTCTTTGTCAGCACAATGCTATGTTTATTTCCACTTCACTGTCACAAACTGTTGATTAGTGGAATAGTGTGAAACCAGTGGCAGGATGTGAGCAAAAACATGGCTTTGTATGTTGCTCTATAATGCTGCTAGTGGTCAAAAACTCCACAAGGCACCTTTATTAACTGTATCTGTTACTGATAAAAAATCACAACTGAAACACTTTCTTCCCGTCCAGCAGGAAATGCCTTTGCTGCTGGTCGACAAGGTGGCTACACCATCGCACCTCCAGCCAACTGTAAGTTCCTCTCTGAACCTCTACCAAACTCAGAATCATTTAGCTGTGTGCAGTGTGTGGTGGCAAATGACCAGCAGCAGCCAAAGCATGGTTAAAAGACAAGCAGCCTTACTGAAAACAGTTAGAGCAAGCAGGTATTAAATTAACAGTGGGTCAGAGCTTTAATAGCTCCAGGGGCAGAAATACAACTTTTGATTTTCAGAATAAAGTTTACTCATTTTTAAAGTGGTATCCTACTGATGTGACTTCACAGTGAACAGCAGGGTGGGAACATCCTGTTATCTAAGTGTGTAAGCAGAGGCAGAGTTCACCAAAGACCCTTGTTCAAATAATTTTTTACAGTCAAGCATTTATCTAATGACATAAAGCCATTAAATATGCCACTGACAAACACTTAATTGTGTTGAAGAGATGACTGAGTCACAGGGGAGTAGAAGTTGGCTTATTACATCAGTTGCATTTCTGAAAACATGACGAAAAGTCAACAATTTGATGTATACCAAATATCTGAAAAGTGGCAAATGCTTATCGGCCAGCTTTTTAAAATAATGTTTACACCTTCTAACACCCATAGTAAGCAGTAATCCCAATATATTTGTTTGCTGTACATGGAAAACTTTACAAAACTCTTCCAGCATCCTGGCAGTTAAATATTTGTTCACTGTGTGTAAACAGAGCCTGTGAAACACTATCTGCAGCCTGCTTTTAAATGTTGTTGTCGTTTTGTAACTTTGCAGTGAAAACAGTTCATCAAGATTGTATTTTTTATGTATTAAAAGATCCTGTGATGTTGATCAGCCTGTTATTTGGTGTCAACGAGGACTGAAACAGTATCCACACTCTGACTCTAACAGCAGTGATGAGTAATAGTCCTGCAGATGTGCTGCTCTCTGATACTGGGATCATTTACTGTCCTCTCTCCCTCTGCAGACGGTTGGGACGGGGGGCGCAACAACTTTGTCAACGGCTACCATGACAACCGGATGACCGGCAACTCATTTAACCGGGGCCCGCCTCGCATGGAGCGGGGCCGAGGTGGCGTTGGGGGAGGTGGTTACCGCGGCAACAGGGGAGGATCCTTTAACCCCATCAACCCAGCACAGCCAATGGGATTTGGTGGCTACGAAAATAAAGGTGGGATTTAAAAATAGGGTAACTTTTCAATTAAATATATCTCCTGAAAAAGGATCAGCTTTACACTAATCCCCTGTCAGAGCTTTCTTGTCAGCTACAAGCAAAATGTTTGTTAGGTATTTTCTCTCTTCCCTGTATGGCCTCCTCCGTGTTCTCTAGATCTATGTATGTCTTTTATGCTTGGATTTACATTGTCCCAGATAGATTTCAGTCAATGTCACAGTTCTCTGATTAGTGTGACTGTGAGACACAAGTGTGTGAATGTAAGTGCACATTATTTTTTTCCCAAAAGGAAAACATCTAAACAAACACTTATGTAGACTCTATAATGCAAGCACCATTGAATTAGCAATTGAGTCAAAATATGAAGAAAAAACCTTAAAAATAACCTTAAAATATGTTGAGTTGATTCTTGTAGACAGGTAGGGATGGGTTCTGGGAGGGATGGCGGCCGTGCAGACACTTTTATTGTTTATCCAAAACTAGAACCAAAGGGAAGATGAAACGCCACTGGTGATGCTTTGTAGAGCTGCTGTGACAGTGAATATGAGACTTTGTGGACATGAAAATCTAAAAAGGAAAACTCTGTTCTCTGACAGAAATGCATCACATTTCACAGTTTCACAGTAAACGCTGCCTATATTTCAATCCAAAGACCAGTTTTAGTCATTTCTGCTCCCTGCTGAACACTGTTCTAATAATACTGAATGTATGAAGCTGTCTTCTCATGCACACATTCTTCTGTCAGACACAGGCGGCTGGAACACGGCCAAAGACGCCTATAGCAGTTTTGGCAACAACCGAGGGAAGTCTGCATTCTTCAATGACAGAGGCAACGCTAATAGAGGGAGGTAAGAACATGAGACGCAGAGACAGATTGAATAACTTCTAATAAAAGACTTCTTTGTTATTTTGTCATTGTACTGAAACAACTTCAGGTTAAAGTGCCATAGAAAGAAGAAGAAAGAAGTTCACAATGAAAGCAGAAAGTTCACCTCTGAACATTAAACTTGAGCATCTTGTATCATCCCTGTCAGGTTCGATCACGGTGGGTTTGGTGGTGGAGGAGGAGGGGGAAACAGCCGCTGGGTCGAGGAGTCCAGAGACGATGGAGACTGGTCCAAACCAACTCCACGTAATGAACGCCTTGAACAGTGAGTCTGTGGTTTTGCTGTCCAGATAGACAAAAGTTGGGTAATTTAATAACCTTTGCGTGTGAGTGTAGCTGAGTTTTCATCATCACCAGCACAAAGTAGACATTTCAGACTTTGATGGGTTATCATTGGAAGAGAGAAAAGAATTTTTGGTATCAGTTTTGTCCTGGATGTTCACAAAGTGACTGAATAGATTTTACAATGAATAGACAATTCTGTGATTGACTTTTTATCTTGCACTATAGAAAAACTCAATAAAAAGTTAAATTCAGGAAACAGACATGAGAAACAATTATTCGTGGTCTCTTTGAACGAGATTTGTCAATTAAACACATAAGAACTGTCACTGAACTGTAATTTAGTCTTTTAAGAAATGGAAATTGTGCATTTTAACAGTTTCATTAATATGAAAAAATATGAGTCATCAGTGAAGTTATGTCTTTTAGGCTTCTGAAAGCCTTACAGAATATGACAGTTATCAAAATGATGCTGTCAAATAACTCAGAATGAGTGAGTCTCCTGGAGCATGAGCTGTGTCCAGACAAATGTCACATGTTAGTCATGAAGTTTAATTTAATTAGCTTATTTTTTCATGTGAATTATTGCACATCATCACACTGCATAAAATTAATTCTGAACATGGGACTAACCTGCACTTTTTTTGCCCCTCTGCAGTGAGTTGTTCTCCGGCAGCAACACTGGGATTAACTTTGAGAAATACGATGACATTCCTGTTGAGGCCACAGGACAGAACTGCCCTCACCACATTGAGAGTGTAAGCTACTGATGTTAACAGTATCATATATCATCTGCAGGATGATTGCTC
The DNA here is from genome assembly GCF_001640805.2 of Lates calcarifer. Classification (NCBI taxonomy): domain Eukaryota; kingdom Metazoa; phylum Chordata; class Actinopteri; family Centropomidae; genus Lates; species Lates calcarifer. Next base: position 6,174,137 of record NC_066854.1, read on the forward strand.
TTTTTATAAATATTTGTATTTTTGCTTGTGTAGTTCCAAGATGTGGACATGGGTGAGATCGTCATGGGTAACATCGCTCTGAGTCGCTACACCAGACCAACCCCTGTCCAGAAATATGCCATTCCTATTGTCAAGGCAAAGAGAGACCTCATGGCCTGTGCACAGACAGGTAGAACATACTCACATGTACATACAGTACATCACATCTCCAGAAACAACACACAGCAACATATTGATGTTAGATTCTTGAGATAATGCTGTGAATGGACAAGATGATGGACATGGCTGACTTTGTGTCTGCAGGCTCTGGAAAGACTGCAGCGTTCCTGCTGCCCATTCTCAGCCAGATCTACACTGATGGACCAGGAGAAGCCCTTAATGCAGCTAAAGCCTCTGGACAGGTAAACAACAAATCTAAGCCCCTAAATAAAGGCACTTTAACTGTAATGTGCCATGAAGAAAGTGTACATTTTTTAGGTTAGATAAGTAGTTTTATAGTGTATACACCAGTCAAACAACAACAACATTACATATCGTTTAGACAGCTGGAGCTGGTAAATAATAGTAGTCATTACACAGAACAAAGCTACACAAGACAGTAAGTAGCTCCCTCTCTCTCTCTTCTCATAGGGCCGTTTTCTTACACACATTTTTAGTCTGTGAACCACAAACAAACAGCAGCTGTCATTTTCAGTCCCTGACAAGGAGAAGAACCTCTTTATACTCAAAGAACAGTCAGTTCCCGTCTGTTTCAGAGTTGCTGCCCTGCAGAAATATACTAAACTGTTAAGAGGGAAGCTGTGATTAAGGGTATTTTGTCTTAAATCATCTGTTAAATATACTAAGTAGCTTCACTGATTTAAATGCAAATCTAATCTGGGTGAAATGAGCACTGTGCAGCAAAGATACTTGATTGGGACGTCCTTATGTCTAAGATTGTTGGGGGGAAGATATAATGAATATTCAACAGATCAAAAGTAATTAAACTGACAAGGTCAAAGCAGATTTTTTTTCCTTGTCACCAGATGCATGTATCAGTGAGTTTTGAGTAGTTCCTGCAGCAATCTTTCAACCCTTTCAACCTTTCTTATCTTATTAGTACTCTTGCACCTCCTAAAATGTATCTTGTGACAGTCTCTATGGGTGCCATCCTCCAGGTTTGAAGCCACTGTACGAGTCAGTCCTGACAAATGGTGACCAAACGTATAAAATTCAAAGGTCATATTTGAGTGAGACCCCTGAAAACATCAGCTCCATCCTGTGAATTCTTGAACTAATCTTCTACCTTGTGGTGTTGTTGTATTACAGGAGAATGGGAAATATGGGCGTCGTAAGCAGTACCCCATCTCTCTGGTACTGGCTCCAACCAGAGAACTGGCATTGCAGATATATGATGAAGCCAGGAAGGTATATACAAACATTCACACACATTAACTTGAAACCTTCCCCTGATGACTGATAGCATTTACTCATGCATTTCTTCATCCTTCTTGTTTTATTTCTAGTTTTCCTACCGGTCCAGAGTGCGTCCCTGTGTCGTGTACGGAGGAGCAGATATTGGCCAGCAGATCAGAGACCTGGAGAGAGGCTGCCACCTGCTGGTGGCTACACCAGGAAGACTGGTGGACATGATGGAGAGAGGAAAGATTGGACTGGACTACTGCAAGTAAGACACGGACAGGAGGGAGTGATGGATGATTTTTCATTGACTGTTTCAGTTTTATAGTATCATCAGTCTTTTGGAATGAGAAATATTGTATGTAATTGTATTTTATAAAGATGAGATTGTCAGATTTATTCTTCCTCTTCCTCTCTGTGTCTCCATCACCTCAGCTACCTGGTTCTGGATGAGGCAGATCGTATGTTGGACATGGGCTTTGAACCGCAGATTAGACGCATCGTCGAACAAGACACCATGCCACATAAAGGCATCCGACAAACCATGATGTTCAGCGCCACCTTTCCTAAAGAGATCCAGGTGTGTTTGCAGTGACTCCAGTTAATAGTTTAGCTCCTTAAATTAGTTCCTCTGGTTCCATAGTTCCTGGGACTTATTGGTAAAAAATTGCTTTTACTAAAAGAGAAAAGTAGATTTTCCTCTCCAGTGAAACAAGACTTATGTTAGGATCAATGGAATCTGAATTGGAAACAGTACAACGGCTGCACTTTTTGCCAACTCAGTGCCAAGAATCTGTTAATAAGTACAGTCGTCTGCTTCCCCTTCAGATCCTGGCCAGGGATTTCCTGGAGGAGTACATCTTCCTGGCGGTGGGCCGAGTTGGTTCCACGTCAGAGAACATCACTCAGAAAGTGGTGTGGGTGGAGGAGAGTGATAAGAGGTCCTTCCTCCTGGACTTGCTCAGCGCTACAGGTGAGACAATCATGTAGCAACAACTCATAAGGTGTGTCTGTGTCGAGTTACAAACACACACACACACACACACATACATACACACAGCGCAGTTTTATTTCCCCTGTCCTTTTGCCATCGTCATATTGTCGTCCTCACATCTCAGCCAGTACATTACTATGTGTCTCATGTTTAGCTCAACGTAATGCCCATCAACGCACCTTGTCTGTCAACCATTTGGAAACATTTTGAAAAGCTCAGAGTTTTCACATAGTTATGTTTAGTTTGAAAACATTTAAACCAGGTAGCATCTTCGTAAACACAGGAAAACACAGATAAAGTCTGTCGATATTTTCTGTCTCAGCAAGAGGCCTTGAGCAAGAAATATCCAGCAGGGTTTATAGATGACATTTCATCCAATTATAATTTCTCTTGGCCTGAGGAAGTCAATGGTGAGAATGTTCTATTAGAGGACATGTTCCTCCTACCCTGAGGGATTCAACAAATATTTTCCCTTCCTTCAGTTTACAGTAAAAACTCATTTAAAGTCACATTCATGGTTTGGAAAATAAGCCTTTTCTTTTAGTGGTAAACCTCTGGTCCATCAGGAACATTAAACATACAGAGTTGGTTTTCTGCTGGTGATTCGGTTCAGTTTACATGTTGGTGGTTTGGTGTGGTTTTATCCCAAGTCATCCCCAGCGAGGTACAGGACAATACTGGAGACAACATAGAGAAACCTGGTAAGATCCTCAATCAAGAAACCTGTATTTGTCATTCCATATTTTTAAATAATTTTGCTTGCCTTTAATATTCTTCTCAGTCGGTGGAGACTCCTGTGTTTAGTCTGTTATTTTTGGTTCTGTGCACCATTTCATGGGTCAAGTTTGCTCAGCTTAAACCAAACATGTCTGTTGTGTTTTCAAGAGTTTTTTTGGCATCTCTATGTACAGTATGTTGCTGTGGTGTCCCCATGTCAGACCCAAAGCCTCGATGGAGAGAGTCTGGTTATGCTGTAGTTTCAACAGCTAAGAAGTAGATAGAAATGTGGATAAATGTGGGCCACTCTATAATCATTTGGTAACGTCACTGGGACAGGAGCATTTAGAAAAACATTTGACCAAACTCTGTCCATCAGTGGCTCTAGTCACAGTGCTGCTGATGCTGTTAGTTATTTATTCTTGTGGTTATTTTTCATTTTTATTCACGCTGCACCCCCTGCTGCCTGTTGCACCGTTCTGTTCATAGAAAAACATTATTGTATGAACAATTAACTATTTTCAGGTGCATGTTATTAAGATGTATGTATCATATCACAGACTGAAACAGCCTTACCAGTAGACATATACATTTACATTCCAAGATTGTCATTATAATGATTCTTTCAGGTGTTTTATTTCCCTGATAATAACACAAGTTTAAGCTCTCTAAAAAAATATTGTGACTTCTGTGTCAAAAACTTCAGATTGTATCACTTCAAATTGTGTCAAACTGCTGTGTCACTAAGCTGCTTACAAGCTGACATCAGTATTTTGTTGAGTATAAAATTTGATTTCTTGTTCTTTCAGGTTCTTTTACCGATACACAATAACAATGTTATCCACGGTGCCACAATCTATTAGTCGCAAGTCACATCCACGTGTAGTGTAATAGAATGTTGGCACTTGTTTTTCTCATGTCCATTTTTTCCATGGTTATAGCATTGCAATGTTCAGAATCTGAGGTTTGAACACTGAAAAACCCTGCAGCTTCTTCATTCTCAGCAACTTAAAATCAGCTGTTTGTGTTGCTGCACCATGATTATCCGCTCACCTTTTAATATTTAACCTCAGGTGTCTTTTTTCTCGGTTGACCAGGTAAGGACTCGTTGACTCTGGTTTTTGTGGAGACCAAGAAAGGTGCAGACGCCTTGGAGGACTTCTTGTATCGGGAGGGCTACGCCTGCACCAGTATCCATGGCGACCGCTCCCAGAGAGACAGAGAGGAGGCCCTGAACCAGTTCAGATCAGGAAAATGCCCCATTCTGGTTGCCACAGCGGTCAGTACAAATAAAATCTGGCTCAAACTCTGATCATATTATAATCAGATATATCCTTGTGAAAATAGGTAAACTTACTGTAACGTTGTTTGTTATACACAACATTAGCAGAAAATATTGATCGAATATTGATATTATTTCTGCTCTTGTCTTATGTACTCAGGTAGCAGCTCGGGGTCTGGACATCTCCAATGTGAAACATGTTATTAACTTTGACCTGCCCAGCGACATAGAGGAGTATGTCCACCGTATTGGACGTACAGGACGAGTCGGAAACCTGGGTAAGACTACAGCTAATGTCAGAGGAAGCACCCCATGATATGTGTTACATGTTACTGTTACTGTAACATTGTTTTCTTACATGTAGGACTGGCCACATCGTTCTTCAATGATAAGAACGGTAACATCACTAAAGACCTGCTGGACATCCTAGTAGAGGCCAAACAGGAAGTTCCCTCATGGCTTGAGAGCCTGGCCTATGAACACCAGCACAAGAGCAGCAACAGAGGACGCTCTAAGAGGTTGTCCTGAATATAAATGTCGTTTAAAGGGCTAAACTCATACATTTCTTGTGTAAATGCAGTGAAGTTTGTCAGTGTGTATTTGTTGCAGATAATGTATTTGATTTCACCACCAGGTTTTCTGGAGGTTTTGGAGCACGTGATTATCGCCAGACGGCCGCTGGAGCCAACACTGGAGGGTTTGGAGGACGTGGAAGTCGCAGCCAGGCAGGACATGGAGGAAACCGTGGCTTCGGAGGAGGTGAGAATCTAGTCTTTGAGATATAACTACTGTTTTTAATGTTTTTATGCTCTATATATTGTCATTCTTCTTGTGCCAAGAATTTTCTAGAACTGCTTGAGAAAATGATAAATTGGTTATCACAGACCAAATCAAGGACTTAAGATGTTGAGATTTTTGATAACCTTATTTGAGTTCTAACCTAATTACTGTTCATTGGAAACACCTTTAATTTGTTAACTTTCTCTTCTGTTTCTTCCCCCTCAGGTGGTTTTGGTAACTTCTACACCAGTGACGGCTACGGAGGAAACTACTCACACTCTCAAGTTGACTGGTGGGGCAACTAGGTTCCTCCTTCCTCCTCCCCCTCTTTCTTCTTCTCACTCATCCTCCCTCCTTTTCCCACACTGTTGTCTGCACTCCATCTGTCTCCACCCCTCCATTAACCCTCAAGAGCCCATGTGCATGTTATTGAACTATTTATACTCGTTTATATAGCCCTCCTTCCATCCCTATGCGCTAAGATCTTTTAATTCCTCTTTAGATTTTTCTGGTCCTTTCCATCTCCACCTTCGTCTTTATAGTTCCCTTTTTTTATTTCATAATTCCTGATAAATCTCGCCTCTTAAAATGGGCAACAGTTTAAAAGGATTCTTCAATTTTAGTTGGTTATTTTCTTAAAACTTGCCACAGGTTTACTTCCAGCTAGCAACATCCTTTGGTTTTAGTGAGAACTTTTTAAACTATTTGCCCTTTGTGACATGTCTGAAGAAAAATAACCAATTAAATTTAAGGTCCAGGTGTTCTTTTAACCCCCCAAGGTAGATGCACCTGTAAGATTTACAGTGTGCAGACTTCTCCCAAACAGCTGTAGAAGACCAGGGGATACCTATTTTTTCCCATTAGATTTGAGTTTTGGCTTCATTGTGTTTTTGTCTGTGTTCACCCAAAGCCAGCCAGGCTTCCTGTGTACCTTCACATGTCATCTTTGTATGTAACGCATGGCCATGTTGTAAATCACCGGCCGAAAACTTTTCTAAAATATAGCGCAGAGATAGGCAAGACGTCAGATCTGAGCAAAGTTATGTCTGCATATAAATTCAAAAATGGGAACTGGCTGAGGTCTCCTTCAACTTACATGACAGATTCTTAAAAGGGGCCACAGAAACGACAAAATGTTTTTTTTTCACCTTTTTTTAAAGCATACTGAAATATTGATTTACCGAAGTTTGAGAAAGACGTCTGACAGACAGAAGAGACAAGAGGCTGGGACGCTGGCAGACGTTGCCTATTAGCAATGATGCCAGCAAACAGAGTCTTAGGACTTGTGGTTGTTGATATCACAACTACAAACATTTCTTTGTTTGAAACAAAACATAATGGAGAATCATTTGTTTCTGTACTGTGCCTTTCAGAATTTGAACTTTGTCTCTTATTTCCGTTGTTTTTATTGCCATAATACGTAAGTGGCTATAAGTATTGGCCAACTGTGACAAAAAAAATGTGTATTTAATGTCATGTATGGGTTCAAACATGTTTTTCTTTATTTCTATTTGGAAGGAAACAAACTAGGCTTGAACTAAATCAAACCTTGGCAAAAAAAAACCTAAACAAAAACTGTGATGGGGAACCTCAACTCTGTTCCTTATCTGTCTATTGGAGTTCAAATTCATCAGATGGTCTCTGATGAGCTGATTCCCAACAGCATATTACCACTGTGACTATATTTCAATTTTTTTTAAATACACCCTCATCCAAAGCCACTGAAATGGGTTAAAACACTACCTTTGTCTTATTCAAAAGAGGAAGTTGTATTAATAATGAAAACAGACCTGTTTGCTTTACTAGGCTGTTAACAGAGATGATAGCAGTGGTTTTATGCTTTTGGGAAACCGAGTCCTACTCATTGACCTGTTTGTCACATCTATAGCTCTGGTCTGAGCTTGAGTTTGCGTTTCTCAAAACCATTTTGTCACTAATTGTTGGGTCACTTGATGCCAGAAGCAGAGCAGCTGAGAGAGAATTTGGTGCAGTTGAGCAGCAGCAGCTATGTCATGTAGCTTCTCCTCTTACCATTCAGATATGTGGTTGTAAGTAGAGATGTTCCTCATCAAAGTCTGATGCCACTTTAAAGTTATTTTAGAGTAATTATTAAAAGGGTTCACTATGTATCCTTCTACACATCAGATTTTTATGTGGCAGTATTAAAAAAACTGGTTTCCATGCAGGTTGCAAACATAGTCATGTCTAACAGCAAGAGTACTGGAGAAAGTTGCATCTCTTGCACTCTAAACCACATCATATAGTGATGCCAAACCAATTCTCCAACATTTTTGGGATGTAAAAATTACAACCACTGCATGGCTGCTGCTGAAAACTACGGTCACCAAATTTTATCAGTGGCTGTGGGTGTCCAACTGACTCTTAGTGCCTCCATGCTCTTGGGAAACTGGCTCTGCTTCCACCACAAACATTGAAACCCTTGTTTGCCAAAAACTTCTCTCAAGGGGACACACAACTAAAAAGGCTATAAGAGTTCAAAATTTTCTTGCTCACTCTATCCTGGAGAGTTACATGAAGAGTCTTCTCTAAAATACGTCATTCCAGTTTATTCGTTAGGTCTTTATGATCTGTTGAGGTCAGGGATAAATGTAAAGAACTGGATAAGCTAGCCTAAATCATTTCACAGCAGGCACAGCTGGGGCTTCTGGAGGTTATAAAGCCACACCTCTTGAGCACATTTTAGCCTTGGCCTGTCTTACTGTACTATGAATAAATGACAACAGGCTCAGTTCCAACCATGTCTACTCTGTTCCTGCTTAAGTCTGCAGGTGTTTACATTCCTATGCTTACTATTCATTGAACAGATAAGAGTCTCTTTATTTTCTTTCCTTCTCTGTTAATTTCTCCAAAGATATCAGCCGACAAAGAAAGCACAGAAAATGTTCTAAATCCAGACTGAGACCAGCTTATGAAGGCAACACACACCAGTGGCAATATCATGTGCTTCACAACCCCTCCAGCTGTTGTTTTCTACATAAGCCGCGCACCAGCGGCATCTTGGCACAAGCCATCGCTGACTGATGCTTCTTTACTAGCATCAGAGTCATTACAGCCACTGTACCTTGACTGCTACCTCCACCTGTATGTCTGTGTGGTTGTTAAATGATGCAACATAGCTGGTGTGTGCTGCACTTTGGCAGCATTTTAGCCCTGCTAGGAATGTTAAAAAGACACCTAGTTCAGCATAGCACAGCAAGATATAGGTCAGATAAAGTGTGCTAGAGGACAAGTGGCATAAAAGAAGTGAAAAGCTACAAGACATGAGAACATCACATGAATTTTCTGTGATCAATGCCTAATACCTGGTTAGCCCTACTTTGCTTTGCCGTGGAACCAGGCTACGAGGGGCAGTTGACCTGCACCCAGGATGTCCATGTTTCATCCCTGTTTGAACATGTAAAAGAAACTCCACTGTACATTTGGATGGTTCAGTGGTAGAAGTCCAACCCCCCACTGTGTCAGTCAGCAGCAAAATAAGCCAAAAAAAATGCTCTGTTGCCACCTGCTGGGGAAAATTGTTAGTTTTTATCAGGGTCTTAATTTGTTTTGTTTACATGAATAACTTAGTCATATAAAAGTATAGATTAAATGTAAATAGCTCAGCTCCTTAAAACAGAAAGAGAAGAATCTCCACTGAAAAAGAATGTGAATTATAAGTGAAACAACACTTGATGTGTAGAAGATTACGTTTGATCACTCGACATTGGACCACGCAGTGTCTGGTAGGCTTAGCTCAGTGGGCAATTTGAACAAGCTCAGCAGATTTATTTTTGGAGATGGTTTTTACAGAAAATACATGTGTTTGCACATACACAAACCAATAAGGAGAATTAATTTACCTCAAATTGCCCACTGGCTTTGACAAATGACAAGGCTGGACCAAGACAATAAAACATATGCAAGTGTTGTTGTTTTTTGGTCAAGGAGTTAAAAATGCCAAGCAAATGAATACCATTCTACACCAGGCTTTAGTTAGGTTAAAACTCTGATTTGTCCCGTCTTCTATGATTTTTAGACTACTTTTTGATCCAAAGTCGTATTCGGCTCAATCTTCAAATCTATTTCCCTAGAGTACAGTTTGTAGGGAGGTTCAGGAAACTAGTAGGCTTTAACGCCATTCTCAAAGAGTTTCAGGCTGAGTAATGCTAGAGGACTGAGAATTCGCGCAGACAGCAGGTCACATATAAGATTTACAAACTAGATTTTCCAAAAACTCATCTTGGTGCAAAGACACCAGTCTTTTGTGTCAGAATTTGTAGTGGTCTCACAAAATGTCCAAGGTTAATTGTCAGGTTTTATTATAAGCTACCAGTAGAGAGGAGACAACGCGCTCCACCGTGTCAAACTTCCAAACGAACCAAAAACTGAAATTTAGTTTGCATTTTCTTTTGGCTACTGTTTAAGTGTGGTCAGTCAGGTTAATCGTTATTGTAGCACAACGCATTGTGTTCTTGCTATGGTTCAGCTTGCAGACTAATGAAGGCTAAACTACTATGAGCACTGGTTAAAACAGCAATTAAATTGTTGACCAGAACTGTGTTTGAGGTGTCCCAAACCTGTTAACCAATCAGAGAATTTTTCTCTCATGATCTCATTATCCATCTTAGATTTCTTACAAAAACTGTTAAGTATGAATTAATATGCAGCAGGAAGATAGAACTCCGTAACAGGACGATATGTTGATGATAACATTGCAAATGACAATCAATTATGAAGGATTTGCTTAGTTTAAAACTCACTTTACACATCAACAGAACACTTTAAGTTGCACTTTTTTTAAAGTCTTGGGGACACCTTGACATGTCAAACTTTTCTTAACCAGCTGTCTTGTGGGCAGTTAGTTGAAAACTGTCCAATTTTAAACATGCACATTCAAGTTCTGGCCTCCATGATGAAGAAAATTAAAACTCATTACCTTACCTTTGAAGATAAACACTTTGATTGTGTTACATTAGCCAATAGCATCCCCAAATCGCAATATTGTTGATGTTTTGGAGCTGTTGGGACATTTGGGCGCTATCAGGAGTCTGCCTTTGAATATTGACTGAATAACAGTTTAGCACTTGACTGAACTGTCAGCTGACACTGTTACATATTCCCTGTGTGAGAGGGGATAGTGACAACATTTGTTACTTGAATCCATGGCTGTTGCCAACCACAAACTTAGTATGCAGCTAGTATAGTCTCTTGTGTTTATTAAAAATGCTAAGCATGTTGAAATACCTTTACGAAGGACATGCGGTGTCAGAGGCAAAGCACTTGAATGAGTCTGAGTCAGTGTGTTGACATTGCTGTGCCTTCTAACAGCCACTAGGGGGCAGATAGAATAACCATGAAAAACTGAAGGAATGACTGAGCATTTCTCATGCAGTGATACAGGTGCTAGGAATTGTTTTAATACAATATCTGAGCGTACTGTTGACTGCTGGTAGTGTAGATAGGAATTTTTAATTTGTGAGTTATACAGCAGGGAGTTGTGGAAAGTCAAACTTCAGTTTACCTCACTTTTCATCTTGTTTATATAGCAATCTCGTCAAGTAGTCATGTTCAGAGTACGCACAAAAATATGCAATGTATTTAGGTCTTTTTCTAGGGAAGACCGATATATCTATCAGCTGTAATTACTTTTGAACTGTGTTGGAGCAGCACCTACTTACCACTGTGCCCCAAACCCCTACCCAACCTTGACAAAATGCCCCTCCCAGGGCAACTGAACTTCTACAGTAAGTGCAGTAAGTGTGGCTTGCTTTCACTTTGCTGTCACCAAGATTCATGAGTTTTGTTAGGGCTGTTTTCTGTCTGTGCTCCGTTTGGATTGAAGCACAAACTGGCACAAGTGAAATCAGCTCAGATTCTGACATGTGCACGGTGCCTTGAAGTGACTGAATCACTGATTCATTAAAGACTGAAACTTAGGTAGTTAGGGCTGGGTATTTTTCAGTACAGATGGAAAATCCAAACTGTCAAATAAACAATAGTAAATGCATTAATGGAGTAGTGGATATGCTGTGTGTGGAAGTCACCACAGGAAACTTGGATATGATTACAAGGAAAAAACACTGTTGTGCATTTGATGGCACAAACAGATTCAGAGACATTTCAGCTACATGACAAATGGATTCCTAGTGCAAAAGATGGGAAATGTAGATGCCATTTTGTGTCATTAAGGTTCCATGTCTGGGTAAATTATCCATCTTGACTTCTTTTTGTCATATGGATCCGTCAGTTCTGTTGTCATTTGCTTTTTAGCCACAGTAGCAGTAGGGTTCTGTGGATGGGAATGTAGGTCAGTCAGTTTTGTTCATGGATGAATGGATGACCCCTGTGACATTTGTTTGGACCATCAGCTTAATCATAAGAAGTAGAGCATGTTCAGTTTTATTTCTGAAAGAAAACTCATCATTTAGAAATCTCAGCACTTTAGTTTCTGGTTTTTGAATATTTTCAAAACCTTTTGATGCCTTAAAGTCAAGGGTGATACCCAGCCCTAATGGAGCTGATAGTGAAGTTGGTTACACTGTAATACAGCATTACCATGGCAACAGACACACCAACAGTGTCACCATGGCAAAGGATTCTGCATCACTACGGTAACTAACTTACCAGCAGGAGTATTTTGATCGTCAGTGAACAATTAATGGTGCTATGCTCCCATTGCTGCGGCCTGCAGGCCCCTCTGTTGTAGAAAGACTTCAAACCCCACCAAGTTTTACAGAAAATACTTCAGTTACTTAGTTTAACTTTCAGCTAAAGTCTTCTGTAGCACACATCCTTCAAAACCTCCGAGAGGTATGTATGAGTGAGTGAGAGTGATTGAGGTGTAGTGCAGCCAATTGTCAAAAGGATAGGTTTCTCTACAGTATAGGGTATGGTGTGTGTGTGTATGTGTGTTGTATGGAAAGGTTCTTCCAGATATGAACAGTTTGTTTTTTTTGTTTTGTTTTCTTTTTGCTTCTTTTTTGGGACCAGGTGGAGTTCTAGTTAACAGCAACTGTAGGATTCAGCTGTTTGCACACAGAGTTCTCGAGTCTACTTTCGCTGCTAGTTTGTGTAATTTATCAAGCATTTTTGAGAAATATTTATTTTTATAAGCCTAATACAAAAGTTGATATTTTACAAAGTGACTTGACCAAAAGACAGTAAACAAAAACACTGGCACTTGAATGTTGAATGTCATTGGTATGAGTGAAAATTTCTATTTTTCTGGGGTAGTGTGAGCTTTTTAATGTTAAAGATGCAACGTGTAGGGATTTCTCTTTGGATATGTCACTGTAACAAACACACAACTCTAAATCAAAATCCAAATCCAAAAATAACAATACTGTCACTGGTGCTAAAATACTAAATATCCCAATACACCAGTTCTCTGATAAAGGCCAGCATAAAGGTACTCACACCATGTGCACATCTTTTTTCTACCTTTCTACCAAATTTTTGGAAATTATCAACTTGAGTAATAATTGAACAACCTTCCCTAATCATTAGCATGTTAACACAATATATATAGTCATATCAGCTGCTATAAAAAATCTAATACCTTCCCTTTTTCTTGAAACAGAGTAGGTTCGTTTTGATGCAGAGTTTGAGTAAATCCAACAGTGAAGACATCAGATGGCCGTAACAGGGCTCTTCTCTTCTCTGTCATTTACAACAGAGTGAGAAAGACGTGCACATGGTGTCGCATGAGGCTGCACAGTGAAGCACTGACAGCTGTAATACAGTTAATGTGACTGTGACATATTAAGAGAAACATCCTACACGGGTTACCTTTAAAGTCACATTGGACTCAGTATCAGATCCACAAACCTGTTTGTGTGACAGGTTCCATTGCCAATAATGATAATCAACCATAAACAGCCATTTTTAATTGGCAAACAGAATTTGAGACAAACACCACCACGTATGCCAAGGTTTGGATAAAAAAATAAAAATAACAAAACGATATGATCAAAGACCATTTTGTAAAAAAAAAAAATACATGCAGTACAAAAAACAAGTGTCCAGATTCTCTCCAAGTCGGTTGTTTTTTTTGTTTGTTTTTTTCTTTTCATTTGAGTCTTTACACTTTTCCTTCCCGTTAATACCCTTGTTGTGAATGTCTGGCAAGTGGCGACCTTTAAAGTCCTCATAACACAGAATTAACTGTGGTTCTATTGCTATGTTGTTGTGATTTGCATATTTTCAGGCGTCGGTGTGTTAATGTTGTCCCAGGGGGAGCTTCTGGCCAATCAGAAATGAGGATCCATCCTGCTGTCTTTTACATTAGAGTAACATGAGGGTTGTGTTTTTTTATTGCAACTTGCAGCTGATCCATGACTCTTCAAATTACATGCACGTGAAGGATGATGTAAGTTGTATTTCTACTGTTGGTCCACTTAGCACAGACACTGCAGTTACATGACTGTAGCCTCAGTGGACCAGAATGCAATGGAACCAAAGCAAAGCCATGATCATTGACAGGCCATGGCACACAGGTTAATAATCCCATTTTACAGCCCTTTGTGTGCACACACACAGTTGCGACAATAACTTCATGGCTCTCTTGTAGTTACTGACAAATGGCACTCTGGGAAACAAAGTGCACAAAACACTGCTGCTTTATTTCACTTTCAATTCAGTTAACTTTAGGTGATCTAAGATTTAAAACAAAAAAGCGTGTAATCATACTTAGGGATGATTCCTGTGTAGAGACTGAATTGAAATGAAATAGAACCAAGTGTTGTTGCCATTACTGATTGGCCAGATCCCCCTTAATGTGGACAGACGGCAGCAGCGGCCTGGTAGTTAGTATTTGCTTTATGTATTAGTTTAGCAGTTGTGCACGAAGAGGAGCACTGCACGAAGAAAAAAAACTGTGCATCTATTCTGATTTTACCACAAATAAAGGTTTGGATTTGCAAATGTAGCTGGTGTTTTGATCTGCCTCTTCTTCTTTTGTGTTATATGTGTAGGATTTTAGATGTTTGAGAAACGCGTGATACCTCCAACTTATTAAATACAAAGTTTATTTGTAGTTAAACACATTCTTCAGCATTGTGTGAAAAAACATTTGGAATGTGTACAGTATAAAGCACACTCAACTGAGAGGACTGGACTTTAAATTAAGCTGCAGTTCCCTTTTTAACCATTTATTATAAGAACACTGAAGTCTTTAATCAAAATGCTGTAAGAGGTTTAAGATAATTCTGAAATGTAAAGTTCAGTACAGTACAGCTGCTACAACTTGCTACGCATGCTGAATGTTGGCAGAAGGTGGAACAACTCAGAACAGGGGTTTCCTTCATAATCTTTAATGCCATGAACAGGAGAAACCTGTGAGACTTCCCCTGGGGGAAAGCCTGTTTCTTGACCACGTCTACAAGTAACTGTCTTCCCTGTTCTGAGCTGCACCACTAGAACATTTGGTCACCGGATTGATGAGCTACCTTCTGACTTTGAGTAAACACACCCTGTGGAAATATGCTCCCAGAAGTCTTTCAAAAATGCCAGAATAAATTCAAGTGTGATGCTGCAGTTTGACACCTGACAGCGACTGATGTCTTTGATTTGTGCTTGTTTTGGTGTCCCTGCTCCTGTTCCTTGGCCTGTTCCTGTCTGTGTTTCCCCTCAGGCAAGGACCAAAACAGACTTGCTATATCCCAGATGTTGCAGTCGGGAAATACTTTCCAGATTCACTGAGATTTCAGTGTTTTATAATCAACTGGATGCTGGTTAATTATTTAATGGAGCGTTCTGGTTTCTACCCTCCTCCACAGAGTATGTTTACTCATCTAAACCACATACATAATAAAAATAAGACCACTTGTCAACATAAGCAGAATCAGTCATTAACATCTAGATAAAGTGCATTCATTTCCAGGTGAAACTCTGCTTTGGTTGAAGGGAAGCGCTGCCTTCCTGCTGGTCGGCACCTCAGGGCCTGTTGGTCGCATCAGTTGAGAGTAATGACAGAGCAGTAGTTGTTATTTGAGCTGTAAATCAGCCATAACAGCATCTGTGCTACACAAATATCATGTGAAATTTAAGAATAACGTCACAGCTCGGTGGCTTGTCAGACAAGCTGCAGGGCACAGCTGAGGTCACTTATTTGCTGGGAGTGTTTTCAAGCTTGCTTCTGTTTGGTCTTTCATCCTCGCTCACATCAGACCAGAAATCTGGGTTGTCCTGGTACCATTTGACTGTAACACATGGAAAACACTGGAATTGATGTACTGCAGATTGGGGTTTTAATGTACTGGTCCTGAGGCCTGTGGCGTGTGTGTTACTGTACCAGTCTGTCTGATGCCTTCAGCCCAGGACACCTCAGCTCTCCAGCCCAGCTGCTGCAGCTTGTCACATTTGATGGGGTAGCGCAAGTCGACCCGCGGCCTGTAGAGGACCAGGACTCAGATGTGTCTCGTGTTATGTGAGGATGTTAGATAGAAAATCTTTACTTTCTGATGTGTCAATCATTGTGTTACTAGCTACAGTAATAATAATTATGAGTCACCAAAAAAAATGTTTTTGTTGTTATTGTGCAAGAGTACAGGGATGTGGCTATTTCCTGGAAGCATTATGTACCACTGCAGACCTGGTAAATATTGAACTCAGAAAAGATTTGTACGTTCGATTTTTAACTTTCTTGACGCACCTGTCAGGCACAAACTCGAGCCAGTCGTTCACCTCAGAGTCTGGCACATTCTTGACCTAAAAAAAAAAAAAAAAAATCAATTAGTGTTTTTAATTAAGAGTTTTCTGATTTTGCTAGGTCTCGCTAAATGTTTGACTTGACCCTAAACCCACCATCCTAATAAGCTCCCTGGCCAGTTGCATGATGGGAATCTCGCAGCCTGTTCCCACATTATAGATTTCACCCACATTCCCTTTCTCCAGAACCAGCAGGAAGGCACTGATGGCGTCATCGACAAACAGGAAATGGCGGGATTTAGGGAGGGTACCCTGGATGGTGCTGTGGCATAGAAGAGAAAGAGAAATTACATTTACTCTGTCAAACAAAGCTACTAAACCTTTCCAAAATAAAAGTCAAACAAACCTACCATTTCTTGTTCGATTGCAAGAGGGTGAGAAACCTCGGAATGACCTGGAAGGATCAAGGTGCTGCGTTATTATGTGAAAAATCAGTTGGAGATGTTGTAAATCAGGATTTTGTACCTTCTCAGTGAACTGCCTGGGCCCGTAGATGTTGTTGCTCCTGGTAATAATGATTGGAAACTGGTAACAGATAGAGAATATTAATTAAACTGCCTAATATTTTAATTTAAAACATTTATATCATTTACAAACTAAATCCCTTTCTCTCTCTCTGTGTGTGTGTGTGTGTGTGTGTGTGTTCGTGTACCTTATATTTGTCCCAGTAGGATCTGACCAGGTACTCTGCAGCTGCTTTAGTGGCAGAGTATGGGTTGGAGGGTCTCATTGGACTGTTCTCATCAAACACCTGTAGAGAATAAACACCCAGTATCAAGTCAATAAGTGACCCAACAGCCCCATAAACCCAATCTCCACATATCCACCCTACAATCTGTCAGCTCACCTCGTCCAGACTGGCTCCGTACACTTCATCGGTGCTGACGTAGACGAAACGTTGCGGCTGGTGTCGGGCCTGATGGGCAGCTCCCAGCAGAACTCTGGTGCCGTCGATGTTAACCCGCTGGAAAGTAGATGGAGATTCAAATGACGACTCTGAGGGAACAAACAACAGAGTGCATGGGATTTCAAAAAACATAACATCAGCCTAATATACAAGTCTAACATCAGCGTGAACTGCTGCTCACCGACGTGTGTTTTGGCTGCCAGGTGGAAGATCACATCAATGTTTTCTGTGTTGAAAATGTGGTTCACCAACCTGGAGTTACACACATCTCCCTGATGAAGAAAGCAGTCGTTATCATAAAGCAGCCAGCTGATCCCAGAGGTCATCTTTAGTTGTAAAATATAAAACAGCAGCTCTCACCCTGATGAAGGTGTAGTTTGCTCTGTCCTCAATGCTCTCCAGACTCCTGCGGCTGCAGCAGTAATCCAACTGAAAAAGATCAGACAGTAATTTCAACACTGAAATGCATACATCTGTATATGATTTAATCCATTTGTGAACTCATACACACACACAGAAAGTGAAGACTTACATTATCCAGGTTAATAATTCTCCAGTCAGGGTGTCTGTTGACCAGTGAACAAACAAGATGAGAGCCACTGGAGAGAGAGAGAGAGATGGTAAATATGAGAAAAACACCTTTTCTCCAAGAGTCACATGTGCTCCCATTGTCCTATGTGTTTTCTGCAGTGAGTCCCACATTTCTCTGTTGTTTATGCCACAAAAGAAGAACACAAATCTGTCTATTAAGCATCGTTATGTGCACAACTAAAGTAGGTGCTGCAACATGTTTATTTTATGCACTGAACTAATGCTATAATTTGTAAGCCTGTATTCTCTTAAAGGCCTATAGTTGAGTTAATTGGGTGTCTGCAGGTTTGCCTGTTACAGTAGCTGTAGCTAAATTAAAGGGGTATTTCAACCATTAATCAGTGAATCTATAAGTTGCATGTGTTTTTACTGTAGTACTGTATTAATGTACTGCTTCTGTATACTACAGTTACTTTGCTTATAACATATGTATGCCATAATAATTACCACAAAAATCTCACACACCAGAAAGTTTTATTGACAGGTGTATTAGCTCAAAATCTGCACAATGAGAACATTAAATACAGTAAATTAAACCACCCAGCATCGTATAAAACATGTAGAATAAGCTGCTCATTCATGTTAATACAGCTCTAATATTAATCGAATATAGTATATTGATGACACAGGTCAGATTTTGTTGCTCTATGAAGCTACTATTAGCATTAAAAATCTTTCTCGTGAATCTGAAGTGACATTATATAAACTCACATGAAGCCAGAGCCTCCAGTCACCAGAACAGTCCTGTTAAAGTCCATCCTCTGTTCTAGCTAATGTCATGTAATGTTCACATTTACTCAGTCATGGTGCCTACTGTTTAACTTCCTGAGAGCACAGGGAACATCTCTATGTTTTTTGACATAGTGGCTTAGTTGTTTAATGCGCGACAATAGCGGTCTGTTTTACGGCAGTGTTGACACGTTGAAAATGGGCGGAGTATTTCGCGCAGGAGAACTGCTTTCTCTTCTCTGGTTGGTCGTTCTGTGTGACGTGATCATGTAAGTGCTCTATGATTGTGTGAATCACACATCAATCAAACTGTCAACGGTGCCGACCGGGATGGGCAACGACGTCAAGTGATATTATAATCACGTACCTTCCGGAAGTCCTTTTCAAAATAAGAGTACAATTTTCTTGTCGAAATGTTACTTCTAATATTATCCCTGATTTGCACCTTTGATCTATGATAACGCATCACTGCTTAAAATATTACGTATGCTTACCAATAGTAGTAGACTGTAAATACATTTAAATATTGTGCATATGTACAATTTTTAGGTACTTTAAGGTACTCGTTGTCCATTTTATGTCACTTTGTACACCTACTCCACTTAATTTCAGAGGGAAATATTGTACATTTTATTTACAGTGGTGTATTTTAAGAATCTTTTGTGTCATTCTGTACTCCATTAATATTTGTGCTCCATTTATCCCGAAAAATAATACATTTAACGCTTTTATTTGTGGGCGAAACACCTAACTTCCGGTTGTAACTCTGGGTAACTTTGAACAACTTGACGCAGCTGGTTTACTTCTGGCTTCGTGGCTCATTGAATCGATCAGCTAACGTTTATTTGTCGATTGCGTTAAACTGCACCAGGGGGAAAATGTCGTATTTATTGGCCACACTTGTAGCCGCAGTGCTGCTCAGTTCGGAGGGTTTGGGGAAAACTGTAACGGGACTTTTTAAGAGCGAAGTGGCGAGACAGGAGAATGGCCAGTTCATCACTAAATTCATGTACCAAGGTAACGGTGCTGATGTGTCACCTCAGCAGTGCTTATTTTCACTGTAATATGTGTTGATACAACCCACAGTTTTCGTTTCACTTTCTAGCTTTTTTTGCCGTTGATGGGTGTAACTAGTTTGTCATCATGAAAATGTAGTGGCATCACTGACTGCACTTTAAATAACCATAGTTTATCTGTCTATGTGCTATTTAAGAGATAGTTTTCCAGCATTATCAGTGTTATATTTTTAAGCATTCTCTTGTTTAGGATGGCTTCCAGTGAGTGCTTCAGTAACTTGCTCTTTATGTGAGGTCAAAGGTCAGCTGCAGACATCACTGAGCTGGCAGGGGTAGCTTCAGCAGGGTGGATGCTCACTGGATGTTCAGGCCACCCTGTGGAGGTCAGAGAGAATCCACAATATGTGTCACGGTCTGTAGGTTCCAGTGAATCTGGGATCAATGTTATTTTTCTTGTCTTGAATCAAGTAACTGTACTAATGTCAGGGTGCTTGAGAACAGGAATCATGGGTTAATTGTACTATTCTCAGGAGATGGTGCTGAAGTAGCTCTTTAACTGTCTGTCTCTCTGTAGGTGATAACGGTTTGTTGGTGTGCCGGCTGGACAACTCTGCTCTGGCCATAGAAAAGGAGTCCAGACTGCTGTTGTACCAGGATATGGACTCAGACCTGGACAACCTCAGCTGTACCGAGAGGCTCGGCAGAGCCCACTTCACCAGTAAGGACCAGCATTCACTGATACAAAACGCTGACTTCTGATACAATGGATGTGTTGCAGCTTTATTGATATATTCATCTCCCTGTCCTCCTCTTCCTTCTGCTTCAGTTTCTCTCAATCAAAAAGAGCACAACCAGACGATCCCTCGTCAGTCCTCCCCTACAGCCTGGCAGGCCCTGTATGCAGACAGATATACATGTCAGGTAACAGCTGTTTACACTTGTATGAACGTGATTGGATGTTTTTATTCAGCTGGCAGCCAAGCAGCCGATGACTAGGCCACAGATTAATTTACGCAAACAGAACATAACAACAACATGGACAGTGTAAATACTTCAAATAATTAAAGACATTTCAGTAAATTTTGCAGAAATAACATTAGTGACATGAATGGTAATATTGGCAGTATTACAGATATACTATAATAATACCATTAATGTATAGGGAGTAGTAGTAGCCTTGTGTCAGGCTTCAAAATGTAATAAATTCATCAATAATATTTTTCCAGTTTCGGTAGTTATATTGATGCAGAGAGTGTTTTCTCTTGTCTCAGTCTCTCCTCTCTCTCTCTCTGTTTCTTGTCTGTCTCTTCAGGAAAGTGCAGTGATTCCTTCTCATGCTGATCTCAGTTTTACTGTCTTGCTGTTTAACGCCGACTCAGCTGGAAACCCTCTGGAGCACTTCAGCGCAGAGGAGGCAGGTCAGACATCCCAAATACTCCTCATCACCACAGCTGATCGGCAGTCTGTTTTCTGTCTAAATAAATTTTCCACCTCCACTGCTTTATCCCTGTGTGATTAAAAAAGATCTTAGTGTTAAATATTTAAATGGGAGAAAGTACTGTACGTAATCGCCTGTCAGACATTGTCTCAGAACCGCACTCTGCACTTGTGTGACATAATTGTGATATAACTCAATGCTGTGATTTGTAGAAGTTGAAGGGATTGGTCCTGGGAGATCTGCATCGTTAATATGGGACAAAATGTTTCCTGTTTATTCCCTTTCTCTCTCTCAATCAGGTCTCCACAGTTTTTACTTCCTCCTGCTGTTGGCCTACTTCATAGCCTGCTGTATCTACATCCAGCCTCTGTACCAGGCCCTGAAAAAAGGAGGACCCATGCACACTGTCTTCAAAGTGCTCACCACAGCGCTGGCATTACAGGGCTGCTCCGCTCTCTGCAACTACATCCACTTGGCCAGGTAGATTCAGTCGAGTCTGACAAACCCTCCATGTAGAATGAACTCCAGAGTAAGCAGCCAACGTGAACATAACATCAGACTGAATGACAGAGTAAAATGAAATGACAGTTCAGTCTGATATTCAGGTTAGATTAGGAAGTATTTTCTGTGACTTCAGGACCTGATAACCTTTGGAGTGCTTAGTATTGGACGTTGGTTTTAGCTGCATTTCCACTTCATGTTAATGACTGAAACTCCTCTCCATAATGCAGTAGTGTTTTCTGCTCCCTCATCTGCAGGTATTCTCGAGATGGTATTGGTATTCCTGTGATGGGCAGCCTGGCAGAGTGTACGTTCCTCTTACTTAAACATGTCTTTTCTTTCCATCTGTATCTATATCTGCTTCTGAAGTTGAATTCAGTCATAAGAGAAAGAGGAACTTCATCAGATTCATTCATAAACAGACAGGAAGTTCATAGTTATGCACCCTCTCTTTCGGTTTCTGTCCCCTGTGTAGTCTGGGACATGGTGACCCAGGTGTCCATGCTGTACATGTTACTGAGTCTGTGTATGGGCTGGACTCTGAGTCGAGGCAGGAAGCCTCAGTCCAGGCCTCTGCAGTGGGAACAGTCTCCGGCCTCCACGGCTGTCGCTGTTGGTGGAGTTGTTACACAGGTATGCAGGATTACACTGGAACACCTGATGAGAGTGGTATCAAAAAACTTCAGACCAGAGCTATTGAGAGTGAATGTGTGTCATTTTCAGGGAGTGCTGCTGCTGTGGGAGCAGTATTCAGAGTCAGAGAGTGAACATCACAGCTACCACGCCCAGCAGAGTCTGGCAGGTATCCTCCTCATGGCCCTGAGAGTGGGCCTGGCTCTCCTGCTGGCCTCTGTCCTCTACCAGATCATCTCCACTGAAAGGAGCACCCTGAAGAGAGACTTCTACCTCAGCTTTGCCAAGGTAAACTGCGCTCTGCACAAGCCTGCCGACAAACAAATATTCACCTACAGCTCTTCATGTGGTCCTGTGGTCTGTTGCAGGGATGCTTCCTGTGGTTCCTCTGTCACCCGGTCCTTTTCCTCATGTCTGTTATCTTCAACGAGCACCAGAGAGAGAAGGTTTGAACACAAACATTTTAGTGATTGTGATGGATGAGTGCTAGTTATATGTTAGGGTACTGTATTTTCAACTTGTTCCTTGTCCTTCTCTGTAGGTGGTGACTATCGGCGTGATCCTCTGCCAGTCCATCTCCATGGTGATCCTCTACCAGCTCTTCCTGTCTCGCTCTCTCTACTGGGAGGTCTCCTCTCTCTCCTCTGTGTCTCTGCCGCTCACCATGTCCAGGACGAACCACAGAGGGCGCTACTGAGCACATCCACCATCACACTTCACCCGATCATCACGGGAGAGGGGGAACGTGCTGCGACACAAAAGGTCTCTCCTCCACCCTGTCAGAGGAGGGAGACCTCGTGAGCATGAAGACAAGGAGTGCTGTAACACTGCAGGGACAGTTCTCCTTTGCTGTTAATGGTTTCCTGGGAGAATAATCTAGAAAGCAAGTCACCAAGTTACCAGGAAATAATAGCACAGGCAAGAGAATGGCCAGAGGATGATATTTACAGCAACGCCCTACCTCTAGTGATAGATGATTTTTGACTTGACATTGCTGAGCATCAGGAAAAGTTATTTAATGCAGGAGCACCTAGAGAAGAGACAGGATGTCCTAACAGCTGACATACACAGCTGAATACAAGGATGAAGAAGCATCGGCAACATCAAGATTTTAAGGATACATCTGCTGGTGAGGTAGAAGTCCAAAATGAGTGGAGATTTACTCTTGACAGTGCAGAAGGTAGAGATGGTTTGGTCGTTAAGGACACAGGTCAAAATCATATTCTTGCTAGGTTTATTGTTGTGTTCAAGGCAATGTCTGTGAACTTGTCTTGCTCATTTAACTAGACATAGATCATATACCCAAAGAGATAGATTGTAAGATAGATTTAAGAAAGATAAAGCTGATGTTATTCTAGACTTTTTCTTACTGTCAACAAATCCCATGAAAAGAACAAAACCAACACGCAACTTTCAATAATTCCTTACACGTTGTATGTGGAGAGGTGTAGCTCCCAGCCCCAAGCCCACTGGTCCATACAGTAAGCTGCTCATATCTAATTTCATTTTTGAAAAAGTGCAGTAATTTCCTAAAACATTTAGGTCCTGTAACTTTTAGCAAGGATCACTCAACAGGAATAAATAGTGTATGTGTTGGGGACTAGGTTCAGCTGCGGATTAATTAAAATAAAATAAATAAAAACACATTTGGTGCACTGGTGAGAGTTTACGCCAGCACAACAGTGAATGTGGGATTGAATCAATCCACATTTGTCATAACAAAGGAACACGTCAGCCTGTGCAGCAATGTGGATTATTAATTTGAATACTTTTTGGGCAACAATGGAGCTGTATGGCCCAGAAGGAGATATATCAGTCTCTGATGTACAGTCAGATATTTTCATTGTTGGCTTTGGTCTTCTCATCCGATTCTTTGACAGTAAGAAAACAGATTTAAGGATGGATAGCTCAGTGGATCAGGAGGTGGTTAGTGGAGGTGGTTTAAGGTGGATATACACAGGTGTAGAAATGGACAAAGTTTGGACAGATGGATACAGTATGTGTAAAGAACGGTTTTCTTAGATGGCTAAATGAAAAGGATTGATTTATTTTTGTCTTTGCACATCCAAAGTGATGAACATGAGCCAAACGATCAGTGTGTGTGCTCCCTGCACTCACTGATCAAGCCGTACTTTAAGTTATTTCTTCACTCTCGACATGAATATATGAGCTGACAGCATGTGAGACCTGAACCTTTGAAATAATATAAACTGTATGTAGCTGGAGACGCACTGCATGACTTATACCTATTTTTTAATCTTTAATGTAAAAAGCAGATCAGGACAAACCAAAGTCTATCAAAGGATTCCAGTGTGTAAATACATTCCAATGATATTCCCAAATACACGTTGTCCATTTTTACTTTCTCAGCTTATTCAGCGCGGGACCCACTGTGACTTATTACTGTGAGCAAGACTCACTAAAACTGACCCTTAGTTTCATATGATATCCTAGTGGGAACAGGCCCGTAGTTTCATTTAGGGATTTGAGACATTTCATATGATGCAAATATGAATATAGAAATTCCACTTAATCAACTGACAGCTTACATGGAGTGCTGACATATTTATTCTGTTGTGTATTTATTTTTCAAAGGGAATATTTGGGGAGCAGCACAATTTTCAGAAGCTAAACTGTTTACTGCAACATTTCCTTGTTTTATTGAACCACATTCATTATTATCTAAAGACATTAATAACCCTGTTAGAGCTGCAACTAGCAATTATTTTAATAATATTTTAATCTGTTGATTTTTTTTTTTTTTTTTTGGTCAGCATTTCTAAGGCCGAGAATGCACTTTCACACTTTTGTTTTCTTACCTTTTAAGACTGTTTTACCAAACAAATAGTCAACAAAAATACACAAAAGACCAGTTCTCTGGTCAACATGCTGAGCCACTGGGCCGGCATAAATCAGTTTCATCCACCTCAGTTATGATATTATACTTGAATATGACCCTTTGTGGGTGGTTTGTTCATCACAAAATGTGCAATCTGATCTGTTCTCATAGCTCTTGTTGTAGATTTGTATGCATTGAAACAGTACATGTGTTTTCTGTGCAGTATGTACTGTATGCACACTATATGAGGGTGCAATAGAATGTATATGGGATTTTTTATTTTATCCCACAATGACAATCTTATTATAATCAGACAACAGAATATGTGGCCTCTAGCTGTACTGTGTGCGTAATATTTCATCATTCCTTTTCCTTTTTTTTTTCCTTGAGTTTCCATATATTACATGTATTTATTTTTATTTTCTGTAACCTGTGGAAATATGGGACCTGTGATCATGACAACTGTAACAAGGTAACTGTAATAAAATACATTTTAAAGAAAACTGGCTAACCTGAGCTTTGTGGGGGTGAGGGTGATGTGTAGCATGTTGAAGCAACAGAGAGGGAACAGGAATATTTCATCATAAAGATCGTTTCTCAGCAGGTTTTCATTCAAATAAAACATTCTGACCATCACAACTGAATCTGATTTAATCATTCCAACCCTCACATAACTTTTGTTGTGATCTGGCGTTATATAAACTGAGATTGTGGTTAGGGTTAGGGTTAGGGGTGTGGGGGGTGCGGGGTGGGGGTTGCACGGGAGGGGGAAGAGGGAAGAGGGGTGGGGGGTTCTTTTATTTTATTTTTTAACTTTCAGGCTGTGGAGCAGGAGACGCTCAAAGAAAAGTTGGCCCATAAACTCATAGCAATCATTTTTAATTGAAAACAGCTGCAGCTTTCTTCTGATTTCTCTGATGATGTCAAGTCAATATTTATTTATACAGCGTCAAATCATAACAGACGTCATCTCGAGGCGCTGTACACACAGAGCAGGTTTACACCGTGCTCTTTATATTATAATATTTATAAGGAGACCCAACAATTCAAACCATGAGCAAGCGTGGTGTGTTCATGAAACGGTCAAAGACTTTAAAGTGGGGATGAAGTCAGTCAGAGTATTACAAGAAACACAGAGCCTTCGGCAGCTCAACACAAACTAAGGTGGAGATCACCTGAAACCCCCCTCTGTTCTCTACTTGACTTGGTACAGTCCAGTCAGTCAGTGTTAAATGCAACACAAATATAAAACAAACTGACTGTTCTGCAAACGTCTGTGGATTTATATGTTGTCCGCAGCAGTTCACACAATAAAACATCGATCTTATAGTGATTTATTCACGGGACATTTTGTTTGGGGGAATCACACACGTGTCAGAAACGGGATTCGACTCCCGTGAGACCTGCACAGAGTGAGGTTCACACGACAAAACCAATTAACAAATGATTCTATTTAAAACAATGAGGAAAACTTTAACAGTGATGTGTAATCAGTAAAATCAGCAGTGTAGCTGAGGGCATGAGGGAAGAAGTGTTTGTGTGATGTTGTCTGATGCAGAGACACAAACCAAAGCCAGTGGGTGTGTCTCAGGGAGAAGAGGGAGAGTCTGAACTCAGCTCTGAGAGGGTTTCAGAAGGAGCACTGACATACAGGGTCTGTGTCCACCAGAGGGCGCTAATGAGCTCAGGTGCTCATGACCATGCTCACCTCCAGTACCTGCAAAGAAAGCAGCCACACTGCAAGTGACAGGCACACAGGGCAGAGAGAGACGACTCAGCGATCTTACAAAGTTGGTGAAGCTAGGAATAAAACTTAAAACTTAAATAAAACACCGGAGGACGCTGATGAGCTCAGGTGCTGATGGCCCTCTGCCATGCTCACCTCCAGTACCTGCAAAGCTTTTAAAAGCCTCATTTCAGGGAATCAAACACCGTATAGACAAAGAACAAACTAAATCTGAGACAGTGCAGCAACCACTCTCTTGGATTGAAACATCTGTGGACGTCAGATGTTTGGATCTGAACCAACAGCCTGTTTAAAGGGCTGCTCCTCATCAAGCCCCTGGGTCACAAAGGTCAAGAGGTTCTCAGTCTGTATTTTGGAGCGCCATTTCTCAGACTCCAGTCTTACTGGTGGGGTTTAGGCTTCAAGCCAGATTCATGTACTGTATTTTGGTTCAAATCAGCAATGAAATTCTGTTTTATAAATCTGGACTAGTTGCCTTAACAAAAGAATTAGATCCACAGCCACTCTTTAATTACCAGCAGCTGATATTCAGTCATTTTGCAGATATATCTTTGTACTGTTTCAAAAACCATGCTCTTATTCAGGTTTGGACTGCGGCCCAAAATTGAGGTTAAACCACTTCATTTAGCATGCATGTTTATCTGCAGCTGTATGCATACACTGTCACATGCATCGTCCATCAGATGCACAGCACAGGCTGTCCTGCAAACATCTTGAGATTTGTAGGCTGTCCTCAACAGATGACACAATAAAACATCTATTTTATGATCAGTTACTCAGAGTAGAATTGTGTTGGATTACTTACATATAGTTTATTCTTAATGAAGGAATTTTCTTCTACTGAAGAAAAGACCTTGTGTCTGTTCATGAGTTAATTGTGAGTCTGAACTCTGAACAGGCCAAACACCGCCCCCAACCTTATATAAAGCCAGCTGGGATCCTCCACCTCTGTTTGACACTCAGCTCCTCCACATGGAGCCAGTAAGAACTGGAGCACATGGAACAAACATTTGGTAACTGTTGCTTAAGATATCCACACATTCATCACATTCTCTGTGTTTTTAGTGTGTGAGTGCAGTTTTTCACTGTTAACATGTGATTTAAGTGCGAACAAAGACAAGGCCTTCGGGAAGTACTACTCCAAACCCACAGAGGGTGAGACGCACACCATCCTGCACCCGGTCTCTTTTATCTCACAGTAACAGTACGCAGGTTTCTGTACAGAAATGAAACCAGACTTTTCACTGATTTCCAGCTCCGGAGCCGATGGACGTGGAGAACACAGAGAGGAGCGGCTTCATGAAGACGGAGCTCATATCAGTGTCAGAAGTGTAAGCAGAGAAAACGTCCAGACTGCAGGACAACATGATGCCGATGTCTCCTGACGACTACAAGGTTTTGGAGCAGTTCGTCGGTCCCAGAGACATCGACACCGTGGTGAGTGCCAACTGCAGATGAACAACTCTGCTGTGTGCTGCTGCTTTAAACTCTGCACGGCTCGCTGACAGAGCCATCCACAGTTTTCACACTCGGATTTCTCCAAAATCCTCCATTTGTTGGGTCATTGTAAATCTTCTGAGACTGAGCTGTGTTTATGGGAAGCTGCAAAAATTAAATTAATGGGCAGCCGTCCCTTTACTTTGAGCACGATACCTCAGTAAGGCCTCGAGGGAATCCCTTCAAATTTAATACAAATATTCATTTGGACTCAAAGATGAACTGATTATAGGTCAAAGGTCACTGTGACAGCACCAAACACATTTACGGCCACAATTCAAGAATTCACAGTCTTATTAACTGCAGCAGGACTGGTCGGTGGAGGCGTATCGATACTACGATTGATACTTTTCTGTTACTTGGTGGTTGTTAACAGAACCGCTCATGTTTTCATTATTTAACTTTGAGTGAGCAACATCTTGAGGAACGCACAGAAAACTGGAAACCGCATCCTCTCTGCCTCTTCATACTCAAACTGTAGAGTTGACTGTGTTCAGAGTTCCTGAAGCAGCAGTCATTTGTTTTTCCTGCTCAGTCTGATCTCTGTCTTCTCAGCTGTAAATCTCGCCGTCTGTCTTTTGTTTTGTTTTTTTGTATTTCTCTTCCTGCTCGGCCTCCAGACCAGCAATCTGATTGGATTTGGAGAGTTTGACGTTCAGGTAGACGCCGCTTCAATCTGTTCCCCTGCTAAACCGCTGCAGTTTAACTCAACTATACTTTACTACACTAACAGCTGTGGCTCTCCCTCCTCCAACACAAGTGTTTGTTTTATTTTTTACACTTATTAAAGCTTGAAATACAAACAGCAGTAGAGAAAATATTTGACATGCATGCAGAATGAATTTAGGACAAATCTAAAGCGCCTCGGTCATGTATTGTATTCCTTTACGTGTCTGTTGCATGAAATTCACTTGTTAACATAAAATTCATGCAGAAAGATCCCCTTCATTCTTAGAACAATACTCTGGATTTACATTAGAGCTGGAGTCACTTTACTTTGTGTCTTTGTACCTAACAACCTGTCCTTTTCTCTTCTTCTCAGATGAGCGCAGACTTTCCTGACCAGAACTAAAGATGAGCTCCTCATCCTCTTGTTACCAGTGTACTCTTCATGTCTTTGTTTAATGCAGAGACTAAAGCCCCATTTGGACGGGATTAACAGTACGGGAGGAGGTGGAGAATTAAATCTTCACTGTGGTCTTCTGTAATGTAACCTCCATAACTCTGCTAAGAAGTCAGAAAAAAGACACTTGTGTTTGTGCAGAACTTGCTTTTGGAACTTGTTTTTAACTTTTCTTCAGTATCACAGTGATCCAGTGACAGCTGTCTGTACGCCCATGGGTTCACTGCAGACAGGAGATGATCGCAGCTAATTCTGCATACTTAGAATAAAAATATGTGAATAAATGTATATGCTGTGATTACTGGTGATTATTGATCACTTGGACATTGTGTATTTAAGTCTGCAAAAACATCTTATTGTGTGGAGCATTCAACCTGAGCTTTTTATTTAAGAAACTGTATCAGTGGCTGTAGTTTTCATCAGTGTTGTAACAGCAATTAAACCACTGTACAACTGAGCTTTTGTTGATGTTTGTCTCATGACCATAAACCTATAGATTCTATAGGTTCTGTAGTATAGAACATGTTCTTATCACATTATTATGCCAATGTAGAGAATGTGAGAGAGCACACACATGATGATAAATAACACAAGTGTGTGATGTGCAACGACCAACACAGCACACCATACTAACAGAGCTAAATCAGATCAAATCTCGCGCGATCAAACGTGACTTCGACTTTGCTAGTGCAAACTTTATTCAAACGTTGAGAGAATATTATTACAAATGACAGTCAATACAGCGCATGCTCGGATTTCCTCGAGTCCCCTCCCACACACACAACAGGATTTCTGACCGTAAATACCCTAATAAACACGTGTAACATTTGTCAGAGCGGCCGGGGAGCGTAAAATCATTCTTAATCCACCTGAAACCACAGGAAACTCCTGCAGGATCACCGTTAGAGCCATCATAGCGCCACATTATTGTTCAAGGATTTTTACTAAAGATATTCGCTTTCATGGTCAATAAAATGAATTAAACCCATATCCTACCTAACCTTACTGATAGCAATGTAAAGATGAAACACTAGGGGGCGCAAACGAAAAGCAGAGTTTGACTAAGTTGAACAAACACCTGTCAGCGCCGTGACACCAGAGTGTTGTATGGAGCGGGTTGAAGCAACAGAGAGGGAACAGGAATATTTCATCATAAAGATCGTTTCTCAGCACGTTTTCATTCAAATAAAACATTCTGACCATCACAACTGAATCTGATTTAATCATTCCAACCCTCACATAACTTTTGTTGTGATCTGGCGTTATATAAACTGAGATTGTGGTTAGGGTTAGGGTTAGGGGTGTGGGGGGTGCGGGGTGGGGGTTGCACGGGAGGGGGAAGAGGGAAGAGGGGTGGGGGGTTCTTTTATTTTATTTTTTAACTTTCAGGCTGTGGAGCAGGAGACGCTCAAAGAAAAGTTGGCCCATAAACTCATAGCAATCATTTTTAATTGAAAACAGCTGCAGCTTTCTTCTGATTTCTATGATGATGTCAAGTCAATATTTATTTATACAGCGTCAAATCATAACAGACGTCATGTCGAGGCGCTGTACACACAGAGCAGGTTTACACCGTGCTCTTTATATTATAATATTTATAAGGAGACCCAACAATTCAAACCATGAGCAAGCGTGGTGTGTTCATGAAACGGTCAAAGACTTTAAAGTGGGGATGAAGTCAGTCAGAGTATTACAAGAAACACAGAGCCTTCGGCAGCTCAACACAAACTAAGGTGGAGATCACCTGAAACCCCCCTCTGTTCTCTACTTGACTTGGTACAGTCCAGTCAGACACTTTGTCAGATTTGAGCGACAACCTCCGAGTGTCGTTTGAATCAAGAGAAATACGTGACAAAGTGTTAAATGCAACACAAATATAAAACAAACTGACTGTTCTGCAAACGTCTGTGGATTTATATGTTGTCCGCAGCAGTTCACACAATAAAACATCGATCTTATAGTGATTTATTCACGGGACATTTTGTTTGGGGGAATCACACACGTGTCAGAAACGGGATTCGATTCCCATGAGACCTGCACAGAGTGAGGTCCAGCCGCCCCCCTCCTCTCCCCAGTGCACTGCCCCCCTCCCCCCACGCTCTCGTCTATATAAGGCGCGCCGGAAACAGCGACTTCCTCTTTGACACCCGGCGCGCGCAGACGGAGCCAGCGAGAACTGCTGCACGTGGTACAAACATTTGGTAACTCTCGCTTAAAATATCCACGCATTTATCACATTTTCTGCGTTTTTACTGTTGTCGGTGCAGTTATTAAATGGTTATCTTTCAATTTAAGTGTAAACGTGAGTCTTTTGTCGGCTTACTTTGCAGATTTTGACTAATGCTAGAATCCTTGCAGATTTCAACACCTGCTAGAATCATAGCCTAACCTAACTACATCTGTTTCTTCTCTGTGTTTTTCAGAAACGGGAGGTGAGGAGATACACTCGTGTCTGCGCTGCTGTTTGTTTGGACCTTGTTATTTAACCTTTGTTGCATCCATTCACAAGTGTATCTCTGCACCTTTTGTTGCTGCTAGTTCTGCTGTAGCATTGTAATGCTAATGTTAATGCTAACGTTAAAGCTAATGTTAAAGCTAATGCTAAGGTTAAAGCTAATGTTAATGTTAAAGCTAAAGTTAAAGCTAATGTTAATGCTAAAGTTAAAGCTAATGCTAAAGTTAAAGCTAATGTTAATGCTAAAGTTAAAGCTAATGTTAATGCTAAAGTTAAAGCTAATGTTAATGTTAAAGCTAAAGTTAATGTTAAAGTTAATGTTAAAGTTAAAGCTAATGCTAAAGTTAATAGTTAACAGTGTAAAACTGCACTAACAACAATAAAAATGCAGAAAATGTGATAAATGTGTGGATATTTTAAGTAAG
Source organism: Lates calcarifer (assembly GCF_001640805.2). NCBI lineage: Eukaryota > Metazoa > Chordata > Actinopteri > Centropomidae > Lates > Lates calcarifer. The sequence continues at coordinate 6,205,916 of NC_066854.1, forward strand.
AGTTACCAAATGTTTGTTCCATGTGCTCCAGTTCTTGCTGGCTAAAAAGTTTCAAAAGCACCTTGTACGCACAAGCATGTCCTATAAAACCAATAAGTCACTCCCTCCCTTCTTCCTACCCCACCCCCCCCTCTGGCTCCTCCTACCTGCCCCTCCCCCTGACTCCTCCTACCTGCCCCTCCCCCCTCTAGCTCCTCCCACCTGCCCCTCCCCCTGACTCCTCCTACCTGTCCCACCCCCCTCTAGCTCCTCCTACCTGCCCCTCCCCCTGACTCCTCCTACCTGCCCCTCCCCCCTCTAGCTCCTCCTACCTGCCCCACCCCCTCTGACTCCTCCTACCTAGTCCCACCCCCCTCTAGCTCCTCCTACCTAGCCCCCCCCACCTGATCTAGCCCCTCCCCCTAGCTACTACCGCCCCCCCGAACTAAATTATCCTCTCCTGCTAACCCAGACGCTGGCAGTGAAGGGGATTCGACCCGGCCTCTCCCAGACCAGTCGACCATCCGGCCGCTGACGAACCCACTGCACCACCGTGCATCTGATATGAACAGAGCTCCGGGCGTATTTGACATCTTCATTTTGGCTGTTGAAAGTGAAAAACTCTTTGTCTCAACCAAGACTTGAACCTGCAACCTCTTGGTTCCCAATCACAACCTCTTGCCTGCAGACAAATCCACTGCACCACTGAGGATCTGATGTGACTAATGCTCGTGGCGCATTTGGCTTCTTCATTTTGGCAGTTGAAAGTGAAAAACTCTTTGTCTCAACCAAGAATTGAACTCACCAACTCCTGATTCCCAGTCCATCTCCTTAACCACTGACCTACAGGGTGAGACACCTGAACTTCTTTTTTCAAGCATTTCACTCTTTGATTTGCACACCAGCCTTCAAAAACTCACTGCCTCAACCAAGAATTGAACTCACGACTCTTGAACATGAGTCAGTGTTCTACCAGTCTGTGCCATCTTGTCAGACAGCGGAGGACTCTTTCTTTAAGCATTTCAGCCTTTCTTTTGCACACCAGCCTTCAAAAACTCACTGTCTCAACCAAGAATTGAACTCACCAACTCTTGAGTCCCAGTCCATCTCCTTAACCACTGACCTATGTGGTGAGACACTGGAGCTTCTTTTTCCAAGCATTTCAGCCTTTCTTTTGCACACCAGCCTTCAAAAACTCACTGCCTCAACCAAGAATTGAACTCACGACTCTTGAACATGAGTCAGTGTTCTACCAGTCTGTGCCATCTTGTCAGACAGCGGAGGACTCTTTCTTTAAGCATTTCAGCCTTTCTTTTGCACCCCAGCCTTCAAAAACTCACTGTCTCAACCAAGAATTGAACTCACCAACTCTTGAGACCCAGTCCATCTCCTTAACCACTGACCTATGTGGTGAGACACCTGAACTCCTTTTTTCAAGCATTTCACTCTGTGATCTGCACACCAGCCTTCAAAAACTCACTGCCTCAACCAAGAATTGAACTCACGACTCTTGAACACAAGTCAGTGTTCTACCAGTCTGCGCCATGTTGTCAGACAGCTGAGACACATTTCTTTGAGCCTTTCAGTGTTTACTTTGAGTGCTGGGCATCAAAACTCTGCAGCCTCTGACCCAAGACCTCAAAACTTCAGAGGAACCGATAACTCTGAACTTCAGTGTCGGTGTGAGCTATAAGGTGACGTGTTGATCAGAGGCTTTTGTCAGACTTTGATTCAAAAATCTCTGCTTGTACGACCCACAACTGAGTCAAATCAACATCCTCAGAACCTAAAGGTTCAGCTATCTCATCAGACCCTTCACACTTATTTCCTCGAGCCTTTGGGAGTTTACAGAGGGTCTTGGACTTCATCAAAAACCAGCACAACTCAAACCCAAGAACTTCAGAGGGGTCATTCCATATCAGATCAGAAAAGGTTGCTGCAGCACCATCTCTGATTTTGTTCAGACATTGACATGAACAGGTCCAGAAAACAAGGCCTGTACACGGCCCACGTTTTCATGTTTTCAGCCTTTGATATTATTCTGTTTTTATAACCTGACAAACACCTTATCTGAGAAACCATGTTTGGACATTAAGACCTAGTATTATTAAAATTGTCTCAGGGAGAAGAGGGAGAGTCTGAACTCAGCTGAGAGGGTTTCAGAAGGAGCACTGACTTACAGGGCCTGTGTCCACCAGAGGGCGCTAATTCTACTCTTCACAACAAGGCTGCACAGCTGCACACAACAAAACCAATTAACAAATGATTCTATTTAAAACAATGAGGAAAACTTTAACAGTGATGTGTAATCAGTAAAATCAGCAGTGTAGCTGAGGGCATGAGGGAAGAAGTGTTTGTGTGGTGTTGTCTGATGCAGAGACACAAAGCAAAGCCAGTGGGTGTGTCTCAGGGAGAAGAGGGAGAGTCTGAACTCAGCTCTGAGAGGGTTTCAGAAGGAGCACTGACATACAGGGTCTGTGTCCACCAGAGGGCGCTGATGAGCTCAGGTGCTGATGGCCCTCTGCCATGCTCACCTGCAGTATCTGCAAAGAAAGCAGCCACACTGCAAGTGACAGGCACACAGGGCAGAGAGAGACGACTCAGCGATCTTACAAAGTTGGTGAAGCTAGGAATAAAACTTGTCAGGATGTTAATGCCCAGACATGGCTTCTCAGATAAGGTGACTTTGAGAGGGTAAAAATAAAAAATATCAAGAGCTAAAAACATATCACAGCATTAGATTTGAACTAAAGTTTCACCAAAACTGATAAGATGGAAGACAAACATGTTCTCAACATGACTGAACCATTAAAGGTTTATTCTGCCTGACCATCTCTTTGTACCTGCATGATATCAATCCTTAGTTTTTCCAACTCAGTTGCTGGGTGAGGTGGAGGAGGGAGAGGAGGGAGAGGAGGGAGAGGAGACTTGGGCTGAACCAAGTTGGGCAGTGCAGAGTTCAGGGGGCGGGGTTTGAAGTCACACAAACTCTTCAAGCCACTGAGTCAGGCTCCTGCTGAGGGAGTTACCAAAGCCTCATTTCTACTCTTCACAGAAATCCTCTCCTCTCCAAACCAATTAACAAATGATTTTATTTAAAACAATGAGGAAAACTTTAACAGTGATGTGTAATCAGTAAAATCAGCAGTGTAGCTGAGGGCATGAGGGAAGAAGTGTTTGTGTGGTGTTGTCTGATGCAGAGACACAAAGCAAAGCCAGTGGGTGTGTCTCAGGGAGAAGAGGGAGAGTCTGAACTAAGCTGAGAGGGTTTCAGAAGGAGCACTGACATACAGGGTCTGTGTCCACCAGAGGGCGCTGATGAGCTCAGGTGCTGATGACCCTCTGCCATGCTCACCTGCAGTATCTGCAAAGCTTTTAAAAGCCTCATTTCAGGGAATCAAACACCGTATAGACAAAGAACAAACTAAATCTGAGACAGTGCAGCAACCACTCTCTTGGATTCTGTCTGATCTGACACTGAATGACCCTAAACATCTGTGGACGTCAGATGTTTAGGTCTGAACCAACAGCCTGTTTAAAGGGCTGCTCCTCATCAAGCCCCTGGGTCACAAAGGTCAAGAGGTTCTCAGTCTGTATTTTGGAGCATCATTTCTCAGACTCCAGTCTTACTGGTGGGGTTTAGGCTTCAAGCCAGATTCATGTACTGTATTTTGGTTCAAATCAGCAATGAAATTCTGTTTTATAAATCTGGACTAGTTGCCTTAACAAAAGAATTAGATCCACAGCCACTCTTTAATTACCAGCAGCTGATATTCAGTCATTTTGCAGATATAATAACCATTAAAGGTTTATTCTGCCTGACCATCTCTTTGTACCTGCATGATATCAATCCTTAGTTTTTCCAACTCAGTTGCTGGGTGAGGTGGAGGAGGGAGAGGAGGGAGAGGAGGGAGAGGAGACTTGGGCTGAACCAAGTTGGGCAGTGCAGAGTTCAGGGGGCGGGGTTTGAAGTCACACAAACTCTTCAAGCCACTGAGTCAGGCTCCTGCTGAGGGAGTTACCAAAGCCTCATTTCTACTCTTCACAGAAATCCTCTCCTCTCCAAACCAATTAACAAATGATTTTATTTAAAACAATGAGGAAAACTTTAACAGTGATGTGTAATCAGTAAAATCAGCAGTGTAGCTGAGGGCATGAGGGAAGAAGTGTTTGTGTGATGTTGTCTGATGCAGAGACACAAAGCAAAGCCAGTGGGTGTGTCTCAGGGAGAAGAGGGAGAGTCTGAACTCAGCTCTGAGAGGGTTTCAGAAGGAGCACTGACATACAGGGCCTGTGTCCACCGGGGGGCGCTAATGAGCTCAGGTGTTCATGACCATGCTCACCTCCAGTACCTGCAAAGAAAGCAGCCACACTGCAAGTGACAGGCACACAGGGCAGAGAGACGACTCAGCAATCTTACAAAGTTGGTGAAGCTAGGAATAAAACTTGTCAGGATGTTAATGCCCAGACATGGCTTCTCAGATAAGGTGACTTTGAGAGGGTAAAAATAAAAAATATCAAGAGCTAAAAACATATCACAGCATTAGATTTGAACTAAAAGATTTTTAAAAGCTCAAAGCTTCACCAAAACTGATAAGATGGAAGACAAACGTGTTCTCAACATGACTGAACAATTAAAGGTTTATTCTGCCTGACCATCTCTTTGTACCTGCATGATATCAATCCTTAGTTTTTCCAACTCAGTTGCTGGGTGAGGTGGAGCAGGTAGAGGAGGGAGAGGAGGGAGAGGAGACTTGGGTTGTACCAAGTTGGGCAGTGCAGAGTTCAGGGGGCGGGGTTTGAAGTCACACAAACTCTTCAAGCCACTGAGTCAGGCTCCTGCTGAGGGAGTTACCAAAGCCTCATTTCTACTCTTCACAGAAATCCTCTCTCTCTTTTTTTGCACCTTTGTGATATTAATCATTCTTTTTTCTTCAAGTACAAACAAGGCTGCACAGCCGCACACGACAAAACCAATTAACAAATGATTCTATTTAAAACAATGAGGAAAACTTTAACAGTGATGTGTAATCAGTAAAATCAGCAGTGTAGCTGAGGGCATGAGGGAAGAAGTGTTTGTGTGATGTTGTCTGATGCAGAGACACAAAGCAAAGCCAGTGGGTGTGTCTCAGGGAGAAGAGAGTCTGAACTAAGCTGAGAGGGTTTCAGAAGGAGCACTGACATACAGGGTCTGTGTCCACCGGGGGGCGCTAATGAGCTCAGGTTTGGACTGCGGCCCAAAATTGAGGTTAAACCACTTCAATTTAGATTTTTTTAATTAAGCTTTTTATAATTTAAAGAACAGGTTATAAAAGTTGTCATCATGTTACCGATCTGTCATCCTATGCATGTTTATCTGCAGCTGTATGCATACACTGTCACATGCATCGTCCATCAGATGCACAGCACAGGCTGTCCTGCAAACATCTTGAGATTTGTAGGCTGTCCTCAACAGATGACACAATAAAACATCTATTTTATGATCAGTTACTCAGAGTAGAATTGTGTTGGATTACTTACATATAGTTTATTCTTAATAAAGGAATTTTCTTCTACTGAAGAAAAGACCTTGTGTCTGTTTATGAGTTAATTGTGAGTCTGAACTCTGAACAGGCCAAACACCGCCCCCAACCTTATATAAAGCCAGCTGGGATCCTCCACCTCTGTTTGACACTCAGCTCCTCCACATGGAGCCAGTAAGAACTGGAGCACATGGAACAAACATTTGGTAACTGTTGCTTAAGATATCCACACATTCATCACATTCTCTGTGTTTTTAGTGTGTGAGTGCAGTTTTTCACTGTTAACATGTGATTTAGGTGAGAACACAATTCTTTTGTTGGCTAATTTTGCATGTTTTATATACACTAACATCAATACCTGTTTCTAGTTGTTGAGTAAAAGGAAATGAAAGAGATACACTTGAGTCTGGGCATAGTTCAGTCAGGAACAACTGAGCTTGCTTTAGATTGTTTGTTGAATCCAGTCACAGGTGTATCTCTTCATTTTGTGTTAATGAAGAACTTGAAACAGGTGTAGATGTCAAGTTATCCGAAGAAAAACTGCACTGACAAAAACACAGAGAATGTGATGAATGTGTGGATATTTTAAGCAATAGTTAACAAATGTTTGTTCCATGTGCTCCAGTTCTTGCTGGCTCCATGTGGAGGGGCTAAAAAAATGTTTAAAGTTCCAAAAGTATATTTCAAAACAGTCTCCTCCCCCTTCCTCTACCACTAACCCATGCTCCAGATACTGGTATGAGGGTAGATTTAAACCAGCCACACCCAGACCAGTATGACTTTTCAGCCATAAACAAATCCACCACACTAGCAAGCATCCTTCACATTGGAAACATCTCTCACAGTGCTTTTCAGACTTCAGTTTGTGTGTTGGACCTCAAAAATTTACTGACTCACGCAAGAATTGAACTCACAACCTTTTAACTCCCAGTCCATCTTCTAACTGATCAAGCTACTTGGTTAGACAAAGGGGTTCACTTTTTAAAAGTTTTTCAGTCTTTCCTTTGTTCACCAACCTTCAAAAACTCACTGCCTCAACCAAGAATTGAACTCATAACCTCGTGAACACCAGGCACTGTTCTACCAGTCTATGCTATCTTTTCAGACAGTTAAACCCTCTTTATTTGAGCCTTTCAGTGTTTGCTTTGAATGCTGGTTTTCAAAACTCTGCAGCCTCTGAGGATCGAACCCAGAACCTCTGAACTTCAGAGCAGTCACCTTACTCCCTAAGCTACCACTTTAGATTTGTTCTTTAGAGTACTTAAGTCTTTTGTCCTTGTGTTTGATTTCAAAATTCACCAAGATTTGAACCCTGAACCTTGAAACTTCAGAGTAGCACTCTAACACTGTGAGCTACTTGACCAGACACTGCTGCTCTGTAGATCTTAAGAGTCTTCAAGTCTTCACTTTAAGTGTTGGGTGTCAAAAATTAATTGAGTCTTGTAAGAATTGAACTCACAACCTCATGATTGCAAGTCAGTCTTTTAACCATCAGGACTATCTGATCAGGCAGACAAACTGGACCTCATTGACTATTTGACTGTTTACATTGGATGCTGGGCTTCAAAACTCACTGTCAGGCCTGAGAACTGAACACAAAACCTCCAAATATCAGAGGAGTCACCTTACTCCCTAGGCTATCTGGTCAGAGACACTTAAACAGCACATGGAAATAATAAAGGGTAGATGCTATCCATTGTAATACCACATTCATCCACAGGAGGGCAGTCATACTTACTTGTTAAATGAGTTACAGAGGATTATCCTGCCTCATCATCATGCTCTGCAGATAAACCACAGGCCTTAATTTAATTTAGATTATTTTAAATTAATTTAATGCTTTAACTAAAAAAGAAATTTAATTTAGGTATGAATAAAATGAAATAATGTAGAAACACACACATTATATAGGGCAGATGCTCTCCATTGTAGTACCACATTAATCCACAGGAGGGCAGTCATACTAATTTGTTAAATGAGGACTTTTGACTGTTTTGACTAATTTGTCTTTTAACTCTGTGATGATGATTGTTTTGTAATTTTAATTTGAAATGTGAAATTCGATTTATTCTTAAGTTTCTCCCTCAAGATGAATTTTAGCATTTTCACTTTTTAAAGTCTGTTTTTTAGAGTTAATGTTGTTATCTGCCTGTGGATTAATGTGGTTTTACAATGGAGAGCCTCCATCCAGTAAGTAAGTATGACTGCCCTCCTGTGGATTAATATGGTATTACAGTGTAAACTCAACTGTAGTTTGTAAGAACGATCAGTATCTGTTGTAGAGCTTTCAAACACATCACTCAGTCTTCCTCAGCAGATAGCAACAAGTCAAAAAAAAAAAACGGAGGCTGCTTTAGATTGTGATCTAAAAGACTTGTTCACTGCTTTTGTCTTAAAAGTAAAACATGTCCAGTTGTTGACTTAGACATTGTTGATAGTTAACCTTTGTTGAATCCAGTCACAAGTGTATCTCTTCATTTTTTATCAATGAAGAACTAGAAACAGCTGTAGCTGACCTAGGTTAGGAAGTTTAGCTATAGCATGCAAGATGAGCTAACAAAGGAATCAAGTTTTCCCCTAAATTACATGTTAACAGTGAAAAACTGCACTGACAACAAACTGTAAAGACACAGAAAATGTGATGAATATGTGGATAATTTAAGCAACAGTTACCAAATGTTTGTTCCATGTGCTCCAGTCTCCCTGGCTCCATGTGGAGGGGCTAAATAATAAAATGTTTGCAGCTCCATAAGCATCTGCATATTCCAAAACAGTCTCCTCCCCCCAAGTCCCTTCGCACCGCCCACCTCCTCTAGCTCCTCCCCTTTCCTCTACCACTAACCCATGCTCCAGATACTGGTAACAGGGTAGATGTGAAGCAGCACTCCCGGACCAGTACAACCTTTCAGACACACACAGAAACACATACATAAGGCAGATGCTCTTTATTGTAGTACCCATTTAATAGGCATACTTACTTGTTAAATGAGGACTTTTGAGTGTTTAGAAAAAAAACTCATTTGTCTTTCAGGTCTGTGATGTTGATTACTTTATAATTATAATTACATATATTTTATAATTACATATATGTATATATATATATGTGTGTGTGTGTGTATGTATATAAACATGGTCCTAAAGCATTAAACTCATGTGTTTCTATTATTTTTCCATCTGCATTTATAACAGTGAGGGTAATGAAGCTAAACAGCGCCCCACTCTGTTGAACAGTGGTAATTTACAGACCCAAAATCCCCCCACATCACCCTCACCCCCAACACCCAAACTGTGGACACACACTCACAAACACAAATTCCCCCCATCTCCCCTCTATCCCACGAGATCCGCCCGCACCACCTCCCCACCCCCCCCATTAACCCCCCCCCCCCCCCCCTTCCCCAAAAGACCCCCCCCCCCCCCCCCCCCCCGGCATACACCCCCCCCCCCATTAACCCCCCACCCCCCACCCCACCCCCCGCATACACCCCCCCCCAAAAAAATAAATAAAATAAATAAAATAAAATAAATAATAAAACACCTGCCCATTTGCCGGTAAATATGTTAATATGTCTTTTAATATGTCTATAGTTTGTGTTTTTTATCGTCTTTTTCTATCTTTATCAGGCACACAGTCTGTTATAAAGACGAACGATTTACAGTCAAACCATGATTACTTTATAATTATAATTACATATATTTTATAATTACATATAAATATATATATATGTGTGTGTGTGTGTGTATGTATATAAACATGGTCCTAAAGCATTAAACTCATGTGTTTCTATTATTTTTCCATCTGCATTTATAACAGTGAGGGTAATGAAGCTAAACAGCGCCCCACTCTGTTGAACAGTGGTAATTTACAGACCCAAAATCCCCCCACATCACCCTCACCCCCAACACCCAAACTGTGGACACACACTCACAAACACAAATTCCCCCATCTCCCCTCTATCCCACGAGATCCCCCCACACCACCTCCCCACCCCCCCACCCCCATTAACCCCACCCCCCAAAAGAAAAATCCCCCCCCCCCCCCCCCCCCCCCGCATACCCCCCCCCAAAAAAAAATAAAAAAATAAATAAATAAATAAAATAAAATAAAATAAAATAAATAATAAAACACCTGCCCATTTGCCGGTAAATATGTTAATATGTCTTTTAATATGTCTATAGTTTGTTTTTTTATCGTCTTTTTCTATCTTTATCAGGCACACAGTCTGTTATAAAGACGAACGATTTACAGTCAAACCATGATTACTTTATAATTATAATTACATATATTTTATAATTACATATAAATATATATATATGTGTGTGTGTGTGTGTGTATGTATATAAACATGGTCCTAAAGCATTAAACTCATGTGTTTCTATTATTTTTCCATCTGCATTTATAACAGTGAGGGTAATGAAGCTAAACAGCGCCCCACTCTGTTGAACAGTGGTAATTTACAGACCCAAAATCCCCCCACATCACCCTCACCCCCAACACCCAAACTGTGGACACACACTCACAAACACAAATTCCCCCCATCTCCCCTCTATCCCACGAGATCCCCCCACACCACCTCCCCACCCCCCCACCCCCATTAACCCCACCCCCCAAAAGAAAAATCCCCCCACACCACCTTCCCCCCCCCCGCATACCCCCCCCCCCCAAAAAAAAAAATAAATAAAAAAAATAAAATAAAATAAAATAAAATAAATAATAAAACACCTGCCCATTTGCCGGTAAATATGTTAATATGTCTTTTAATATGTCTATAGTTTGTTTTTTTATCGTCTTTTTCTATCTTTATCAGGCACACAGTCTGTTATAAAGACGAACGATTTACAGTCAAACCATGAGCACATGAGAACATGGCGTGAAGTTAACTATAAAAAGACCGTTTGTCGTCTCGTTATTCGCTTACGGCCATACCACCCTGAACACGCCCGATCTCGTCTGATCTCGGAAGCTAAGCAGGGTCGGGCCTGGTCAGTACTTGGATGGGAGACCGCCTGGGAATACCAGGTGCTGTAAGCTTTTACACTTCTTTACAACCAGCAGAGGGCGCTGCTGCTGCTGCTGCTGCTGCCTCAGAGGAGACATGGTTGTGGAGCATTCACTGACCAATTTGGTCAATTGATGAGTTTCTTAGTTCACCCCCCTGTGAAAAATGCTGTTGAAATGATTTACAGTGAGGCAAACGAAAAGAGTAAAATAGTTTATTGTATCAGTAAAGATCAACATAAGGCACACATACAGTATCTGAGGGTAGACGTCACACCAGTGTCAGTATCTGTCTTTTGCTTTCATCCTACACCACCTCCCCTGTTCATACCACCATGTGACCATACAGCAAAATACACCATTACATCCAGTTTGTATCTGCAGGGCTCACAGGGTACAAGTCGTTCCAGCTTGGAGAGGCTGGAATTGATGCAACACATGGGGTTGCACGTGGGTCAAAGTCTTTTATTTCTGAAAACTAATGTCTTTGGTAAAAAAACATTTTACAATGATGTGTTTGAAGCTAGTCAGCTGGTAAAGTTGTAAAGACCAAGCGGGAAGTTTTAAGTCCGTCCATCTTCTTTGCGGTGGCGGCATCCTGACAAACATTTTCCAGCTCCTCCTGGAGGATCCTGAGGCGTTTCCAGATGACCTGACCAGATTATATAACAACGTGATAAAAACAGTTCTGTAGGTTTAAGGTTGTGGGACAGTGAGTCTACATCATCAAAAATCAACAACAACTGAGTTGTACAGTGATTTAATAGCTGTTCCAACACTTATGAAAACTAAAACCACTGATACAGAGTTTTACATGATACCTCCACACAATAAGATGCTCATATCTGACAGTAGTTTAACACCACCTGCACCAGCTGAATCCCTGCAGTAATTGCAGCGTATATTTGTTTACACATTTTCATTAAAAGTGCTGAATCAGCTGTGATCATCTCCTGTTTGCAGTGCAGCCATGGATGTAGAGACAGCTGTCACTGGATTACTGTGACCCTGAAGAAAAGTGAACTGTGCTGCCAGGCCGCCGTTCGACTCCTCCATGTTCATGACTTTGGTGTTTGTTCCCAAAATGTTGAACTTCCGAAACCTGACGTTAGACAGATCAATAAGTCAGGACAAGTTAACAATAATTTATTCAACATTTAATGTGAGAAGACGGTTTTTCCTACTGAATTCTGATCACTCACTGTTCTAATCTGAGTGTTTTATAATAAATCATTTTCAAATTTGTATAAATGGTTTGGACACGTACCCTTTCTTCTCTGTAACAACCCTGAGGAAAAGGCTCACTTGTCAAACATGGCCTCGACTCCTGCAGCTTCATCAGGAACCTGAGTGAAAAGAAAACAAGATGCTCGACTGAAACAGGAAGTTGATCTGCAGCAACAACTTTGGATTTAGTGACATTTACATGAGTAATAGACACAACAGACAAAACAGGAAACTACAGGTTGAATTAACAACCTAACAACCTGTGTGTTGTTTGAAAACACTAAGCTTCACATATCTGCCTGTGTAAACAATTTTGAGATAAGAGTAATGCCGAACTGTAGATCAGTTAAAAACACTTAGAAGTCATTAAAAACCAGCGTTCATCTCTGATATCCAGCCAGGAACTCTGAAAATCTAAAAAAAATCTGAATGGAGTTTGGTGTGTTTGTTACAGTGACGGCACTTCCTGCTCCAGAAGCCGGCGATTATGGGTAATATACACCGTTCGGCTGCTTGTTTTTGTCTCTTACTGGAGTTTGACAGTGAACTGGACGCCTGTTTTAATCACCAGCGGTCTCTGTGGGTGGGCGGGCGTGCAGGACTGTCTCTCTACAACCAGAGAGCCACACACACATTTTAATAATCAGTAACAAGGCGATCAATAACTTGTGTGTAAGGGGTTCCTTACTTGGAGAAGAGGTTGTTGAGCTCCAGAGCTCGGGCCTCCAGGAAAGCTTTCTTCTGTGTGATGGAGTCGCTGTCGTAGGTGAACTTCTGCTCCAACTCCTGAAGCTTCTTCAGGTGCTGACACACCTGCTGGAGGCTCTGCTACTGCTGTGAACCTGCAGGAGGAGGAGGAGGAGGAGGAGGAGAGGAGAGGAGGCGCCATATGGTCAAGCGATAAAGTTGCGATAAGGTTGAAACTTTATATTAGGTGCAGTGTTGTATCATCCGTATCACGTGACTTGGAGGCTGCAAAATGACTTCGTTTTGAGCAGTGTTTCTTTTTCCTTCCCGCAGGATCTGAAAATTGTACGGACTTCAGACATTTAACAAAAGTTTATTTTCTCCGTCTCTCTGTCTAGTGGAAGCTGGAATAAATCATATTACACCCTGTTTATATTACCAAAGTCATATTATTATATATTATTATTATCTTATAGGGAAACCCGGAACATTTATTTTATTTAAAAACCATAAATTAAATTTCGTCACGAACAGGATTCGAACCTGTGCGGGGAAACCCCATTGGATTTCGAGTCCAACGCCTTAACCTCTCGGCCACCGTGACTACGCATGTCAGAAGAAAAACACACCGGTATATAAAACATAAAGCATGAGGAGGCTGCTATATCGATACCATCTATTTTTTATCACAACTTAAAATTTAAAGTGATTTATAGACGTGAATCGGAATATGCTAACACAACAAAGCTCCACCATTTCCAAAAAACCTCCGTTTTAACCAGCGATGTGAAAGACTCAGTTAGCAATTTATTAAGCACACCCTGCTAAAACTAATGCAGTCTAATACAACAGTCCTGCATTAAATCCTACCCTTCTGAAGGTTATAATGTTCGGCTTTTATTGAATTTCTTGCAACCGGCTTCATAACGTACAGATGTGTTATGAATATGCTAGAAGTTTCACGCCGGTGCTAGACTGCCAGCCATATATAAGGCTGTCAAGAGTAATGATGCATTCTTGTTCTATAGGAAATACGACAAATAGCTAACATAAACAATTGAAAACATTAAGGAGATTAATTACAATTCGCTGCATCTTTCTTACACGCACGCATATATATTATCACTATGTACGTGTACATTAGTGCTACAGTAGGTGAACAACACCAACAGGTCTGTTGTCGACCATAACCGAATAAATTTTGAGCAGCGTATTGTTTTCCCTATGACGTTTGAACGCAACAGAGATTACGTCAGACAAATACTGAATTTTTATTGGCCCTTCACTACAAGCACCGCCTTCCCGGAGGAATATTAATAGCGCTCTAGCTGTCAAAGTGAATAGGAAAAGTCAACGCTACAGAAGCCAAAATGATCAACTGGAAGGTAAATAAGCTAACATGTGTTCTTTAACGAGACCCAATGCATGTCTTATTATTACCATACACTTGCTGTTTCATTTGTGGATCGCTTTAAATCCATAATTTGTCTCAACTGTCACTAGCGTAATGCTAACAGTAGTACAGCTGGCATGTCTCGCGTTATCCGTCTGTTATCTGTTAACTAACTTTGCATTTAACTATATAGTAAAGTAAAGTTAGGGTGAAATCGTCTGCATGTCTGTAATGTCGACTTTCTGTTGACTGACTCTGAGTCTTGATGTTTGAGTAGCTTTGAATTGTCAGGTAGATTTAATGTGAATGCCTCAGTGCTCCTAGAGGGACAATTACAATGTAATGCAGTGGAAAGTATTAAAAATGTATTGAAACAAATGCCACTTGTTGAATTGTATGTATGCCGAATTATAGAGTGTTCTGCAATGATTAAGAAACCTATAATGCAGGGTTTTATTTCGGTGAGTTTATCTAGAAAGGTGAAAAATATCAGATATGTTAATGAGGTTTGGGCAAAAAACTGTGTGTATGACCTGCTACAACTACAAGCCCAGAACACACATGGTGTGCAGCTGCTTCTCTCTCTCACACACTGCCTCCCCTTTCTGTGACTAAATTAACTCCTACCTCCCATCTAGACAGCTGAGGCCTCTGGTGGATAAGGGGAGGGGGAGGAAACATCTTCTCCAGGATCCCTGGGCTTTCTTTTCCCTTCTTTCATTTCTTTCACCTTGTCTGCTCTTTTCTGTCTCCTGTAGTCAGTGGTAAAGTTCTTAAGCCTGGAAGAGAAACAAATAATCAATTGAAAGCCATTATGAAGTCAGAGTAGCTCTGTACAAGTGTGAGGAAGAAGAGAATACGAAGTCCACCTCTAACATAAACTCTGTCTGTCCTCAGGCTTTGGACAACGTCCCCGTCCTCCTGTACATCCTGGCCCTGAAGACGCTGCTGCTGTGCTTGGGGTTCGCTGGGGTGAAGATCTACCAAAGTAAGAAAGCAGAGGAGGCCCTGAGGAAGAAGCAGGCTGAGAAGAGGAGGCTCGCCCAACAGACACAGGAGCTAATAGACAACTTGAAGGAGGACTGATCAGAGGAGAGAAGCTACTGTTCACAGGTACTCACTGTTCCCAGTCTGTTTGCTCAGTGGCTGTTGTTTTGAGACGTGCATTTAACTTCTCTGTGCATGGTTTACCTCGTATCACTTTTGTTGTGGCTTTTACAGGTGCTTATCTATTCATGCTTTTCTCTTCTCTAGGGAAACATGTTACCGACCTGAGCAACAAGCCACTTTCTCCAAAATGAGCCAGATGTCTGACTGCTGGCAGCAGGAGGGGCTTTCCTGTGCACCAGGAAATTGTTTGTGGTTCCAGTACTGGGACTGTTCACCATGTCAGTTTTTATATATCTTGTGTAAATGTTTGACTGAAACCAGTTTTTTTGTATGAGATATTTGCCAAACATTCTCTCTGCTCTGGGTTCGTCTCTGTTATTCAGAGGCTGTCATGCATGCTCAGAAAACAACTGTAACACTTGAATATACTTCACTTTGTACACCATCATTACTTTTAGCAGCACCAACAAGACAGTTTGTCAGATTTGCTTATTTATATAAACACAGCGTGGTGTTTATTCTGTAATATTCTTTGTAAATTGTGAACCAGCTTTGTCTAATTTTTCTAATTATATTAAATAGTTTGTTCCACATGCAACAATCCCACTGAGTTTATCTCTCATTAGTTGATATTCCTGTCTGTACCCTAAAAACTCTCTGTTTTATATATTTTATCAGTTAACTGGTGAGAAAAAGTTCATCCCATATACAAATCTGTCTCCTCTGAGGCAGCAGCAGCAGCGCCCTCTGCTGGTTGTAAAGAGAAGAGTAAAAGCTTACAGCACCTGGTATTCCCAGGCGGTCTCCCATCCAATATCTGCTACATTTCTGTTGATGAAAATATGAGATGATTATAAGCAAAGGTTTGTAGAATAAACTCTGGTTACAGTGACATTATCAGCATGAATGATAAAGACTCTATTACAGTATCACAAAATAATGAGAAACTTTCTCAAAAAGATGACATAAAAAATAATGAGACAGTAACTCATTATTTTGAGATACTAAGTCAGACAGTTGTAAATGGGCTCCCATGTAAAACAACTGTGTATTTATCTTTGAGGGAAACATGGAGGGACATTGGTACTTTGTAAACTAATTGACCAAACATTAAACTATTAGACATTAAAGACATTAAAGTTCTGGCTGAATATTGCAGCCCACTATATCTTCACACTGAATCACATCAGACCTATTTTCGTATATAATACTCATGTTATAGTCCAAGGTGCATCAACAATCACACCACTGGAGGGAGCATGTTTCAATTAGCAAATGTACAAATATGAAGTTGGCACTTTGAATGTTGAAAGATATCGTGGGCTCCAAAGCCCAAAATATTTTTTTAAAATACAATTTTTAGCAAGCTATAAATTGGCAAATATGCAGCAATCAATTTTTCTGTCAAGACTAAATTATTAGGTTTGTGACCACTTTTTTCAAGCCTCCATGTTTCAGAAATAAGATTCGAAGCACTGGTCAGGTATAATAACATTATCAGTCTAGAGGCCTCAGTTGATTTTACATGGAACGACCCAACAACATTTGTGAGACTGGAAATCTTCTGAAGCAGCTTCTTACTACAAGTCTATCTCTTCATTACTGAACAACTAGAGACTGGTGTATCTAGGCTCGGCACAGATCACATGTTAACAATCAAAACTGCACTGACACATTAAACACACAGAAAATCTAATGAGTATTTTAAGCAGCAGTTACCAAATGTTTGTTCCAGGTGCTCCAGGTCTTCTTAGCTCCTTGTGGAAGGGGCAACTGCCAAACAGAAAGTGGAGGATACCAACTGGATTTATAGAGAAGGGGGTGGGGCTTTGACCAGACTAAATTGGGTACCTGTGTATTTCTGGTTTGACAGGTTTCAGTGATGTTGAACTTAAACAAATAATTGCAGCTAATGGGATCAAACCTAAGACTGAACAGTCAGTGAAATTTAAAGTTTCATGAGGATCAAATCCACAAAACAACCAAGCAGTCCATTAACACCCACATTATTATTTGCAGACAAAAATAAATGTAAGCACCTGTAAGTGCAGGTGTAGAGTTGGGTTCCTGGTTAAAAATACTGAAAACTCATATGATTTTATTGTGGTGCCTTCAAGTCCCCACAGTTCTGACTACGTCCTTTAAAACTCAGAAAGATCACATTCATTACAGTAAAAACATACTTTAGACAACTTTAGAACCACTCTTTTATTTTGAAAAAGAAATGTTTTAAGTCACTTGTAGCCTTGCCTTAAACACAGTCACCTCCAATTTCATGTATTTTTCTTTAATTTCTTTTTATAAATTAGAATGGTATATTATGCATGCAATACCGCATTAGCCGCTTAGGTTTTCATCTTCCACAGAAAAAAAACAACCAAAAACCAAAAAACAATTAACACAAAAAAATCCCTTAAAAGTCCAGATGAAGCTGCTTGGAAAAGGGTGGTGGAGAAGCCACAGCATGAAGCGATGTACACAGTTTGCGGTTGCATAGTACAGTACATGAAGTTCCTCATTTTAAAACAGCATGCCGTTTTGTATTGCACATCACTGAAACTTTGTATACTGGACCTCGCTGTTGTTCCAGGTGTCCCACATGGGTCGTCGTCGTCATTTCAGCACATGTATACAGCAAATAGCATCTCTCAAAGACATTATGTACATTTATTTGTTATAAAAATAATCGCCAGCAAATATTCATCTATTACTTTTCTACTGGAATAAATGTTTGTTCTTTTGCTTCTTTTGTTTCTTTTTTTTCTCTTTTGTTTTACATTTTACCAAAGTAAATCCTCCCCATAAGTTTTGTATTTTGTGGTCACTTGAGATTTAATCTGTGAAAAATAAAATTAGTAATGAATGTGGTTTTTGGAAAAAAGGTTTGGCCACAGGTAAAGGTGAAACAAATGCAAAAGAAAGCCAAGACGGACAGTTTTTCGAGATCTGTGAGTGAGTGTGGCATTATTTTGCTCGGATCTAATTCCACAACTCAAAAGGGCAAAGGTCTCTCATCATTTTAGGGCATTCACAAAGAGAGAGATGGTGGGACGCTGGTCTGGAAATCCCTTCTGATTGTCTCAAGCAGCCCAGCTCAACATTGGTTGGTTTGATTTCAAATGGAAAATGGCTCCCTGTTCAATCAACCAATGGGGTTTTTCATGCTATGGGGCAGAATGAGACAGAAAAGCGTGCTTGTAAACAGTAGCATTATGCACTTTAACACTTTCTTTTTCATTTGCAGTCTTCTTTGGGCAAAGAAATTCTTAAAATAGTCTGTGCCCTTTATACCAGATTCACATTGTAGGAACACTTGCTCAAAAACCACCTTATTTTTTGCTTACTCTTTTGTGCTATACAAGTCTTGCAAAAGAAGTTCATCCAGATCTATAAAGAGTGATCTAATGAGAATATGACGCCTAACTCTAAGTTTAAATAGATAAATCAGGAGCTGCTTTGCACCAGAGAACATCTGCTCGGTATTTAATGTCAGGTCAGGCTTTAAGTTGTTGCCAGTGAAGTAAGAGAAGGAGGACCCGTTTGAAACTTATTCTAATTAGGACTTGAAAATGAGGTCCCTCCAAGACATCCTGAAACTGTGTCAGACTGTAGAATTCTTGGGGACAGCCAATGTAGGACAGAGTTTACTACGAAGTCTACTTTCTGAAGAGTTACATATAAAACTTGCTCCACAGCATGAAATATCAGTCTAAAGATAAATCCTGAAAGTAATCAGAGTAATTAAACAAGTATCTCTATGACCTACATTAATATTGGATCATTCCACGGGAAGTAGTGTGCCCTAAATATCTAGGGTACTTATTCCAATAGCAGATTGTAACCATACTGTAAATATTGTAGAACAAAAAATGTAGCATTTATTGTTAATCATTAAATATAACCTGCACTTCTGTGGGATCATCCAATATTAATGTTTTTGTCTGTTGATGGGGTTGACTGTTTGAAACTAGTGGCTGCAGAGAATCACTTTTCAGCCACGTGTCCAGTTGCCCTGTAAAGATTAACTACACCCAGGTTCATAATCCTACTTATGCTGCCATCTAGTGGTTGCTGCACACTTTGTCCACAACCTGTGCAAGTGCTAGGTGTGGTCAAACATTTGAACCATAGTGGTCAGTGCAGCAACATTTTCCCTCTGTACAAGATGCACTATAACGTGGAGTTACTCTTTCTACTAATTTATAATGTTAGAACTGTATGAACTTTATAAATAGAAATCCCCCTAAAATTAGTCCTGTAAATAAAAAAACTACAACTCCAAACTCATTAGATAGCACTCTGTATAGATCTCAGACATAAAAAACATTATTATCATATTTAAGGGAGTGGATATTTTGTTGAGCTAGTTTTTATTTTTTAGATATTGATTCACTGTAATGCACCAAGCTGATCTGGTGCTGCAGCTGTCAATACTGTACATCATTTTTGTCAGAAAGGAAGAAGTCTAAAGGTTAAGAGTAGATTCAAGATTTGCCCAAACATGCCAAAGAAAACTGTTCTGACAAATTCTGTATTCTGTTTCACATTGTACATATTTGATATCAGAGAAAACATCACGAAACCATTTCACTATGATTTCTTTTCTTTGAAAAATTGATTTCTCTGGCAGTGTGTCTGTCATGGTTGATGGCAGAATATGAAGGAACAAACTTGACTTACTAGAAAAAAAATTGATTGATTGAAGGAATGAATAAATGGTCAGAGTAAAAACAATGTATTTGTTAATCTACTTTAAACAACTTATTTCTAAATTAATTTTTTTTTAGTTAATTTACCTGATCATTTAGGGTTTTATGTATATGTCACTTTTGGTCCTCCATCCAGGTAAAGGAACATTTCCTATTATTTTGTGGCATTACAATGGTTCAATGCAGCCTGTGTCTGAACTAAATATAAGCTTGTTTGTCATTATGTCCTGTCATACAGGAAGCTTCATGTTATTCTGTCATCTACAGGATTAGGAACATCTGCTGCAAAAAAAGCAAGTGTGGTAAAACAACAATCAAAGACACACTGCCTGGGAAATACATGAAATATATAACGCACATCCCAGTTTTCTTCATCCAGTCAAACTTACAGAAGCCAAGAGCAGCCAAAATTGTCTAAGCCTTATTATCTTGTTATCTTTAAACTACAAACTGCTGAGATAATAAATGATAAAATGGTTCTTGTATTTACTACATTTTGTGACTTCAAGATAACGACTCAACTATCTCGGAGTTTTAAGATAATGAACGGTGCTTCCTGACATTGACAAGATATTCAAGTAAATATCAAGAAAACACAGAGCATCCTGGTTGAATTTAATCTTCTATTTAGCCAAAATTATTATTAATTTAAATCCTGTTTTCAGGCTTAAAATTGGCGGGTTACAGCCGTTTGTTATCTGAAAATAATAAGATAATTGAGTCGTAATCACAAGACCATTTGATACCTTAAAAGAATTATATTTGTACAGTGTTTTATGACAGTGAAAACAAGCCTTAAAATCATTATTAGCAACCACAGCAGCTCTCTGCTTTCATACAAAGCACCATGTTAGTTCAGTAAACGACTGCCCATGTTATCTCAACTGAACGTTTTTATGTGGGCTGGGGGCTAAATCAGTGTTTGACAGTTGTTTCAGTGCACTTTCTACCATAAAACAGAAACTATTATCATTGTGATGTCCCCTCACGTGAGTCATGCAATCCACTGAAACTCTTTCTGAACAACATAAACTGACACTTTAAGTTTTCAGTGTGCCATTTCAGCGCATTTAGTTACAAACCTCAGGAATCCAGAGATATCATTCATCTGTAATTTGGGCCATTTTTCTTTTCTTTTTTTCTACTTTTTTTTGGAGAAAGGTGCCCTATACTTCTACAAACATCAACTTGATTACAGTAGGTTTCTATTTTACGTTTGGAGGGAACATGCTCTGCAGTCAGGACAACATGCCAGCTACACAGAGAATGAACATGATGCAACCGATCCTGCCTTGTCACATTTTTAACCCAACAGAAGGAACTTCAATAGCGTTTAACTGACTTGGTAACCAACATCTGTATGTTTGTACCACTAAACAATTTTGACTTCATTACTAATGAATGCAAAACAACCTGTAGCTTCAGCTGCAGATGCTCCTTTAGGTCTATCAAACTTAAAAGAACGAAAAAAAACAACAACACAATTTCCAATCTTATTATTCACACGGGCAGGGGCAAAAATATCAGACAGAACATCCCAAACAGCTCGAAAAGGTTCTCACAGCATTGGTTTTTATGCCAGTCCACAGCTCAACAACATCAAATGCATCTCAAGTAGTATTTTGCTATTGTATTTCACTAGACTATCCGACAGACTGTCACAGCTATCTCCTTCTCTAACTCTCTAAGTGCTAGCTGTTTAGAACAGAAGCAGTATTGCCTTCTCCTACAGTGTAACTGAGATCTGATCCCAGCACCATCAGAATCTGTTCTGCTTATGACGGTGAGGGTCTTCACCCAAATGAAATCCTAAAGCTATGCTACAGAAAAGCTGGCCTTGCTCAAAGTGACTTTCAAATAGCAAAATAGTTTGGGAATGTGAAGCACCAGTTTTCAAAACTAGCAGCCAGATATCATCTGCACGCCCCACCACTAACCCAGCACCTGCCACCTACCCACAGTCAGGTGATTTAGAAAATTGGACCTCCGTATCTACACCTCTTCACGGGAGAATCCAGAATGCTAGGTACAAAATATCAATGAAGTGGATGCGGAGGTTGATCATCTATCAGCATGCAATAAGCTAAATGGTGAGAGGATTTATACATGGCCCAGGACAGGGGTCAGCAGCCTTCAGCAGTCAGTGTGCAGTGGACCTCCCACCGACCTGGTGTGACGTCCCAGGCACTTTGAAGCCCACACACACCGTCACCATCTGACCACTATCCGTAATCAGCTTGCTGACACACGCAACAAGCACAATCTGCGCTGCACGTCTGCTGAG
This sequence comes from Lates calcarifer, assembly GCF_001640805.2. NCBI lineage: Eukaryota > Metazoa > Chordata > Actinopteri > Centropomidae > Lates > Lates calcarifer. The sequence continues at coordinate 6,227,826 of NC_066854.1, forward strand.
CGTCGTGTTAGTACAATCCCAAAAGGTCCCAGTAACATAAATTTAAAGGAATTCATTTTACAGCATAAGTTAACGTGGGCATCCTGAAGCTCTCGACTACTCGTGCTGTTGATTGGCGGGGTTGCCCTGGCAGCTTAGTTAAAAACAAACACCTGAACGTGACTTTGTTTGACTTTGAAAGAGGGAAAAACAGCCAGGTAGGCAAACCAAAACGAAAAGGTACAATTTGGGACCATCTTGGCTCCGTTGCAGCGTTTATTTTGGGGTGGAATCTGGGCCATTTTGGGGCCCCGGTGGTGACAGGAAGTAGGGGCTCAGAGCCGGTGCCGGGAGTCATGGCTGTAGCTGCCCGGTGAACTACGATTGCGATGTGGCTTGTATGCATCCTGATAGGGGTCCTGGTAGTCCTGGTAGGGGTCCTGCTGCTCCCGGCTATGCTGCGAGCCAGACGACATGCGGTTGCGTCCCTTGTGCGCCCGCTCGTTGTGGTAGTTTTCGTCCGATGTCATCAGGTTGCGTCGTTCGTTGGGGGTAGAGTGGTCTCCTGTGTGGTTGCTCTGTCGCATTCTTTGGCTCTGCTAATCACATGAATACACCAAGGACACGGGTAAGGGAAACAGTAACATCACCCTGTTCCACTAGTTAGGATAAAGTCAGTATTTAAAAGGCCACTGAATAAATAGTAACAAGTGAAAACAACAACTAAAATGTTCTCACAGGAGACCACAGGCTCTGTACCTGCAGTCCAGAGATGCTGGTGGGGTAGGGGGTGAGGGTGGTGGGGCCCAGGTTGCGTCCCAGCAGGGGATTCAGGGGCGTTGCCATCGAGGTATGGGTTGCTTTCCAGTAGGCCTCGAGGTATTCGGCGAGATGCTCGCAGGCGTCCTCCAGCTGGTTCTCGTCCAGGATGATGTCAAACATTTCCTGTTAGCAGCAGATGGTTGGAGGAAGGAGAGTAAGATGAAGCTAACCATGAAAACGAGATGGAAGGTAAATGGTCTCCACACTGACACTGTATGTGAGGCGCTGTTGTGTTTATATGTGCAGTGCAAAGAATGTAACTATGTAATTTAGCGACTGTATTGTATGTGGACATGTTGGTTTAAACACCATGTGAACACATAGGAACTAAAATAAAATACAAGATTTAGGAAAAGGATTTAGATTTTTGTGAAAATTAAAAGTCAGAGGCCAAGAAGTGATCAGCTACTTACTGGAGGACACTGGGCCAATTTGTCTGCCGCCACAAGCTGGACATTCAGGTGTTTGCTCTGGGACTTTCCTCTGGACTTGACAAGCCTCTGCAGGACCTGGATGGCAGGATTACAAAGTACAGTATGCTCCAGTTACAGTGCGTTCGTTTCAGGTCAGCCGGTACCCTCCTCATCACATGCGGAGTGCAACAGTGGTGGAAGGATTTGGGGAGTTTATTTCACGTCTTTCACTTTTATTGACTCCTGATCTGGAATAAAGTGAACTGATTAATTAATCCATCCATTTACTGCATGCATCCTATCAATATGTTTACTGGTTATTCATGTTAATGTGACACCATCATTATTAGTGGATGTTCACTTGGCTCTTTAGAGAAAAACAAGTTTCAGTTTTTATGGATTTGCACATATGAAAAATCCAAACAATTAAAAAACCTCAGAGACTTTCCTTCTAATGTCAGAATTTATGGAAGCATGTCCAAAATCCTGTCTCCTGGTTTGACAGGTGTTTGAACACTGGTCAGTTTTACTGGTCGTCTGTATCAAAGCGAGCAGTTTGCATGCTATGAGGGTGTGGTGTCAAAACCAGTGTGAAAGTCCAGGAAGTCTGGAGGTTCTGAACTAGTCTGAGTGATTACTACTGTAACCCATGGACCCAGTGGAGAGGAGAAAGTGCAGCAGACGTACTCTTCCATGCAGCAGTGCCTTGGTGCAGACCTGAAACCAGCACTGACTCCCCACATTGACTTTAGTCTCAGTCAGAAGCTTTAAAGTCCAGTAATTCATGCTGCTTTTGCAGGAAATGTTGTGATTGTGCTGAGCTCTTACACCAGTGGAGGGAAAATATCATCCTAACACAGAGGCCGTTACCTTTGACATGTCTAGGTGTTCTTGTTGTTTGTCTCCACCAAGTGAATGACTCTGTGGGACAGTAGCTGTAGAGATCATATCATATGCTTAAGTCCTTCATTATTAGGCCAGAACTCTTGTAACCCAACACAGTAAAAAGGGTTTTGTGGGCTGACAAAAGCTAAATGAAACCAGCTTTCATGTTTGTCTGCGTCTTCTCTTTATGCAGTACCTTTGGCGAGGAGACCTTAACATGGACGATGATGGGGGCCAGGGAGGTCTTGAGGAGCTGGGCTGGGTGGTTGATGGTGTCGGCGTCCAGCACCACCAGCTGCAGGGAGCGGGCCAACTCAAAGATCCTCTCGATCTCACTCTGCACTTCAGCTGATGAGACAAGATACAGTTTAAATACAAGATACGAATCACTTCCCTTCAATCAGTGTATAGACACAATTAATCAAGAAAATAATCTGCAAATTAATTGATATCTAGAATAATTCTTAGTCACCGAAAGAAAACATTTAACTCCAACTTAACTCCACACTCAGACAACATTTCTATGCTCCTAAGTTTGGGCTATAGGAGCAGGAACATGTGGAGTTTTCTTACCTAAGCTGGAGCGAGTGTTGGATCTTTCAATGATGGCTCTCTTACTGGGGTTGTTGAGAACAGATCGCTTGGCTAGTGATATATCTGCCGTGACGCGTGTGATAGATATCCTGTAAAAATAGGATGAAGATTTTTAGATGCATTTTAATTTATTAGAGAAATCCCAAGTGTTATGTGGGGAAATTTTATTTTGTCGACAGTATGAACAAAATAAATCCCAAAACACAGCCTTGAGAATTTCTAAAATAAATTATGTGTCCCCCAAATACAGTCTCTTTTCCATCTTAGAAGATTACTTAAAAATAACAGGATTAAAAAAAGGAAACACTTCCCATGGGGAGGTGAAAGCAATTTATACATACTAACATGCAGACTATGTAATAATAATATGCATCATTTCCCCACTTCAAGATCCAGATAATCCAGATTAACACACAATCATCGTCTCACCTGCCATCAAATCTGTGCTTGAGGAAGTCGAACAGTGCTTTCTGCATCATGTCTGTTACCTGTGAAGAAAAAGAGAAGTTATATACAGAAGGTATTTTGTGGTTTTAGATGGTTATTGAGCTTATTTAAGGTGCAGTTTATGTTGTTTTAAGGATGAAATATTTCACAGTTGTATCAGAAATGTTATTAATAATTTCTTAATCACATTTCTGTTTAATTTCTCTTAATGTTATCTATATTATTTATCTTATTACCATCTATTTAAGCCAGCACACTTTCAAAAATCTCAATGAGGCTCTCCTTGGTGAATAAAAAATAAACTCATGGCATGAATCTGGACCCTGTTTCTTTCTGTGTGTGGTTTCTTCTAACCACTGACTGAATTGTTAGATTGAAAGCTCATAATTACAGTAGGTGTAAATATGTCAGTGTGTTAGACGGCCGTAGACTGATAATATGTCTGCAGTGTTTTCTCTAATCACAATCCATATCTTTATTGTCCCATAAGTTCAAACATCCTAAATATAACCTGCCTGCATCAACACCTCCTCCAACAATATTCACCAGCTCTTTGGTTTCATCGGCTGCATTTCAGAAGAGTTACCATTCTGTTTATTCTCCCTTGTATTTTGCTCATCGTTTATAGAAAGCAGTTAAGGGAAGACTGCTCTTCCCAGAAAGGCTCAAATCTGCCAATTACACAACATATTTTCATCTGACCTCTTAGTCTCCTCATTAGTCTGGCTGCAATCTGGATGTTACGTGGGCGATGACACACTCACAATTAACTGCGCCAACAGCGAGCTATTTTGGGGGACTGAGGGAAAGACGTGCAGGACTCATCTCTTTTCTGTAATCTTGTCATTTTTGCACTGGTAAACGCAACATTTAACCTGCTATATTTTTAGGTTTTCATTCAGTGACTCTGAATCAGTGGCATTTAAGTGTGAACAAAGCCTCAGTGATAAAAGTAAAAGGATATTTCTGATTGGCAGCTCACCTCATAACCCTTGAGCGAGGGTCCCACCAGCACCACAGGCCTCATGGAGGGAACCACGTCATACGGGGGAATGTGCTCCGTCTGTTAACGCAAGAACATATTTCATCAGCAGCAGTCGACTCATCACAAACAAAACAATGGACCCAAAATAACTCCACAGAAAGAAGAATCAGCTTTAATTACAATCAGACGTGTTAAATGGGAGGCTGGTATTCTGCCATGTTAGGGCATGTAGCAAATGATAAATGTACTGATGTTGTAATTTGTCAAAATGTAATAACACAAAAAATGAACATAAAATGAATTATACTGAATATTTTGATTCTGACTTTTCCTGATAATCATTCAATAATAATAATTTAAAGCGATGAATACATCCTTTGGTAAACAGCTTGATTAACAGATTTAGTTTCAAAGCACAGAGGAACGTGTGATTACATTTTGACCGACTGATAAATGTTTTATCATTTGCTACACAGATGGATGGATGAGCTACACTGATATCATAAAATCACAAAACTACTATTAACCCATTCACACAATACCAGACCAAATATCACAATAAGAAGGAGCACCACGACACCATACCATGCCAAAGTGGTAGTACCAGTATTAGTAGATATGTATGTTTAAAATGCTGAGCTGACGAGCAAATAGAAGAGAAAAATACGACCGAAATGAAAAAATATGATCACATTCCTGTCGTAATATTAAAGCAACAAAATAACTCTGTGTTTCTTAGTTATGTTTACATTGTTTAAATATTTAATTGCCATGACAACGGAGCAGATTCCACCCACTGAGGAAGACGGTGAGATGCAGCTGAAAGCTCTGAAAAGGTTAGTATTCAGTTTGCTGTTCATTTTTGGATCTAAAAATCATTCTTCATCCTGAAGGTTGATACTTAATTTTACCAGTTCAATTTGAGCTGGTTTGAACTTGATGTTTTTGCCTTGATTTTAACTTTTAAATGCAAAAATGACCAAAACTGAACTTTATTTATTTCTAATTCTTCATGGAAACTTGAGTTTTCTGTCTGAATCTGTGAATTCAACCCACATAAATTCTAATTCTTCTCTGGGGATCATCATTTTTATTTTAATGACTCCTCTGACTTTGTTCTAGACACTGAAGACACATAGTTTCAACATAGTCTGTTGCTTGTTCTGCTCAACACAACCCTGTCCTACTACCACTATAGGTAAAATGTACACTAAATGTGACTAAAGTACTTTGGCATTGAAGGGATGGTGATGATTTGGCACTGTATACTTCAGTAGAGCTGAAGTATTGTGTGCTCCTGGATGTGGCGTGAGGTTGTAGCTTCCTATCAGACAAAATGCTTCAGTGCTACTAGTTCCTGTCATTATATGATGACAGCAACAAGAGTCTAGTGGATGGAAAATGAGTGGGTTTTACCGTCACCAACTTACCACTTTCTGTTTCTGCTTTCCTGTAGGAGGGGAGAGAAGACAGTGACAGAGTCGTCAGTAGCTGCTGAGAGGGGAGGCGTCGCCACAACATCTCAGAAACATCCAAACATGCTTCACATGAGCAACTTGTCATCATAACTCTTAGCAAATGAAACCTATCAAGGATAACCAGCACGATATAATATGAAACATAGAAACAGTATTTCTATTGTCCTAAGGTTATATTCACAAAGTCACATGAGTGCAGTTCAGAGGGGGGTTCATTCATAGTCTTGTCGTTGGGTTCACACTGTGGTAAGCTCCAGTCTCAGAGCGCCTGCAGTCCTCAACTGGAGGAAGAGGAGGATCATGGGAAAATGTACCAACAACTCTACGCAGTGAACTTATGCTCTATGCAGAGACATGGGAAGGCTTTAGAGTCTTATTCTCTCTATGTTGTTGCGGTTCAGGAAGCTCGGCTCTAAGCTGGCGGCTGGCTATTAACGGCCCTCTCCCCCTGTCCGATGCTCTCACCTGCCGAGGATATGAGGGGTCGGATAGAGGCAGATACCTCATCCTCTACACTGGAAGAAGAGTTCCCTCCAGACTTACTGGAAAAGACAAGAGGGGATAAAAAAAAAGACAGAAACACACCATGGTATTAATGTGGAAAATGACAGGAAAAAAAGCCTTAAGCTGATTAATCACTGCAGAGGAAGGAGGGAAAATATTGATTAATGATATTTTTGTGTTGCAAGAATCACAAAAGGGTAAAAGGTAGAAAAAAACCCTATATGGTGCGTTCAAGTCCTACCAGATTCACAGATCAGAAGTCTGTGGCCATAAAAGTTGTAATGGCAGTAATACTGATGACATATGAAGGCCATCTTTCCTTTCTTTGCTTTTTCTGATTCTATCTGCACAAAATATTACGAATCCTTCAATCCCAGATCACCATGTAAACTCTAAACTCAATGGCTACTGGTCAGCAAAATCTAAAATCCAGGTCACATTACCCATGTTGGTCTTTGGTTACAGGTGCCCAGTTTTTAAAGACTATTATTAGTCTGTGTGATAAGGAGTGTCCTGCATGACCCGTGTGTATTTATGACTGAGACCTGAGCTGGCTTCACACAGGATGAGGAAGATGTGAGCAGCATGCATGAGAAGCCCAGATGTTAGATGTTGTGCTGAGTTCCATACAGAAGTTGGACTCACTGTTTCTTCAAAAACACCTTATTCACTGTTCGCCTGATTGTCCAGAGCTGAACTGATGCCAACTGTAACTGTAAATTAATCTGGATCGCCTTACACCATTTTATTTCCTCTACATTTATACCATTTTCTTGGCAACTACAACAGTGGGTAGTCAGATATTTATGGTTTAAAATGACATGTTGCAGTGGATCATGAATGACTAATGTTTGGCTGTAAAGGTGTTTTGTTTATTTCACTACAGGAAACAGTCAAGACTAGTCTGACCTCCACAATAAATGCAGTAAAGCAACACAGATATTACTTATGGAGAAAACTGAAAAGAGAATATAACATGTTTTAAGATACTTAAAGATGCTAAAACACAATACTAATGCACGAGCCCTAAGTAACTCTAAATGTTTAATCTTTAACAGCTTTTCCTTCAATTTTCCAAGGTTTTTTCCTTAATTTCAGACTGTCCATCATCTCTGGAAGGCAGCACATCCCACAGAGCGATACTGTTTTTCAGTTACAGTGAAAACATCGTCCTGTTAAATGGGGTTCGAACGTCTCTCCTCGTCTGAGAGGCTTGGTGACAAAAAGCCACAGAAGTCAAGCTAGTAAGTGAAGCGCTGGAGCACTCCAGTCTAGTAAGATTAGTATTAAACTCAACAACAAGGCTTGAGGAAGTGCATGTGAGTTACTGTACAAACTTTGGATGACAGAACCTTCAAGACACATTACACACACACGAGGAAACTAGGAGGCTGATAGGAGCGCTAATTACAGCCACTGAAACTGTTTCACTGGTACAGTCGGCATGAGAAGAAGTGATGGCGTAAATAGGCATGAGTCAGGAGCAGACCTGGGTCAAAGCAGACTTCAAAATAAATAAGAGAGAGACTGACAGTCTAAGAGACAATAGGTCTTTTACAGAGGAGTTAAGGGACAGAATTTACACCATCTGATTACAACATTTTATTATTTATTCATTAATTTAACCCAGGTCTGCTCAGGAGCTGTATGGACAGACACCAACTGTGTCTGTGACAACATGAGAGAGGCTCCGGAGTTTGTTCTGCAACATAATGTGTAAAAATGTGAGGCTGATGAAAACAGTTTGGGTTTAGAGCAGAAGCTGGGATTCAGTCTGTGGCTCATTGTTTCTTCAACTTAACAATTGTGACAAGTGAACCTGATATTTTTTTTTAAGTCCAAATTCTCAGAGTGAAACATCAACCTACTTCATAAAGTAAAGAAGAAACAAACTAACACTTATTTCTGTTATGAATTTATCTGTCAATCAATAACTTTGGCTCAGAAAATTGTGAAAACCTCCATTATACTTTCATCATTCCAAAAGCCAAAGACATAAAATTTCCTGTCGTATATAACGAGGAAAAGCAGCAGATTCACACACTTGAGAAGCTGGAACCAACAAATGTTTCTGCTTGTTGGAGTGTCAAAACTGTCTATTAACTCACTGATTAATTAACTTGATTAATCATTATTATGATCCCTCCCATGACAGAGGTGTCTTCAATATAATTAGGATTCCTGGCCTTATTGTTTGATTTGCTTGCTTGTTTGTTTTGTTGAACTGTCAAAATGAAAGACATTTAATCTAAAAAAAATATCAGATATAGTCGTATAATCTGTATAATGTGTATGTCAGCTCTTTAAAGCTCCTTTAACCAAGCTCAAGATGAAGTTGTGGTAAACTTGTAAAACCAATATCTGCAGTAAAACAGCTGTTTGAACATTAATGTACAACATAAAGCTTCAGCGTGGAGATGGACATAAAGGCAATGAAAAACATGGTCAGATGATATTTTTCAGCAGCTGCAGAGTGAGGGTGAAGTTCAGCTGGTAAACTGGGGGCTGATTATTACTTGTTATTAATTGTTGGACACTACAGTTTTTATTACACTTATTTTAAAAAACACAGATACACAGCGGTTACCTCTAAAACTCATCCTGTGTTTCCATAAACTGCTGTGTGACCATATGATCTTTATTCATGAGACGAGTGTGTTTTTCTGTTACTTACCCTTGGACTCGTCCTCTCTTTTGCTCCTGCTGGAGCCGGATGTTCTCGAGCTTCAGAGGGCTGGGGATGAAGCCGATCTCACAGCCCTCCTTCACTAACCGACCTATCCACCAGTCATTGTTGAACTTCTGAAGACGTCAGAGAAAGGGAAGGGGAAAAAAAACAAGGAAAAACATTTCACGAGTAAGGTTTTTGTATCTAACATTCACATACTGTAGCTGTACATGTAGGCAGATGTTGTGTTTAATTAAAAAGTACACAGTACCTCTTTTATGTGGAGGAAATCCTTGGCGTCAAAGGAGATGGCTGTGGCCGGCACTGGAACATCCTCATCCAGTGCGCCACAGTAGCTGACGTTGGTCCTTACAGCAAATGCCACAGGTTTAGTCTAGAGGAAGAGGAGACACTCAGTGAGTATTTAAGGACTGCAGTATGTCTGTGTGTGTATACAGACTGACACAGGCTGGCTACCTTGGCTCTCTCCAGTTGAATGGCGGCCTGCTGCTCCCTCTCCTGACGGCTCTGTCCCGGTCCTTGGCTCTGGCTTGGGCTCTGGCTCTGGACCTGGGCCTGCACCTCCCGCTCCTCCTCCAGAGAGACATCTGAGTCTGATGGTCTACTAGTATAGGAATCAGCTGAGCCCTGCAAACAGAAATCACACCTCAGGGTTACTCAAAGTGTAAAGCCGAGATACTAAACTCACATTCTTGCTTCGCATTCATGTAAATCTACGCGTTTGTTCTGCGATCTGCTTCATGGGAAAACATCACCATACTCAAGTACTTTCCTGTCAAGCAGAAAAACTCTACCCTGCCCAGCCTGTGCAGTGAGCAAATCTCCATTTAGAGTAACAGGAAGCTGGACCGTAAACCAGAGTGTGAATGTATGATCAAAGCATGACTAATGCAGATGAACAATAGCACTCTGCTCCGATTCACTGCTGAAAACCCATTAAAGAGAGAGCAGTCAGGAATCATGAGGAAAACTAAAACACACTGTAGCTTTATCCCTCTGACTGCCGAATAATCAGAACCGTTAACAGCAACGAGATTAACAGAGAGAGAGAGAAACTTCTTTATGGCAGCGCTGACATAAGTTTTAGGATTCACATCAACTTGCGTCGGCAGTGCCAAGCTCAGAGTGGTGGTTTGGCTCTCTGAATGCAGACCAGGTGAAATGGATGATGTAAAAGAAAAAAGGAGCAGACTGCCAGGAGCATCTCAGACAAAGTGGAATTTCCATTCCTGTGCTGTCAGCAGTTTGAACGACCACACGCAGCCGATCTCACGATTCTGGACAGACAGATTTGACTAAAGACAGAGGCAGACAGACTTCTGCATCTTTTGGACAAAGAGTGACATTTTTCTTTGACTTGTCTCATGTAGTCATTCCTTATGCTCATGAAATGTGACAGTGATACAGAGTAGAGTCTATCCGAGCCTTTCTGCATGTGACTGTGGACAGAAAATATTCAACATTATCCAAAAATCACTGAACTGAGCAGCAATATGAACGTCTCTGTCCAGAGAAAAAATATTGTGGTCAGCCTGTTTATGCCAGTGAAAAAGAAAGAAAAAAAAAAAAACTGATGAAAAGTTACACATGATAAAAATGAAATAATATGAAATAAGAAGTCAAAATTATGAGATGCTAAGCCAAACTTATCAAAACTGCTGCCAAAACAACAGGAACATTGTGAATTCTGTAACTGTAACTGTATTATTAGGGTGTTTGAGATTCCCCTGTGTATATTTGACATATATATAAGTATATTTAATCATATTTCAGTAAGAAGCCTTCCTGTCTTTCTGATCTGCCTCCACGTGTTGTGATTTGCTGTTTGCTGATAATGAAACTCAACACTTCCTCAATCTCTTCTACATTAAGACACTTAAAGCAGCTGAAGAGCACACAACTGTTTCACCCTCCTGAAAGGCTTTTATAGTGAAACATTACATCTCCTGCTTCTTATTCCCAGGGCTCTATTTATTCAAACAGTTGAGCCGCTAACAATATCTGAAATCTGGCTACACTCACATGCAAAACCACATATTACAAAGTCAGACCAGCGTTTTCAAATGCATCCTCTGCCATTTGAGCCTGGTGACACCAAATTTCTCAAAACCATCTTGAATCATGAGCAGTAAGACAAAGCAATGGGGTTAATCAGCAATGAAACTGATGTTAACGAAACAAAAAGCCAGCACTTCTTGCTCCTTTCAAAACAGAAAAGGGCACAAATGAGTTCATGATGCATAAGCAACATTACAGGAGCAGGAGCTTTCTGTATTAAGCTCCAGAGGCTCACACAGTGGATATCCAGATTTTGCATTTAGCATTTTCTTGCACACCCTCATGGTTTTTCATCGCCTCAGTCTCTTGAGGAATGCCAGACCTGCATTCGTTCATCCTACCACACTGAGAATTTTAGTAATGCAACATTTTTTTTGCTTGGACATGACTGGACCAAGCGCTTCCTTCTGCTGTGTTGATCTAAACAATCAGCTACTAATGATGACTCAATTAAGGAGGACCATTAGTCTCAAGAAGATCAATCAAGCTAGTCATCACAGCTAAGCACTTTTCGCTTTTTACAAGCTAGCAGCGGCAGGGCCTGACTTCAGCACACTGCTCGTCTGGATTGTGTGAATGTAATCACAAAGTGGCACAACCAGGACACTGAAGTGATTTCCTCATTTCAGAAAAATACATGAGAGAGTATTTGGATTATTTCTGATGTTTTATTATTCTATTAAAGGGCATCGACATCTGGAACAGCTTCGTCAAGGCCGAGAAAATGACCCCTGATGATGTCAGAGTGATGTCATCAGGGTTATCTCGGCTCAGCAGTGGAGTCTTGAATTATTAGAGAGAGTGTGATAAAAAACGCTACTGAGTTGCATCATGGGAATTGTAGGATCCAGTGTTTTTGGGGCTTAACCCATACTAGGAACTAAGAGCAAGGATTTCTTGGTCTTTCCAGTTTTGAGTTTTACCATTCTTTTCCTAATCTATCTCACAACTACACCAACTTTATGCAAGTGCAACACTAAAATGCTGGCGTATCCATTAACAGTCACAAATATATCGTGTATGTTGATGTTATTCACACAAGCGTGAGCTGACTCCTTCACAATCACCTGACAACAGTAAGAATATTTTTTCTCAAGATGATTTTGCCTCCATTTCTGACAATCCCTCATCCTGAACATCATTTCATGCGTCCCCGTGAGAGCTTTGAGGTTGCACTGTAGCATCTGAGCCATTATCCAATGGAGTAGCTTCAGCATGTGACTCATCAACATCAGAATCCACTTAATGACATCACGATGCATGTTTCGCCGAGACTCGGCAGAGCCTATACGACGCGTAGTCGCAGGGTCAGGCACGAAACACTCGGCTGCAGATTTTTATTCAGATTTTTTTAAGTGATAAATGTATAAATGTGACACATGAGGATTTATCATTTGAGCGTGGCCGTGCGATGGGCCTCAGGGGAGAAATGGGTAATTAACATCGTTCCATCTCCCTCTTTGAGTCAGGGCTCGGTCCATCTCTGAGAGGTACAGAGTGTGATGAGCACTAAATGGCTCCTCCTGGCTCTGGTGGTTTCCTGACAGCCGTTCTTGCAGGCTTACAGGCAGATTGCAGCCACATATGCAGCACATACAGAAGCACACGTCACAGGCACATACACATTTAGAGAAATACATACAGAAATGTGTGAATGTCACACGTCAGAAGCCATCTGCCTAATATGCACCCCCCCTCTTCTCTCACACACACACACACACACACACACACCAACACCCACCCACCCAACCCCCTTCCAGCCAAGCATAGCCCACGATCACGCTACGGTGTACTGTTGGCTAACCCATCAAAGGCCTCTTATGTGTGTTATGTGTGTGTGTGCACAGCTGAGGTACTTCCATCAATAAACACACACAGCACAAAGGCAGATTCACACACACACACACACACACACACATCTAAAACACTCACCGCCTCCGAGTCTTCAAATCCATGCAGGTACAAATTGTCATACATGGAGGTTTGATATTCCAACGAGTGCCTCTAGAAGAATGAGGGGGAAAAAATGAGAGTGGAGGCGGAGGAGGAAGGAGGGGGCACCACAGAGAGAGAGAGAGAAAAAAAAGGATGGATGGGGGGGATGACGACAATCCCTTCTCTCCTCAGCAGAGAAGAATAATTTAAAAAAATATCTCCCCTCCTGTTGGATCACGCCTGGTCCTCCGGAGGCCCGTCGCTTGATGGATGCAGCTTCTCCCTGATCCCACAGTGCTGCTGGCTGGCTCTCACGTTATAGGACGGAGAGGCTCTCCCTGGAGGTAGCCCAATCCTGGCATTTCATTTCATCAGGCTTCCACACACACACACACACATACACACACCCACACACGAGACACACACATATACATATACACAGCGAGAGCAGCGGCGGCAGCAGCGGCAGAGCAGCGGATCCTTCCTCAATATCCAAGCCTGATGACAGAGCCAATGTGCAAGGAGCTGATTGGCTGGGTGGCTGTCCACTCAGCTTGGATGAGCGCTCTCCTTGATTTTTTTTTTTTTTTTTTTTAGTGCGGGAGGTAGCGGGGGATCGGGGGAGGGGGATGGAGGAGTAAAAGGGGGGAGCAGCATCCTCCATTTCCCCGGTTACCTCTCATCCTCACTCTGCTTATTGATTCTCTAGAGAGCAGAAAAATACATTTAACTGAGCTCTGATATTAAAAGGAGGGGTACTGAATTTATACATTTGATCCATGTATTTAAAGGAATGGCAGATTATTTCCACTGAGCAACGGATCTACTGTTTAATACTCACATAAAAATCCCTCAAAGACAGGCATCACATGCACTGGTGTGTTTAAGTAAATGAGATACTTCAGTCCAGGGCTGTAGCCAGGATTTTAAAAAGTCCATGTCCCCCACACTGCCAGACATTCCTGGCACTGTGGAGAAGATGATCCACAGAAAATTAATTGCCAACTAATTTGAAACTCTCAGATGTAAATATTTGCTGGTCTCTTATGTCATTGACATCAGAAGCCATAATGTCAGAGCAGTAAATAATAGTAAATGACAAACCTCTGTACAAATAAGTACAATTACAAACATCAGGTAGATATACAGAGACCACTTATATCTCCTCTGGACCTGACTAATACTGATCTCCATTAGCACCTGGTAAAACCTGCTACACGGACTCAAGCACAAAGGAACTGTGAGACTAGAACCTGTAAACACCTCAAACCTCTGCATTAAAACCTGCACTTAAACATGTGTGTACTGTAGGTTTCAGGCTGTAGTGAGCACCTGTATTTACTCATGTTTTTATCAGTGAGACCCATGATGCCTCAGTGAGGTTCAACAACGTAATCTAACAATGCAATACGCTGCTATCATCTCCACTGACAAAAACAGCTTATCTAAGTTAGATTATACAGCTCTAACTTATCATACACACTGCACACTCCATCTGCAGTCAGTCGTACCAGTGGTGAGTCTGTGTGTGAGCTGAATAAAAACACAGAAAATACTGAGATAATAGAGGATTAAAATACTGCAGCTGGGCAACAGAAACAGCTCTGAAGTCTCAGTCTCACCTGTGCTGATGCTGAGCTTCTATCATTCATCATGGGAAGGAATTAGCTGATCCTCTAACACACACATTATGAATTAGTTCTTCCAATCTAGCACATGATATCTGTGTTTTTTCCTGTGTGGTGTGAGAAAAGGAATAGTATTTCACAGGTTGTCTAAATTGCATGTTTTCCCATTTAAAACTAAGATAACCTGCCAATAAATGTACATATGAATTTGCTTATTTTGTAAGCTTCGGGTTCATTTTAATCTAATTTATTAGCAGAATATGCATCATGTTTTATCCTGTGTTGTACACACTTGTATAAACTTGTATAAATCAAGGTGCATGGCAACCATCTGCTAGCAGCAAATTACTGCCCTCTACAGTCGACAGTGACGTGTAACACTGAGCCTGTGACGTGCTGGTAGAAGATGTGATACAACACATGCTCATCCAAACATTTCTGATTAGAGGATTAACTATGAATGAATCAGGTTACTATGGCAACATCATCACTATTGTTTTTAAGCAGGTCATACACTCTCCTCCATGAAGTTGCACACACACTGAAACTACATGTAAATACACAGTGATCCAGAAAGTTGTGGTGTCAAATTATCTGACAGTTACTGCTCTCTCTGAATTACATCCCTGGTTTTTCTTTGCAGTTCACTACCTGTCTGAGGATGAAGCTGGTGGAGGTGGTGCTGCCATCGGACCTCTTGAGTCGGCTCCTCCTCGAGTAAGTCCCTCGGTTCACCTGCAGGAGAAAAAAAAAACATCAACCAGCAGAAACACTTTTTAAAACCTGCAGTGTGTCCCTGAGTTTTCCTCATGAACATGTGTCATGTTTTATGTTTTCTAGTGACGCGTTCAGTAAAGCCACATCGACCCATGTAACACCACTTTTCATGCTTGAGAGATTTAACAGGTGCAATAAGGTCAAAAAGCAGCACTTGTATGAATACAACAGTATCCAGATGACACACGTATGCAACCAACTGTAGCTTATGCTGTATGTTTTTGCATTTTACTGTAGGTGTGTTTTGCCGACTTACTTTTTCCTTACCTCCTCACTTTCTTTCTCTTCTTCCAAAAGTCCAAATATACCAGCAGAGTTCATCTCCAGGGAGCTAAATTAATTATCTGCCAGTGATTTGCCCCATTTCTATTCAAGTCTCCAGAGATAATGACAATGTCACCGTTAAAAAGTCAGAACCTACTTCCCTGAATTTATAAAACAGGGCCATTAATCTGGGACACCATCTCTCTTCTGTCTCTCTCTGTCTCTGTCTCTCAGTTCAAACGAACAGCCAAAAGCCCAGAAGAGATATGATAGAAAAAGTCTATGAATATCCTGCTATTAATATCAGCGAGTAGCCTCCAATGATCAATTCAGCTGAGGAAAATAAGTTATCAGCCATCTAACAGGGGCTGATACATTCACTTATCTTTATATACAGAACTACAGACAGAAATCTGCTAATTTTACAGCCGACTCCTCACAGTCTAACACATTATACACATAAAACAACAGTTAAACACTTAAAGAAATTACTTATTTACTCCTACTCCAACCTGTGGACCAGCTTGCATCTTTTTGTCCTGATAAAATGTCAGTGTTTACACCTGATATAGCTCACTGAAGCCCACCCTGCTGCTGTTTCAGAGGAGGAAGGCTGCGACAATGACAGCTGTAACAGTTAATAGCCTATTAAAACAAATGCTGAACAGCAGTGGAGACAGGGGCTGGTTCACTGTGGGAGCTGAGGAGAGTTGTGTATATAATTACCAGGTGAGTAAAAGCATCTCAGCAATTTGACATTAGATATGATTGAAGAAAATGGGGATAAAAATCCTGCAAGGGTTAACAAGACAACATGGTTACAGAGTGATATTCAAAACATCAGGTGGATCTAACACAACAGTATAACACTAAATATTCATGAAAACTTCCAATATAATGACAGCTTGTCTTTGTTTAGAAGTCCAGAAATAAAGAAGCATGTCAAAAATCTAAAAAAGGTTCAAAACAGTGAAAGTCTGAGGTGAGTGTGATGCAGTGACAACAAAACAGTATCACTGTCTCCATCTGCCATATAATGCTCTGTCATATACACATTTGCAGCTGTACATTAAAAAACTTGAACTTGCACCATGCATTTTACTTTAAGGTGTTTTTTATTATTATTTATTATAAAATGAGACTTTAAAAGCACGTTTCCTGCTCCTGATGCAATTTGTGTAAATATGTAACAACAGACTTTGTGACTTTTTTTTGTTTGTTTGTTTTTGTGTAAAAAGGTCAATAAACTGACTCCACCTGTGCAAACTGTCAAGGCAAGTTATCACAGTGCATCATGGCGTCTTTTCTGGGTGGAAACTTTATAATAAATGGTACCCCAGTTCGTTAAAGCTTTTTAAGTATTTTTCTTGCATGCATCCGAAAAACGTAGCAGCCTCGAGGCTCAGCCAGAAAGCACCCACCTGAAAGATAGGCGCCTGGATGCCCTCGCCAATCTTGTTCCGTATGTAGATGTGTCGGGACATTTCGGCCAGGACATCGGTCCAGAGGGCTGGCTGCTCCGGTCCAGCCCAGCGGAGGGGTGGCGGGTTCCGGGCTGCGTGCTCCAGCTTCACGCCACACAGGAGAACATGAGCGCTCGCGACAACGCTGCTTCCTCAACTGATGCCCACCTAGAGACAGGTGCTCGGCTTGTTCCCGCTGCGCGCGCCGGTGCCAGTCGTCATGAACACTGCCGCCACTCAAAACCAAATGCGGCTGAATGATGGACGGAACTATTTTAGAAATCAGGTGGGGGGGGGGAGAGGCTTAATTTATCCTGAGGAGTAGGCTACCTGTCTTAAAGAATCACCAGGGAACTATTTTAAAAATAACAGGTGACTATTTTAGGCTCAGTTAGGAGACAAGGAGAGATTTATGTTCACTGCTATTTGTATTTTTTTAAATTCAAATAATGGGCTACACACAGAAAACGACCACAAACAGGTTCCAAAAGATGTGCAAAAGTAAAAACAGCTACATAGATACACGCAGTTACTACAAAGAGACACACAACAAACACAAATAAATGATAATTTTCCATCTGCAAACACATGCACACACTAAATTCAATCATAGATCCAAACATACAGATTTCAATCATTACACCCAACACAATCCTATGTAATAATTCCATATATAAATAAGCATTCAGTGTTGTCAGTGATTCACAAACACCAGCTTGTTCTCCTCTTATAATGAAGCAGTGCTGCATATTTCTACAGGTTAAAATGAAGTAAGGAGTTAAGTAAATGTAAAAATATTTTAGAGGACTGAGGTGGAAATATTATCCAGTAGGTAACTGTTCTTCTATCTCTTACACTTTCCCCTTATACATCCTGACCCCTAATGTTAGGAACTAATGGTTCATGTAAGAAGATAACTCTATTTTACTCATAATGTGTCTAAACTGAATATTACAGAACAGTCCTTTAGCTGAGATCCAGCTCACCTGGACCAGTTCTGAAACAGAAAATATCAGTAATTTGGCATGGTGTCTGCAGAGCTCAGTTTAATGAAGCCAGCTTGAGTTTGTATCATGTTTTTCCTCCCCTCTCTTCAGCCCTGAATGCTGCTAGTTCAGAAGTAGGCAAATAGGTCGTGCATGTTTGCGGAGACACTGCAAAATCTTAGTCTTTCATTAGATCATATGGTCCAGGAGGCAAGTTTAGGATATTTGTCTTGTTATACAAGACATGTAGCTCCTGTTTTACCCTCACCAGGATATTTATCAGATTTTTTTCCCTCTGCCTGCACAGTTTTTCCTGTGCAAATGGCTGACATACAAGATATAATAATCAGCTCCCCATGCGACTGCCAAGCTTTCTTCAAATGCTTTTCTCCCCAGACATACTGTTGGTGAGCGTGGCCAAAAAGTTCAGTTGTTGTTTCATGTGTCCAAAGCACATCCAGCAAGCTTTTGGTTTATACTTTGTTCAAGGGATTTATTTCCTTTTGTGTTGGGATGACAGGTAGAGTTTGATGATGCTTGCTTGCAGATTGTGCTGGACAGTGCAAAGTAAGTAGCTTTATCTACTGAATATGATTTTAATATGACAGGTGATTTGTCTATAAGCATTTCAGAGCATCAGGAGTATGTGTTAGTCACATGTATCTACAGTATTATTCAATCCAGAGAGAACATTTTGAATGCAAGAGCTTGTTTCGAAAGAAAACTTAGACTTAGACTTAGACAGACTTTTATTGTCATTCATTATGCAGCAAGTGTATACAGAACGAAATTTCATTTGCATAGGCCTTTTTACAGTTTCAGTGCAGTGTAGATGTTTGTGCAAAAGAAGTTCTGTAAGCAGAATGTGAATAAATATACATAAATAATTGGATATGTACAGTAGGATTACTAGGGGTGTATGGTGATTTTAGCAGCAGCAGTATGGATTAAATATTATATATAAAAATATCTATATAAATGTACAACAGCATCTCATGTACATTTACAAACAGAAGTTAAAAAAGAATTTTTAAGTGTTTAACAGTCTGATGACTTGGGGGACAAACCTGTTGTAGAACCTGGTGGTCCTACACTGCATACTGCAGAACCTCTTTCTGGAGGCCAGCGGGGCAAACAGTCCGTGATGGGGGTGAGAGGAGTCGCTGCAGATCTTCCTGGCCCGAGCGGGTCTCTGCAATGTCCTGGATGGAGGGGAGAGAAGTCCAGATGATTCACATTTTATGTATTTTTGTTCTGAGTTTTGAGGAAAATTATTTCACTCTTCATAGCAAAACTTAAAATTATATGCAGTGTTTTGAGAAAGAAATGAAAATTAGAGGTAAAATTGGCCTTTAGTAATATTTTAGTGGCTAATGTGAATGTAACACAGCCTGTTTTTCCTCTCAGGTAACACCATGTCTTGTCTCCCTCTGTCCAGCAGATGTCAGCATTGACTAAATAAAAGCACTGCCGTGCAGTGTGAGGTGTGTTTTCACTGCTTTGGGACTAGAGGGTGATGTTGTACCACAGATACCTGAAATGACTCATCCTGTTGAAGAGTAGAGATCCACCCTCACCTCATCAGAGGCTTCAGACAAACTGAGTCTCCATAACATTTTAAATACAAACTAAATGTAGTTGTGACTTAATAATAGGTGTTTTTGATTCTGATTTCATCATGTTTGACATTTCTGATTTCCACTGTGTGTACATCATATTTACAATATATTATTACATTATACTGGCCATACTGTTGTAAATTCCCAGGCAGGGTGTAAATAATCTACTTTGGGCTTTGAGACTTTAACTATAGTAACTAATAAACTAACTCTGGAAAATAAACATTTTTCACTATTTTGACATTTTCTGGCCTAAATTGTTAATTGAGAAAATAATTGGTTATTAAATCAGTAATGAAAACAATAATTAGTTGCAGTTCTACTTAAGATCTCAGCCTGAGGGTCACAGTTTAATTATTATGCAAGTTAAAATCTGTTTTCTTGATAAAACACTTAATGCCATTAGAGCCACTCTCTGCCTCTGAAGGGCTTTCATAGCATCATAACATCATTACTTTTTGTTTGTTGTACAGAAAATATCTTCTGCATCTACTTAGCCCGCAGAAATACACACACACACACACACACACACACACTTCCCCATTTTACATCTGGTTTTTGAAGCTGCAGCAGCGAACAGGAGCAATTTGTTGCCGTGGTTTTTCTTTTTTGATCCTTCCAATGGACAAAAATAACCAAGACTACGCAGCTCCTTCGCCCATCTCCACTACTTAGACAGACATCCGAGTCGTTGAGTGGTCCTTGCTTTTTCCGCAAGATACCTGAGTGTCTCTACACTCACCTGGAAGTTATTGACAACCTCAAAATACCTAAGTCACTCTGCTTTAAATAGCCATCTCCTCCAGTCTGTTGAGGAATGGTCCACATATAAACCACTTTGTTTCCTGAAAACATCATACTCTACTGGCACGAATAACAAAAGTAAACAGAAACTTTATCTGTGGCTTATACAGAGGACACACGTGATATACAGAGTCCCAGAGGTGACAAAATGTCATGGCAACAACTCTCTATATGCATCGAGGCACTTTTATATTGTCCATCAAACAAATGAAAAAGACCCACTTTGTTTCATGGACTTATGTCTTCACGTGTTCAGAGACACTTTGATCAGACAAATCTTCTAACAAGTGAATGTGGTGGATTAAGTGAGTTTAAAGTGGGAGGATTAAGCTGTTTTTCTCTCTTTTTGACTGATGTAGAGTCACTGGTCAGTATTGAAGAGTGTTAACCACAAGCCAAGTTTCTGTCACAGTCTGATAAGAAGAGAAAAGACAACCAGCTCCCTTGTTGAATGCATGTACAGCAGTGGACTGGGGCAAAAATATTATTTCAAAATACAATTTTTAACTACGTTGTTGAGTTATGGTGCAGTATTATGTTTTTGTATGAGGTCAGTGGTCATAATTAGGAATTGGTTGCCATTTGGATAGAAAATAAAAAGCTCCAGGAACTTGAACCTCCAGAAATTTTATATGTGTGCATTAAAGATGCTAAATGTATGCTTTTGCTATTGCTGCATAGCCAACATTAGCATCAACAGCTGTTTACTTAGCTAGAGCTTCAGCCATCGTTACGTTTTCAACACGAGGTTAAAATAATTAATACGTACATATTATGAGGTGAAGGAAAAAGTTAACTATAAATATAAACTTTATGCTTAGATAGTAAATAATAAAATGAGGCTCTAAACCACCTTTATGAATATGAGTGCATCTTCTGTATTCTGTGTAATATTTATGGACTTTTGCTCCAGTTTTTCCAGTTGCTAAATTGGAGAAATTCCAATGAAAAAATAAATACATAAACATAGAGCACGAGTACACGACGGCTGTCTATTTTGGTGACCCAGTGGTTTTACCAGCAGATTAAACTCTGAGACAGAAGAGTAGTGCTGCTCATTGGACCATGAACAATAAACACTGCAGTGCAGTCTGTTCAGAGCGATGACGTGAGAACTGACTGGTTTAAACATTTGGCAGTGGATGGATGGACATTGGTCTTTTCTTAAAAATGTGAGTTCGTCCAATCACATAGAATAAAACACATATCAAAATATTTAAGTCATGAAATGTGTCAAATACAGACACAAAACCTTGACAGAGCTACAAATGCACCTTTAATCAAACAAGAATGTACTGTGTCCCCTCCAGCAGTGAGGTGTGGCTTTTCCACTAAGGCTGTTATTGCAGTGATCAGGCCACCTGTCCAAGTGTTAATGGGAAACACAAACAGGATTATAGCCTGGACCACGGACAGCAGGATTTCCAAGAACTGGGCCTAGCTGTGTTTTTATCTCACGCTAGCATTAATCCCACTGACAGTAAAAGACTGCAGCAACAGGTCTGATTGAATCTCTGAAATTCTCAACAAATCTGGTCCCTCTTTGTCTGAGAGCGTCAATACAACATCTGCATTATCTTCTGCAGATATGAAAACATCTGTGACACAGCATATATATCCATGTGGACTGCGTGAGTGCTTATCTGGGTCATGGGGCCAAGAAGAGCGAGTCCATATGGGCACTCATCCTCAGGTACCTCATGGGGACCTGTAGCCTTCCAGGTGCTTCTATCACTTCTATTATTCAGCAGGAAAAATCTTTTAACCCGAAAAAAGAAACATAATCATCATGCTATACAGGAAACACTGACAGACCTCGAAGATCTCCATGACTCACCTGCATACCTGTCTGCTCTCAAGTGTTGTCAATTATTAAAGACATGAGGGAGGCTGATGGAGTGAAGTCACTAAAAGAAGAGACCCTTGTGACCCTCGTCTTCCTTGTCCTGCAATCAAACCACTAAGAAAAAGGAAATCTGCCTTAAAATGGATTTTAAAAGCTGTTAGCAATGAACTTTTTTTGATCATTTTGTTGTGTATTTTTGGGAGCTGGCCTAGTTTAAAATATGTGATGTCATGTATGAGTTGTATCAAGAATACAATGAGCTTAAAGACTGTTTGGACACTGACTGTCACTGTCCTGTGTGTTTAAATCCATTTTTCTAATGTAATAATTCAAATTTCATCACTATATTCTGTGTTAAGACTATCTGCTGCATCACATCAGAAAGTAATTGAAGAGGATATTAACTGTGCTGCTGGACGGACCAATTTATCAGTTACTGTAGCTCCCGAAAAATCAATTACATGATTGACAGAAAATTATTCAGCAGCAACTTTGATTGTTTGTTAATATTTAGGTCATTTCTCAAGCAAAATGCTGAATATTCACTGACTCCAGTTTCTAAACTGTGAATATTTTATATCCTGTTATAAAGTCCCATGATTGGTAAAGTAGCCTCTACTACCTTGAGTAGTTTAGTAGTTTTCATTGATTATAAAATATATTTTAAACAAATCACCTTGTCATATATTTTTGAAAATCAAGGTTAACATTGGTAACTGAAATAATGGCACCAAAATTGATTTATTCATCTTGATTTTTTTTTTACAGTGTACATTATACAAAAATATAGAGTACCAAAAGATCACAGTGTCCAAAAGGCAGTGTTTTGTCATATTCACACCAATCATGTTCAGCAGAAGTGTTTTTGGGAGCAAAATAAATCCATTTAGGGATCCAACAACAAATTGTGAGGACACACTGTTTCTAATGAGGAGCGGTGAGCTGCAGAGACCTTTAAACACAAAACAAAACTTTTAAAACAATTAATATTCTCATTGTCTTGGCCAAATACAAACAAACATTTCTGTACAGACATGTATATTCATGTAAGAGTATCAGTGCATGCAGTTATTTGTACGCAAGCACCCAAACGTGGACACACAAATTATTCTCAGGGCTGTTTTGTCTTCATGCTACATAACACCGCAAATGGTGAGAAACACCTGAATTCATTTCTTGGTATTTACAGTTTAGAAACACAAGATACTGAATGCAATATATATTTTACAGCACAGACTAACTTAAATATCAACAACACTGTCATGGAATGTAACAGAAAACCCAGAGGGTGAATATCTGAACACGTCTTAAAGCACCTATGTGTTGATTTTTTTCTGTAGCGTCACAAATTATTCTGGTGTTTATAGCTGTAGAGTTTTGTTTTGTAGAAAAATGAGGCAATCTTCAGCAAAATCAGATTCATGATTGTAGGGGACAGTGTATTTTTTGATACAGAAGTGGCCAAAATCTTGTGGCTTTAATAGCCACTAATTTAGGGTTTTCAGCAGCAGAACTTGTGAAAATGCTTTATTTGACCTGTCTGTAATTTCATATAATTTTAAATAATTTCCAAGAAGCTTCTTCCAAACATAATTTGGTACTAATTATAGGGAAAATAGAGACAATCAGAGATCAATCGTGCACCTCCAGTTGATTAATTCCAATTAATTTGCCAGTTTTTGACGTCTGTGTACAGCAACTCAGCTGAACATGTATAGATGTGAACCTTTTCTACAAGCATCCACAGTTTAACATGTATGAATAACAATGTATACAGACAATGCTGTTTCCACTAATAAAAGAAACATGAATATTGGTTTTAAATGCTCCAATACTTTCAAAGAAATCCCTGTTTCTCGAGAAATCTGTATCAAATGATACTGTTTTTTTCCAGAAGACGTCTTATTGAATTTGTATCTTTATAATCATAATTCACAGTTTGTTGAAATGAGCAACAGAAAAGTGAAAAACATATTTATACAAACACCTGCAACAGTTTAGCATTCATACCTCATATGCTTGAAAATTCATATATAGACAAACACTCAAATTCACATCTATGGACAGTTTAGTTTCCAGTTCACCTAAGCTGTGTGTTTTTGGATCGTGTGAAGAAACTGGAGCACTAGGTTAAAATCCACAGTCATGGGAGAACGTGCAAGGTAAAAATATGTTTTTTTTTTCATGCTCTTTCCAAATTTGCTCATTATTAATTGTATCCAGAAGCATTGGAGAAAACATTAGTCCGTGGTCCATGCCTTGCTTTCCTTAGATCAAACCAGTGTTTAGCATGTTTTATCAAAAACAAATCTCAGAGTTATAACTTATTACTTTGCTGCAGAACATTTTCTACACACAAAAGTCTTGTACATTGTGTTTTTCACTTAGAAAAACAAGATGTAGAGACTTGAGACCTGCTGAGCAAGTTAATCCATCAGTTATGCATCCAGCTGTGTTACTTTTGTCAAAGTTACCTTTTTGTTGAAAAGCCTGTGGCGGTGTGTTCATGGGCTTATGAGAGAAGCTCTGAAATATACAGGTATAGCTGTGTTGTATTTGGTGATTGTTGAGCAATAACCTTAATTAACATCCAGAAAACAGGAGTGAATGACGTGAATGAGTGAATTGTGAGAAGCCATTTCTGAAGTAAAAAATCAATCATGTTGTTTCAGGAGAAAGATACAAATACAAACAGTGACATCTATGAACACCCATAATATAATTCATCTAACCTGTTGAAGTCAGCAGACTCCAACGATGTACAGTACATAGTGAGGGCTCTTCAGTGTTTTCTGTTGTGGTTGTGGCTGCTGTTAAAAATGAAAATTAAAGCAAATAAGCCAGAAGTCTGTCAGAGTTTGTTTCTTCTCTCCATGCTCACACAGTGAAGAATGATGTGTGAGGATAGAACAGATCATTTGTCTGGTTTTTTTCACAGATATCAGTCTTTACTGACGGCAACCCACACCTATCAAGTGTCCGAGCTGCCTGCAACATATAGTCTGTATACAGTATTACTAAGTCGTCCAAACTCACCTGCCAAGCAAGCAGGCGAGTCTCTTCTCAGTCCAGTGGAAGGAACATGCAATGTCTCACGTCTAAATGAAGCTCTGGACCTCAGGCTCCTACCCTGTTTTCACAGTGCCCTGAGCACAAGTGGAGCACCTCAGGGTGGGTGAAGTGAGAGGAAGGTGGTAGTTTGAAAACATGGTTCCTCCTTGGGGGGCAGGGAGCTGGGGCCTGGCTCTGTTGAAAGTTCAGAAATACACCTGCCAACACTTTTAAACCTTATCTCGTTGGTTTAAACACAAACAGAAATGTAAAAAAGGAGATTTATGATTTTAGGTAGGGTACGTACTTTAACTACTTTGTGACAACTGTGACAACGATTCCTTTGATTCATTCATATACTATACCATGCTCTGAACCTGTGCATAATGTGAAAGAGTTTCTGTGTACAGTGATGTCTGAGGAGAATGGTTAAATGAACCGAGCCTTTAAAATCTTATTAACAGATTCAAACTGGAACATAAGGATGATTTTGGTGTTTACTTTAAGACTTTCTTGACCAACAGGATAATAAAATAATCTTGGTGTGTTTGTTTTGAATGAGGAAACCCTTCAGGGTGGTGGTGGGGTGAGTAAAGAGGGTTGTTTTTTTTGTTTTGTTGTTACAGCCTGGCCTCCTCTCAGCTGTGCATGTAGGTCCTGCAGGGGGAGTCCGGATGGAAGTCGTACTTGCTTAGACTGGGAGGGTAGTAGGTGGTGGTGAACATGTTGCTGGAGGGAAGCGGGGAAGAGAAGTGGTTGCACGTCTCGTCGTTCACATGGAGATTGTTCTTGTTTAGCGTCTACAGTGTGGAGACAAAGAATTTGTTGTCAGATACAGGCACAAAGTAAAGGAGACATTACCCATGAACAAACTGCACCTACCTTAAACTCCATGGGGATGTACTTCTCATTCTTTGGCGTGGTGTTGCCCTGCTTGTTGTAGGTGAGGTGGTTGGGTGTGCTGGGGTGGATGACTGCTGACTCTGCTGACGGCCGGTTCAGGTGGTGGCAGTAGGTGTACGCCAGCGCCGACAATAACGCTGCTGCAAAGAAGCTAGCTGAGCCCACAGCTACCAACTGGAACAAGGTAAAGGCTGGAAGCAGAGGGGTGGAGGAAGGAGAGAGAGGACGAAAGAAACCGACCAATGTTGTTGAGTCAACTTACAGAAATAATAACTCTTAAATCTGTGTATTTTATGATGTGACAAACCAAAAAAAGTGGTATGAAAACAATGTCAGACCATATAATGAACATGCTTTATCAAATGTCTTGATAATCTGCCTATAACATTTGGCAGTATATTGTGTGAAAAGCCAAATTTTATTTTGAAGGTGGAACAAGAGAAAAAAACAATGGGATCACCAAAGCCGAAGGACTGTGAACACAAACTTTTAAAAATGGAAATGGTTCATCCTCTGGTTTTCTCCTCTGGGAACCATCAATATCCACTGCAAATTTCACGGTAATCCAACTGAACGGTTTCAAGTGGCAGAAGAGAAAGGCTTCAGACTGAAAGCTGATTTTTTCTGTCTGGCTGCAATGAAACTTTATCAAAAGACAAATAATGATTCCACCCTTTGGCCAGTCCCATGCCACATGGGCCCAAAGCCACAAACAGTCAATATGTTACCGACTGTGTGCTACACAAGTGAGGAAAAAAGCCAATAACTTTGTAACCTTGGCACAATAACTAGATGTTGCTACATGTTCAGAGACACTGAGGTGACATTGATTTGCTCAAGACAGGATGTGTGTGTGAGCTGGTGACAAAGTGTAACAATTTGTGGAAACTGCATGGAAAGACATCCCTTGTTTTAACTTACTTCCACAGCTGTGGTCCTCCTGACCAGGTAAAATGACTGGAGGAAGACAGAGATGAAACAGAGACAGAAAAAACCCATCAACATCGTGAAGTAAAATCACTGCAGCTCCAAAAGATCAAACAATAAAAAATGGCAATGTAAGTTAATTTCTCTCAAAGGCTTTACTGTTCTTTAAGTCGGCAGAATGCTGACATCTCCATTAATTTGTCTTTTGATTTCTACAGACACAGAGTGAACAAGTCAGCATTACATTGTGTCTGATTAAACTTTTGTGTGATGGACTGGATTTTTCCAGCTTATATCAGCATCAGTCCAGAGCAATTTATTACGTGCGGCATACTTGTTCCAGCAATTCGCTAATAAGAACATGTGCTTACCCGGCACCTCATGGGGCTGGCATGGCCTGGACTGGGTGATGTTTCCCTGGCAGAGACTGGCCTCAGCCTCCTGGTCCTCACCACAGCGACGAGTGCGATGCTGCAGACCCTCCTCATCACAGTCTCCCCAGTCTGTCCACTCACCCCAACCTGATGACCGAAAGAAGAAATGAAAGCTGGAGAGTCAGAAAGAGAAGCTGAAACAAAAGGGCACAAGTACAATAGTTGGGTTTCCTTCTAGGAAGTTTACAATTGTCAGCTGCTTCTGTGTCCTTATATTCTCAGTTACTATCCTGTAGTGTAGATGCAGCATCAGCACATCACTGCCAACCTATATTAAATACCTCCACTTCAAAAGAAAGTCCCAAAGAAAGTATTTATTCTGAATTTAATTGGATTATATAACTAGACCCGCTCTATGTCTGTTGTTTAGGAGGTGGCTCAAGGACAGCAGAAGGAATTTTGCATATTGGCTACCCCCAAAAAGACTGCAAGAAGTAGTTGTCTTGTAATGAGCTATCTTGGAAAAAAAATGTCATTCTCTTCACTGTGCATTCAAACAGCCAGCAACAAAGTCAAGCGGCCACTGACAGGAAGCCAGCGACCAGAGAGACTGTGCGGAGGGTTAACGAGTGTGCAGGCTGGGAAATGTTGGCCGCAGCGCAGTGGTCATCATCAGTCAACGGCCAGTCACAGCTCAGCCTCCTTGTGTTCCTGCTGGGGTTACTTTGTTTACCGAACAAAAGTGGAAAATGGATGAGAACTTGATTACACCAATTTGCTTCCCATGTCTCTACTTACAAATGAATTAAAGGATACAAGAGTTGCATCCATCCATGTTTGGTAAAGTCAGTTGTAAAATGTTTTTTTCCTGCTTAATTTGTGACTTTTAGCCAATGCATGCTGGGATAAGCTCCAGCCATGTTGTTTGTCTTCTCAACACAATTATTGATTCACCACTTGCTGTGTGGAGGAGATTTCCCATCAGCATCAATACAAACATCATTATTTAATCTAGAGAGACAGGATGAATCTATGGCGTGTATTTATGGCGTAACAATTAGTGTAAATGACAATAAAATCCATAAAGCACTTTTAAAACCAAAGTTATAAAGTGATTAAATGTGAAAAATGTCTGTAAGGGGAAAAATGATAATTAAAATAACCAATAAATTATATGTTGATGTGATACTTAAAAGAAGATAAAGGACCAGATTTAAATAGAAGAAAATACAGGGAAAATTTTGTGTCATCATTTTATTCATTTCTGTTTGGATCTCTGCTCTGATCTCTAATATGTGTACAGCTGTGGCGTCTGCTTGTAGCAGTGCCAAGAGGCAAACAGCTACACACGCTGCTAAACGATTACTATTATACTACAGCCAGATTTAAAGTCTTTATATCCTTTAAATTCAAAGAAAATGAAAGAGACTACCATAAAAAGATGAAGTAATAATCTTAGTATCTTAGAGTATCTGGACAGTTATGATTTTAATTAAATTTGAGGGTGAACCATGTAGAAATTACAGCCCTTTTTACACACATCCCTGAGGGTATAATAAGCTTAAACGCAGCCAGATGCTGCGATCTGTTGCTGCTTTATGTTTAAATCTGACATAAAGTGTCGTCAGCAAAGCAGCAAATATAAACATCATGTCTGCTATTGATAAACATAGGTAACAATACAGTTTATACATAAAAATCTTCTGTAAAGTAGCTCTACATGTCCTTTTGTACCTTCACAAGCATGTGTGTTGCAGAGGGCCTCTTCAGTGTGCAGGCCTATGCAGATGTCTCCTCCATTGGCGGGGGGCGGGCTGCTGCAGGTCCGAGTCCGCTGGTAGTGTCCGCCCCCACAGCTGGATGAGCACTGGGACCAGGAGGACCAGCACGACCAGGCGCCACTCACTGGCAAACGCGCATAGAATAAACTTTATTCATACAATTTACATTTTCTGCTTTTGCAGCTGCACTGCTAAAACCTTCCAGTTACCTGGACAGGGTTGAGTGTTGCAGTCCTGATACTCCACTGGGGATCCTACGCAGGCGCTTGGGTTGGTCCTGCCCTCTGCCGTCGAGCAGCTTCGTTTCCTGGTTCGGAAGCCTTTGGAACACTGCTGTGAACAGCTGGACCACGTTTCCCAGGCTCCCCAGCGAGCACCTTGGGGCTGAGACAGAGTTCGGCCACTAGTCTTCACCAGGTCTTCAACCAGAGCTGGAAAGGACATTTTATTTGCTTTATTGGAATCTAAAAGCACAACAAATGAGCCAATTATTATTCCAGTCCTCTTCACATGATAAGCAATTCACAGGGGAAGTTAGAGGGAGAGAAAAGAAGAACTGGAACAACTTTCACTCAATGAAAAGAACAAAAGTCGATCCCGACATCATTTGATTCAACCTGCTGAATGAGTGAGTGCTCAGGAAATCTAAATTTAATTTATACCTTTTGAGTTCAAATAAGAATCACAGAATTGTATCTTTTTATTGCCAAATGCAGCAGACAGACACCCTGTTATAAAACATTAATTAGTGAGGTGCAATGTGGGTCAAGTTGAAAAATGAACTACTTTTCCCGGTACACCCACACACACACATAGGCACCCATAATCACAAATTATTTACATATGAATCAGGAGTGGTTCCTGAGGCTTTCAAATGAGGCCAGCACAAATATTTCACTCTGATTTTTTCTGTATTTGCAAGAGGCTCCAGAGAAGTTAGGAAGAAAACAAAATGACATTTTCAGCTCATCAGCTTTACCTATTTTGGACTAAATATCCAACATGATTGTTATATCAAAATACTATTTTTATGTTCTATTAAATAAAACAGAGTCCATGAATGGGAGCACCTGCATGTCTCTGAGGAGCAGAGAAAGTGGACATCTGCTTCCCCATAATGGCTCAATGATGTGTAATCTGCTGATTGATGTGTACAGACATGAAACCAGCTGTGTTTATTATGGCAGCCTGGGAGTTATGCCATCAACAGCACTGCCTCAAAACCAGAGAGATGGAGTTTTACAGATATATTATATCAGACTGGAGTAGTGTTGGACCAGGTTTGGTTTTGCTCTTGG
The DNA here is from genome assembly GCF_001640805.2 of Lates calcarifer. NCBI lineage: Eukaryota > Metazoa > Chordata > Actinopteri > Centropomidae > Lates > Lates calcarifer. Next base: position 6,258,336 of record NC_066854.1, read on the forward strand.
ACTGTTCTGATATACATTAAGCAGCTACACAAAAACAAAGACAGACTGCTTCAAACCTCAAAAGTTACCCCAGGTACGTGACCCCCCCTTGGGTATGGTAGTGTCTGGATATACCTGCACTCTAGGAGGTAATCACTGCACCAGCTGTGCCTCTGTGGTAACAATCATGTTACCATGGTAACTGCTGGCAGATGACAAACAGGGGAAAACATTGCTACATTTGCTAACACTGCAGAGTGAGAGGGGAGAGAGTTGTTTACATTAGTTGTTCCCTGCTCATTCCAGTACTTACAGTCGGTCTGACAGGCTCCAGACCCGTCATTGGGACAGAACCGGGTCTCCACCTTCTTCTTGCCCAGCTGCAGCTGCTGGGGGTCGGGTAGCAGTGCCCGGCAGGTGTACCTGAATCTCTGCTCCTGCCGTGACCCATCTTGACTAACATTGACTGGCATCCAGGGGGTCCAGGGGGTGTTGCGACGCACCTCAGGGCAAGCCTCCAGGTTACAGACTTTGTACTCCTGGAAGACACAGTGGACGAAGCCTATCACCATTAATGCTGATGAAAAACCCATTGCCGTGTCACAAGCTAAAGCTGTTCTACTGCATGTTTGCTTTATCTCCCAAAGCCATACATCCTGATGTTTTCAGTAATTCATTATAAACAGCTTGCAGAGACACAGTGCTGCCTTAATACATCCTGCTAAACAACACAAATACTGCAGTTTTTCCTGGAGGGAGTTTATTATGCAGCTAATTACAGTGTTGAATGGGGCCATTTAAACAAGGCTGCATCTTGCCGAGGACATAAAATGATGCTTCACGGTCCGCTCTTACGGAGTGGCTAAACTAGTGATAAGTCAGGTGGGGCTACACTTGCAGAAATATAACATTAAAAATCGCTAACCGGGGCTAAACACAGATTCACATATAAGATTGGGGTATCCAAGGTCAACAGCTTGTGCCTGATACCAAACAGTTTTTAGTTGACTAGCATGGAGCACTGTAATTTAAACTTTGAACCTTGTAGTTTGGGGTAGATACTCACATCCCTCACAGAACAAACCCTTTCTTTTTCAGATATTTCCTTCCATCTTGCACCACTATCAGGCCTAATTGCAAGCTTAGTGGTGTGCACAGGTGGTAATGAGTCCACCACTGCAGGCACCAGTGATCAATTCCTAATAGCAGCACTTCTGGCTCAGGTCACACTTTCCAAGAAAGACAATTAGCAGTATTTGTGAGTGGGAAGCCAGTGAGGGATCATTAACTTTTTACACTCTCTACTTATTGATCAGAGCCTCTGTGAGGAGGAACCTCTGCGTGTGTTACAACCTCTATGTGATCTCTTCACCACAAGGCAAAAAAAAGAAAGAAGCAGTTGTGACAAACATCTTAATTTTGTTATTTTATAATATCCAGTACCGTGGCACATCCAGGACAAGTGTTTCCATTCTCACAGGTTCTGGTCCTGGAGTGGACCCCACCTCCACATTCAGCACTGCAGTGAGCCCAGGGGCTCCACGCTGTCCACAACACTGGCAGGGGACATGGTTTTTTCTCATTGCACAGCCTGGAAACATAAACACTTCACTTAGAGACTTGGTGCCAAAATGCAGTGAATAAACTGTAATAAATGAATAATCAGGGCTTTAGAGCCACAAACATAACATCTAAGAATATTTTTTATTGGCTAGAAAGCAGAAAATTTTCCAGGAAAATTTCAAGAATAACTCAAATCCCAACACCTCCAGAGTGGTGATATTTTAACTTTAAACAATGCCATGCAGTAATGATGGCTGCTGATGATGTTCCTCCTCACCTCTCCTCTCGACCCTGGCCGACGCAGATTCGGCCACCGTGGCGAGGCGAGGGGTTGTTGCAGGACCGCTGCCTCACTTCAAACCCGATGCCACAACTGCTGCTGCACTGGCCCCATGATGACCAGGGAGTCCAGCCGCCATTCCTGAGGAACAGGGTGTGAGAGAGGAAACGTAAATATGATTACATGTAACTCAGGAATCTGTGCGTTTTATGGCGCTAGACGTTGTTAGCAGCTGTGAAATGTTCGCAACTAGATAGCAACAGATGTACCTGGAGCAGTTTGCCACCTGGATGGTTGGGCCCTTGCATTCAACCCCACCACATCGGGCCACCGGTCCGTCACATGAGCGGGACCGACATGCACAGCTACTGACAGAGCCCTCGCCATCATCGTGGTTACACGGCTGCCACGGTGCCCAAGGACTGAAACCGCCATCCTGCGTTAGGTTCCTCATCTCCAGAAAGGATTTGATAGGACCAAGAGCACATGAATGAATCAGATTTGTCTAAATCTTTTTAATATGGAACAATAATTTCAGGTAAATGAAAGAAGAAAGAATGTTTTATAAACAGCTAAGCATTTTTAAATACATTTCATACAGTAAAGACCATTACACATGAGTGAGTGTGTGTCTTACTGGGCACTCTGTGATGTTTTGGGTCCACTGGTTCATGTTGGAGCTCTCCTCGATGGTGGTGCAGCGCTTCTGTTTGTGATCCCAGCCACAGTATGGGTCCCGTGCTTCCATGCAGTAACTAATATGAGTTCAGACAGTTAGTAATTGTTGAGGTTTTATCAAGACTCCCTGCGACACAGAGAGAATGAGGTTTTCTCTGTATCAAGGAACCTCTATTGTGTTTCAAGTGGGAGGGCTGATACTGTAAAGCTACTGGACATCATACAGTATTTTGTAAGGTTGTCAACAAATTCATTAACAGCCCACTTATGTAATGTCTGCTCGGAGGCTTGCCAAAATATGGACTGACAGTTCAAAAGCAGTTTCTTTACAGGGAAAATAAACTGGGCTCTTAACATAATCATCTTTGTCAGCGTTTACTGTGGTGCCTTTCAGACTTGGACACCCACGCGTGTTTGTCTCTTTAATGGCCACAAGTTAATAAATCTTTTTAAGTATTTTCAAGTTGAGTTGGTAAATTTGCACACTCACCAGCAGCAGCAGAAATGTCAGACTGAGCAGGATCACAAATTTAAAATGCAACTTATACTAAATGACGACTGCCAATTGTGGATTTCCATAGGATTTATACATGAAATATACTGTATATATTATATTATATATTACGTACAGTATGTTAAAATAAGATTTATACTGTTATATCTCCCTTGTTTTTGTTACTCCTAGGTCACTGGTGGTTCTTGATAAGATTGATAAGGATCGTACCGTTCGGTTGGATAGCTGGAGCATCGCTCTAAAGGGATCTTCAACAGTCTGTCGTCAAGTCCCACAAACAAGGACCTGTCACTTTGGAGGATTTGCAGGCTCTTTATTGGCCCGATTTGTCCTTCGGGGAGGATCCTGAGCTCCTCCAGGTAGCAGCCGTGAAGGCTTTTGTTGGCAGTAGAGAGAGCCTTCAGGATGGTGCCATATTCTGACAAGATGGACAAAGGGAAAAGTACTGGTTTAAAAATGATCTGGTGCATTGCATACTTTGATGGTAGACCCTGTTGTTGCAGATAAAACATGGCCAAGTTACTAACTTTATAACTTTTCATTTTAAATCAGCAGTGTAATTGACAAATTCAACCCCAGCTCTGTTCCGTCTTGCTCACCAGTGCCAATGTACATGACATGGTAGAGGGTGTCTCGGCCCTGCACAATGTCCACCACCAGCTTGGAGAAGCGCAGGTTGTCCTGGGTGAGCAAGGGGTTGACGGTCACCGGCTGGACCACATCGTTCATCAGGAAGAGTCGCTGGGCGTCCTGGAGGCTGCGCTCTGTCAGGTTCCCCCCGGGGCCTCCTTCCTCCAGAGTGCCACACTGGAAAACAAAGAGAGGAAGGATCAGTGTGAGGTCAATTACATGCGTCAGTACCAGGATCTTTGTTTTGCAGCAGAGCCCTCATGAAAGTTCTCTGTCACACCTGTGGATTCTTTTTTTATTTTTTGCTTAAAGTCAAAATTTCTACCATGAGAAGCATCAAACTGAGTTGCAGTGTAAGTATATGTTAAATAAATGCAAATCCAAAATAAAAAACAACAGAACTATTGCATATGAAATGCAGAGATTACACAGTATAATTTACGACGTCCCTGCAGCTCAATTTGGCATTTCTAGCATTTTGTATTTGTGTTGGAAACGTGCCAAGCACTTATTGTTGGAGGTGTATTCAGCAGAGATGAGCTAGAATTTTCTCTGGACTCACACAGAGATGAAATGGGTGTCAGTCTTTTTGAAACCTCCTTTGTAAGCCTTGGAGGGAAGGCTGTGAAATTGCGGTAGGACAAAACTGTCTCATATCTATCAACACCATGTTGTTAGAGAAAAATAGTCGTGTGGATCCCGTTTGGATTCTTTTTTTATGCGTGTAAAAATGAGCTACCTGAAAATTGGGTATGGGGTTTGGGGTGGACAGCCAGGCAGTGCGGGGGTTCTCCTGGTAGCGGAAAGGTCCGTTAAAAGCCAGGGTGATGGAGCTCAGATTGAAGGCACAGACAGCTGAAGCTGATATGCTGTTTCTGAAGGAGAAGAGGATGTAATCATGGTCAGATCTCAGCAGTTCAGTGTGAAGGAAACATGACAATTAAACTGACTTTAATGATGTTATTAATGAACATCACTCACACATTAGTGGTGAAGATGCCGTAGATCAGGTCCTGCTCCGGTAAGTAAAAGGTGCTCTGCAGCTCGTTGTAGTAAAAGGGGATTTCTCCTGAGCGGGAGCAGTTGAGCCGGGCCTTCATGAAGGTGGTCCAGGTGTCCTCCAAAAGGAAACGGCCGCCCATGTCGTTCTTACAGACCCGTGCCACGCGAGAGAACACCATCTTCCCGCAGTCGTTTTCTACCGCGGTTTCTCTCAGGAAGAAGTAGGCAAACCGGCCAATCTCGTAAACTGACACGAAATGAGGCTCTGGAAGAAAAGATATGGAAGTTGTGATTTTCACAAACAGGTCAATATGAGTCTGAAAAAAGGACAAATCAGTGCAGTGCTTCGTTTACCGTTGAGCCATTTGGAGTTGTACTGGGCGGTGCGCAGCGGCGGCATGTTCCCCAGGCTCCTGTAGATGACTGGGTCACGCCCTGAGAAGTCGATCACTGTAGCAGCGTACAGCTCGCCCTTCTCTGTTACCATGGCGGTGGAGTTGTGGCGTGGGTCATAGGGACATCGGGCGACACCATTCACTGTGTCCAACACCTGACTGATGTTACCAATCTGACAGAGAGACAGACAAAGGATGTAAACACAGCCGAAGTCACTACAGGGAGAGGAAGATTACTGCTTCTGTATTAGTGTTTAGTTTACATTTCATTTTCATTTGGTTTCAGATTAAATGTCCAGAAAATAATTCCTGTCTCTTTTGTTTTATAGCTGTCTTCAACTTCTAATTCACAGCAATTTAAAACTTTTAATGAATTTGTCAGGACATAATGATGCAATCTTGAGTCTCGACCATTTCCCAAACACACAAAGCTGATTCAAAAATCTATTATTTATACTTGGCATAATAACTGCCTGCTTTCCAGGGCTGACACAGTAAACCAATTAATCAATTATTTGATCACCAAAAAATTAAGTGACAAATGTTTTTGCAGTCAATTATTTTTTGTTTGTTTTTCCAAGACAAATGCTGCACATTTTATTGCAAAGATTTTGTTTTGTTTTTCTTTGTTTTAAATGGAATATTTTTGGATTTTGGTTTGACAAAACAAGAAATCTGAAGATGTTACCATGTAAAGTAAGAGAGAAAGAATCTGTGTCAACTCTCTAAGACCACTGTCACTACCAATTATGTACATTTTACACATTTACTGGCTATCTTTAACAGTATGCAAAAGTTAGTTTTTCTGGGCAGCTGCTGATTTCCTTTCATTTCATCTGACTTAAAACATGCTTGAGAGTGAACTAGTTTATTTTTGATGTTTGGATGATTCTGGTTGCTCCGCAACATCTCATGATGAACTGTTGTACCAACCTGCCTGGTTATACAGACAGGTGTAAAAGCGTTGGTCCCACACGTGAAGAGCATCCTCCCACTGATCAACAAAACTCGGATGTAGTTTTGACATTCCTCCTGCAGACACACACACAAACACACCAACTGGTTTATTTGTCTCATGAAAGTGAACTAACTAGATCATAAATACAATGTGAACAATTGAAATTGGAAATCCAAGACAATACATATGGGACAGAGTAAATAAAAACTGAATTTGACCATTTTTATGACACAGCACCTTACCTCAGATTTGCCTTTGCTCTGACACGAGCGCTTTGTGTCTTCATCAGGTGCCCACTCTGCTGCCTGAAGAAAAAAATATAAACATTTTGCTTTTGGGAATTTAGATGCAGCAAGTCATTTTTTAAAAACACACACATGTAACAAAGGTTCAACGTATGGGGGAAATTCAAGGTAATACAAAAGGCAAAAAAGTATAAAACTGTAATTGATTTAAAATATTAAAAAATGATTACTTGCATGTGTATTAATAATGTTACTAATAAACATTTATTTAAATTTCTATTTATTTCTATTTTGTAAAAGAATTAAAGCATTAAATGTACCCAAATCATCAACATTTTATCTCATCAGCACTTGGCTTGGCTAATGTTACCTGTATAAGGGAGGCGTTGCTCAAACTCAGTCTGAAGATGAAGTTTCTGAAAAAGAAATATTTCATGGTGGAGGTGAAACAGCAGAGGCACAGATTCTGCAGAGGGTTTGTTATGTTTCTGAATCTTGCTCTTGAAGTATTCAGGTTATTTCATTATTTGTAGTGTGGTCATAAATATGATCCTGTATGTCTGTATGTTTACACTGGGTATGTGTTAAGTTCAGTTGTTTGTTACCTGGCTCCCACAATGAGCTGGTTCCTGCTCAGGTCCAGAGCCAACTGAGAGAAATCCTTCACTCCTGGACGGGAGAACTCTGCCATCCACGGCCTCAATGCTGGATGGAGAGGGAGGGGCAACAGGGAGGAAAGGGTTGATGGTTGAAGGAAAAGTTAAATAGAAGGAGGAGGGGGTGAATGGAGAAAAGGCGAGGCACATTATGAAAGATGAACAATGAAGAGAAGAACAGGGAGAGGAAAAAAGATTAATGAGAGGAGGAGACAAAAGGCAGGAGAATAAGAAGAAGAAAAAGAAATGGGAGGAGCAGGATGATGAGTGGGAGTAGGAAGAAGATGGAGCAAATCAGTGGGATGAAAAGGAAGGAGGAGGAGGAGAATTAGGAGGAAGGGTAAGGAAATAAGTTAATCCATTCTTTGCGTGGGAATCCCTCTTCATCAAATAGTACCTCAGTGTTTTTATTAACACAACATTTCTCTCAAGTCAACCAGACACAAAGTCTCCAAGCAGGTGACTGAATGAGTCCATACGTCTAACATTTGTTTTTCCTGTTCTGCTGTGTTGTTTCAGAGGTTGAATTTAGGTTTAACCACCATATTTGTCTGTTTTAGGAGCTAGAAAATCCAAATTTGGGCAAAGAGGAAGAAGCCTAGGTGTGACTAAAAGGAGGGATAGTGGTAGACCCCATTTCCACATGTGATGAGTTAACACTGCTGTCAATCATGCATAGTACACGCTTAAAAAAGACACTATCAGGCATTCAGATTGGCCTGAAATGTGTTTTCACTGCTCCACAACACATTAGACAAAGCAGCCTTTTACATACATTAATACAGAATAATTTCTTGTCCTGTTTGGTATATTTTATTTGATTATATTCTCTGTACTTTTATTTGACTTGTGATGTTGTTTCAAGCTTTATCGTTATTATAGATTTAATTAAATTGTCTTGATTTACAAGCTCTACCTTTACAACCACAACAAACATTAAACAAGCCACTGTGTCATTTTTACATCAGCTTTGGACAGTGTGAACAAACCACATAAAGGAGCGCAACAAATTGATCTATTCAACAACGTTTCAGAGCAAAACTGCTGCTCCCTCACCTAAATCAATGCTGGTTCCTCCTATTTGAGAACCAAAACAATAACAGCGCAGTTTGCCAGGCGAATTCACTCTGAGCTGAATGGAAACTGACATCCAGTCAAAATAATATCATCAAAGGCCCTTTCACAGTTCTTAGACAGCCGAGGAAGAACATTTAATGAGGCAGTGCTGCAGAGACAACATTCAAAACATTTATTAATTCATCTAAATCAGTACAGTACGTCTGTTAATGTACAGCTTACAAATAACCTTGAGCCTTGATGCACAAACAGACTATACTAATCCAAACAAATGCCATCTGAGAGCTTTTCATGCTGCCAGACTTTTATTGTCTCTACATTAAAGCCAAGCCTCATTAGTTGTAATACTTATTTTTTTTTATTAATCTCATATAAAGCAATATTTTGAAAGATCGTGAGCAAACAGTGTGTTAGAAACAAAAATACAGGTTATTAGAAATATAACTGAACCATCACTCTTGTCTGGCCTCAGCTCCACTTTCAAAGACAGTACAGCATGAATACAAACCATCACTAAAAGTGATTTTCAGAGGGAGCTATTAAAGCCAAATTGCTTTTGTGCATTTGCCTGTGCACATAATGACCTGTGGCAATGCAGACAAATACAGACCGTCCATGCATACGCTCATATTCACAAACACTTGACAGCTCAGCAGGAGAAATTACTCGCTTTCCAGCAGCGGTCTTGTCCTAACGCTGCGCTCTTTGACCTCCTCGGTTAACTACACAGAATTAGAAACCGAGACTCTCATTTGGCAAACAAAGCCTGTCAAATATGAAAACAGATGAAGGGAAACTAAGGATAGAGGTGAACAGTTGAGTTAGTCAAAGCTTCAAGTTTTACACAAACCTCCACAACTTGCAGATGAATAGTTCTTAAGTTTATGATCCCATCCTAACTTAAGATGGGAAAAGTGTTCTACACAAGCTTCCTAACAAAATGTTAAATAAACTCTCTAAATTTTCACTTTTCCACCACTTAGTCAACTTGTTTAATATGTATTAAATCCAAATGTCAACAGATGGACCTAACTCACTTAGAGGGATATGGCACAACCTAACGATGTGTTTTGGCTACCCTGTACCATGCTGCTGCTGTTAGCCGAGCAGCTACCAGCTTTGGAGAGCCTGACCCAGCGACATAGGGCTCTCCTGACTTTTCTGGTATCTCAGCCCACTCTCTCTCTTTTATCTCCTGAGTTAGTGATGTTGTAAATTCCCCCAAAAAAGAACATCTCTGTTTTTTTCTCATCTCATCTGTCTTGAAGTTAAGTGCCAACTGTTGTTTTTGTGCATTTCAATGGCAAATCTACTGGTTGGCAAAAATACCTCAGGGGGATGAGATGAGAAAAGTAGCGTTGGTTGCTAGGGAACACACATAAAAGCTGACAACCTGAGATGAAGCTTATTCCTTCACTTAGTTAGGATTTACTTCTATAATACCAAACTGAGAAAAATCTTATGTCAAAAGCAGGTATGGAAAGAACAAAATGTTTTGTATGACCCCTCATGCTGCGATACACCGGAGTGACATTTGTTGCCAAAAAAGCTGAGTGAGTAACAGTGATAATACTGATAAAGATATTTACCATCAAAACTGAGCTGGAGCTCAACATTTGCAATTTTAAATTACCAATTTCACCTTTCTAATAGATGATGGTTGTTGGATGAATGGATGGATGGTTGGTAAAAGAAATTCAGACTGGTGTTGATGCTCTCACCTTGGTAGGAGACAACAGGATGTTCCTTTTTACTGCAGTCTGCAGGTTTGATTGGAGGCTGCTGGGACAGACACACAGACGCACAGATGACCAGCACAAGGCCACAGGGGGAGAGGGCCCACACCCCCCACCCTGACGTAAGCATAGTTACAACCACATCCAGTCTTCTATCAGGTCCTCAGGAAACACCTGTTGAGAAAAGGAGACAACGTCAGTTAAAGCAATTTCCCTCCGAAAGATCAAGGAAACACCTCTATCTATAATCCTCAGTCGCTGTCCGCCTGTCCATCCATCTGAATTAGTTCTGCCAGTCTGTCAGCTCTGGGTGTCCAACCCTTCAGTGTCAGCAGGACTCAGTCATGGCTAATTCATCTCAAAAGGCCAGAGCCGCCAATCTCTCTAATGCCGACTCTCAGTCCGAGGGTGCCATCAGCAGAGCTCTTCATGACTGAGGAGAGCCATTCAGAGATGAGACTGGGCCCAGAGCCAAACGGGGGGGTGTGAACTTTGAACTGCGAGCCACCTGAGGGGTCTTTGTGTCAACATCAAAATCCATTTACGAACATCAAGTCTGCTCGGAGATGATTATCTGGTGATGATGACCATGTGCACAGGGTTACAGCAAAGCTCCATTCAAAAAATCAGCTGGTGACTTGCCTGTTATGGCAGATAAATAAACTGATGAACAAAGGTCAGTGCTGCTTCAGTCTTTATTCATGTAAACATAAATAATTAAACTAAACTACTGTACAGGCTGTGCCAACTAGATCCACAATGCTAACATCAGAGTGTGTTTCTTATGCTGCTGGTTGTGATCGGCTGAGCTGAAACAGGAGAGAATACCTCATCCACTCCCATTTCATTCAGTCCAATCTCCTCATTTATTTCACTTTCCAAAACTTGGGTCATGAGCTTGAAGAACCAGCAGTGAAGTGCTGAGTGAGCACTTTCAGAAGTTCCCTGTGTGATGTCGAATAACTCAAACTGTCAGGTTAACGAGTAAAATACAGCTGCCAAATGTAGCTACCATTTGGATATCCAGGTCACATTTTACAGTTACACATGAGTGCATTTATTTTTAGCATGAGACACACAAAGCAGGGGATGACACTCCTAATCCCTGTCTTTTTTCCTAGGGGAAGAAATAGCAGTTAAGTAGGGCTTGACACAGCACAGGTTGAAGAGAAAATGTCTTAGTAAGTGTAAGTTTGGCAGGTGCACATTTTTGGTTTATAAATTTGCCAGAATTGCGGGATAAAGTCGTTTAAAATTACATTATCTTTAAGTTATTCTATACTATAGTTCACTAGGTTTGTTATTTTTGTACAGCAGCTCCCACATGATGCAAGTTTGCTTGCATCTGCTGCGTGCTCTGGAGAACAGAAGTGGTGAATGTCTGTCTCCTGCTCTCCAGGACTGAATGTGTGAAGGCAGAGGTTTTTCAACCTGCTGGGATCCAACATTGCTGCTTAATGAAGCGACAGGAGCAGAGCCTCCACCGCTGGCCTCACTTTTGTTATGTGGCCGTGCTCCTCTCACCGTGCAAAGGCCGGCCAGTGAGAGGCCTAATGTTCTGGGGTTTGTCTATTCAGTGCAACGAGGGGGAGCAGCAGCGAAATGTCAGTCAGATTCTTCAGGGGCATGAGGAAATGTGTGATCAGCTCCAGCTAAAGACGGAGAGTGCATGCTTATTTTAACAAGTCCTTACAGCTAAAAGGCACCATAGGCACTAAATGTAAATATAGGCTGTTTAAGCAATTAAACAAACAATTAATGCTTTGATTTACTGGTAAGGAGAGTCTCACTTTTTTGGTTCCTCACCTCAAATAAAGACTTCAAAATCGTGTCTGTGTTGTTTGCCTTTCTGGAAAAAAACAGTATCTGAGAGGCACATGTCTTTATGTGCCTGTAGTAGGACTGCAGCCAATAACTGTTTTAATTACTGATTAATCCATTGATTATTTTCAGCCACAGTAGCAGCAGGGTTTCTAGGGAGGAGAATATCAGCATGTTAGCATCTTCACTGTTAGAATGCTAAGGTTAGGTTTTACCTCAAAGTACTGTTGTACCCAAGTGCAATGTTTGTAGACTCTTAGTCCGGTTTTTGATTCAAATTGTTTAAACTACAAATGTCAAAAAATCATTACAAATATCCACAAATAGTTGATTTGTCTGATAAATAGTTAAAAATGAAAAAAAGGACCCCACATTAGGGAAACTGGAACAGGCAAATGATTTGTATTTCTGCTTAATAAATGACTTAAATGATTAACTGATGAGCAAAATTAATAAGAGAATTAAGAAAATTAATTTTCTGTTGATTGACTAATTAGATAATCAATTAAATATATCAGGCGTTACACAATATAAAGTTTGCAGTGTTCCCTTTCTGCTGCCAAATGTAAACAGAGAAGAAACCAGCCTTGACTGAAAAGCAGGAAGTAAAAGCAGCAAAAACTGAAGCCTAGCAGTGTTTTTCTGAATCTGTGAGAGTGTCAGAACATTCATTCATTCATGTCGCTGCCTGTGTTGGAAAAACACCTTAAAGCCTTAACAACCTGTGAAGAGATTAGAAATACAGAGTCTCCGATTCATGTGACCTGTATGTGTTTGGACTGTGGGAGGAAAACCACAGGAGCACGGAGTGAACATGTGACCTTCACACTGACAGGAACGCTGCCAAGGTTTTAACCTCTGAGCCACTGTGCATAAAGTATAAGATCAACACACAGAAATATGACAGGTGGATACATTACAGCTCTGTTTGCCTCCCCAACTTTAAGTGTGTGTCTGCCTGTGATTCCTTTGTGAGAGTGAAACATCACCCTTCACCTCGCTCAGAGAAAACACAGACTCTGCATAACTAAGATGCTGCTGTTAAAGTAAAACTTTTATTTTGAAATAGCAGTAAAAAAAAAAACAAACTATCCTTTCCCATAGTGTAACCACTGTGGTTTTTCAGTTTTTTCTCTTTACTTTTTATATTTAAGGTAGATAAAATGTTTTTTCAAATTGTTAAAAAAGGTCTACTTGCAGGAATGTGTTGGCAATAATGTGGAAGGAAGCTTTAATGGCTCACAAATGAGATGTTAACACCATGCATCTCTTCCTCTCACAACACTGGAGTGAGTGTGTATTTATGTAATTAGGATGTCTTCTTGCAAGCAATCACAAAACTATAATATTAATAGAACTGCTTTGGAAATGTTTGCATAAACACCACATCATACTGCAGCCTGATGAGACAAAGCTGAATTAAATATATCTATGTGTTGAATGCTTAAACAGAAAAGCACAGCCACAGTAATAATTACAGTCCTCACTGGATCCACAGACTACACATCTTCTGAATGCCATCTTGAGTTGTGCTGACCAAAGCAGTGATTATAATTGGTCTTAAAGTCATTAAATGTTTGCCTAGCCTGGAAGACAGGTCTGTTCTCCATCACCTGTTGGGATTTAAACTAACCCTGCAACAAAAACCTTTCACTGCTAATGCCTTCCCAAAGACCTATGTCCATATATAGTGTGTGTTTACCTGCCCCACTCATTTTACTCTGACATTTATTACCAGCACTTGATTTGTTGGGTTTTCTTCAGTCAAAAAATGTACAAGCCCTGTATGGTGAACAGGCTGAGCTATTTCCCCTATATGCATTCATCTAGTGATGCCACTAGTAATAGTGAAAATACACAGTTTTAAAAAATCCAATAATGATATATTGCCTGATATTCTTTTAACATAAACACGGAAAGAGGAACAAACCTTTTTTGATAACGATCCCTTAAAGTTAGCTATTAGAAAACTGTGACAAAGACATGAACTGAGGAAGACATTTTGCTTCTTTTTTTAAAGATTTGGAGGAAATAAATGATTTAAGGAAAACAATTCACAGGTTTTCATGGGGCTATAGAAATAAGGTGTATACAGCAATATATACAGTATCTGAAATAAGTGCTATATGCAAATACATCTTCTAACAGACAGCAGGATGACCCCAGCCCTTTAAATCAGTGGTTTCCAACCTTCTTGACTTAATGCCTAAAAAAGCTTGTTTACTTGTCTACAGATTGTGGCCAGTTGGGGCAGCTGAAGATGTAAGATTATCCAGTAATTCACAAGCAAGCAGAGTGATTAGATAAAGATTAGGGAAGCTTTTGATATCCAAATGTATCTTAGCAGAAAGTTGAGAGAATTTGCTGCAGCCTCCTCTAGTGCAGGTGGAAATGTTGTGACACTTTAACAAGTGTTTGGACAGAGTAGTAGTTTTCCTGCAGTACTTCATCACAGTTGTGCAAACGTTCAGAAGACAAAATGTTGCCAGTTATTGTACTTTGGTGCTTTTAGAGAGAAAAAAATGAAAATCTCCTGGTTCTTCTTTTTGTCTGCAAACTTTTGACAGCTACTAACCTGCATCTCTTGAAGATACTGCCTCTTTTTTTCACCACATACCCCCACTAATAGTCACAACTGCCACTCCTGTGACACCCTTAAAAATCTAAAGCTTTTAAAGCATGCATACAAAATTAAAGTAACACTGAACTTGTGTATTTTTGTGAGCCTCTCAGGAACGTTCTATTCAAGCACTCTTGGCTTTGTCTTCAGACAAACTGAAGGAGTAGAACATTTCAGTCTTTTCAGAAACCAAAGAGATGGCCCTCCCATGGTGCGTGTCACTTGGATACCTTCAACCCACAGCTTATATATGAATAAGTTGATTTGATGGAGGGGAGAGTAATGCGTGGATGAACCTCTTTAGGGCGGCCATGCTGACACAGTGAAGCTGCTTTTTCTTTTTCTGTCCGGATGAGTAAAACCTCTTCAGCTATACCTTAAAACAGCTTTTACAGGGAATTATATGTCACAATCTGACGACAAAAGACGTACCAAGACCCTGAAAATGCATAATAGCGCTTCCACTGGGATTACACAGGCTACAAAATGAGCATGCTGAGACACTGGGTGTACATGTTAAGTGAGCTTCATTAAAATCCAGACAAATCCTCTTCACTGAGGTGATATATGACAGGGAAATTAATTACAAGCAATTATTTCTTCATTCAGAAGCCCTGTAATTTGTTCCTCCATGGCATGCAAAATAAAAGCAGGGAGTCCAGCGTCTGACCCTTGTATATCTGCCTCTTGTCTAAACTCTCTCCACCGGAGTACTTGGACTCCATCCAAATATCATTAAAAGAAACAGCGAATCCCCCACCACCTCCCTACACCCAAAAAACCTGGGATTCCAAGCGCCACATTCCTCCTCAAATACAAACACAAAACAACAGCTGCTATCAGAAGTAAATGCCTAAAAATCTGTCTCTGGCTGTTACAGTAGCAGCTCTCATTTGACGGCCCTTGCCTAGAAAACGTAGTATTAATCACCAATAAAGTCAGTTCATGGAGATTTGTTAGTTGGAGCAAATGGACACTGAGAGGGCATCCAGAGTCTCTCCATCAAAATATTCAGAGAGGACCATTTCCGAGGCAGTATTCTCAGCTCCTTCCTACCAGGGTGAATGGCCTCTCTGTGCAACCTGCCAACTATCTGCCAATGGCCGCTCTCTTTTACAAGTGAATAGACTGAGTTTAGCCACAGTTAAAAAGACACACTAACGTGCCATGGCTGCGCCACAATGGCCGCTTGGGTAATTTGCCAAAACTAATGATGCCGGTTTGGCCCCGGAGAGAGGAGGTAGAGAGCAGGAATCCTAAAGAGGCACACAGCTGCACCGATCCCTCTCTTCCTAACGCCCCTCGCTCCTCTCTGTCTCCCTCTGTTCTCCTATCATCAACTCCATTTCTTTTAGCACAACTACTTGTGTAGGGTGTATAACCAAACTCATACCTTCTGAGTTCTCTTAAAATTCTCCCTGACAGTATCACTATCCCTCATCCTGCCTGAAGGAAATTTGGTAGTCAGTAGACATGAAGGAAAATTACTGGTTAGCCCACCCATTCTCCACAACATGAATATCAATATCAACAGCAAAGGCAAGGTGAAGGTGAGCAGCATCCTTAAACAGAAACACCAGCAGTCTCAGCTACATTTTAAGACTATCATAAGATACATTTATTTACCATTTGAGATTATTAACTTGCCTTTAGCCCACATTTCTATATGTGTATCTGTCTGTCTGTCTGATAGTCGTACACATCAGTCTAATCAATATTTTCATATTGTTAATAGGTCAAATTACAACCTATATGTAATTTGAAAGGTACGGTAGTGACAAAGACAAGAAGACAAATCCTCCCCAACTCTATATCTGGCATCTGTAGCATCTTTTAGCATCACCCAGCTCAACACCAAATAGCAGACAGCAACTAGTTAGTGAAGATACGCAACATTCATCAGCTAAGGAGCGAGCGATTTTTCTCTGCGTTGGTAGAGACCAAAACTAGAAGGAGAGTGAACTGTGGATTTCCATTCACAAACACAACTTCAAATGGATGCTTAAGTTGCTCTGTGACAGCTGGTAGTGACAACCAGTTTACAAACTTGTAATAGTCAAATGTGTGTTGTTTAGCTTGGTAAGTTCTGCCTGCAAGAGGCCAAAAAATACAGATAATAATAATGATTATCATATGGTGGACAAAGATCAAACTAAAAGGCTGCATTTTACCAGAATTTGAATAGACTATCATATCATATTTTAATCTTGGTTATCAAGAGCTGAGATACTATGCAGATGCTCCATTCAAAGATGATTACACAGAGAAGCTCATTATGTTTAAGTGCATGTATTTAGATTCTATTTTCTCAGTATGAAAGGTAGTTTTTTTCCCACTTTGAAGCCCAGACTCACCTTAATCTTATTTTTGAATATATCTTTCAGAGTGCACACAGACTACTGTTGTGCATGGACATATTGCAGGTAGAACTAATATTATCATGCAAATTAGGACTGTCTTTGACTTTGAGTCTCTTGGGTGACTGAGAGTCTCAGTATTCAAATGGCTAATCTATTACATATAATTGATGCTGCTGTCATGGAGAAGGATCTTATTATGTGTATCCCTTATTACAGACAGGAGCAGCATGTTTGTGAAGATTATTGTGATGCCAGAGATGTAACATATGTGTCATATTTTCCAGTGATGACTAATTGCTCATTCCATTAAAATACAATAAAAAAAAATAATCATCTAAAGATCTGCAAGTCAAGTGTGGTGCCAGCCATGTTGCATTATTCTGGGGGAGAAAGGAGATGGTAATTGCAGTTTATACAAACAAATTTCCAGGTACCAATGACTCAGGAACACTCCTCTTAGAAAAGGAGTAAAAGGGAATTTTAAACATAGCCTGAGGTTACAGTCAGTGCAACCTGTGTTTCTTCTCTGACAAAAGGCCAATTGCTCATCTGTTGAATGGTCAGACTAAAAAATAATAACACACGTTCAGACATAATTTTAGAATCCAGACTGAGGTTATTGATCCAGTGTTGGGAGTCTTTTCCTCTGTCTCCCCCTCTGCTTCTCTCTCCTACACCATCCCCTTGCCAATTTCAGCACTCATGCCTCAGACAGAACAAAGGAAATATCCACCACACATTACCTGAAACCCCCCCCCCATGTTAACACATGTCCATCCACGCAACATGTAGTCTCAGAAGTCATAGACAGAGGGATACACGCAGAGGATGGAAGGAGGGTGAGAGGTGAAGGGTCATACTATAGATCATTAAAGCAGAAATGAGCCTGCAGAGAGGAAACAGACCGACACACTGACAGGCAGAAAAAGCAGGCACAAAAAGCGGGCGAGTTAGACACAAAGACAGAAAAGACAACACAAAAGAATAAGTAATTGCACTGAAACAGCCAACCTCCACATGGGATACGCACACGGACACACACGCAGCACACACGCAGCACACAGAAATATACATGCAGGAAAAATAAAACTCACTTGTTCACCATCACCGGGCTGCTTTCAAGAGACGGAACGAGTGGCACGGATCCCGACGCTTCACATGGTGGGAGAGGAAGAAAAGAGGTATGAAAAACAAGAAAAGAAAGAACTTGTTACACATCGACACACAGTGGCACGCTGACCAGAGTGTGTGCAGAGAGAGGGGGGAGTGTGTGTGGTGGTGGGGTGGGGTGGGGGGGGCAAAGCATTCCTGTTTGTGCAGAGCAAACTGTTAACTCTCTGAATAGAGAGTGGGTGTCTGCCCTGTGTGAGTGTGTATTGTTGCATGTGAGAGCCTGTTTTTTTTTTTTACTTTGGTAAATAAAAAATCTGTTAGATTAAGGTGGTAATCAGCTCAATCAGTTTCAAATCAGTTGTGTTTTGTCCTTATATTTGGTCTTTACAGGCTCAGTATTGTGGTGTTTTTGCACTGCATTTACCATAGATCACTTGTCAATGGGTTTATAATTCACTCTAATAATTAATACCTTTTTCAGACTGATTTACTGACACAGAATAATGCAAAACAGTCAGTCAGTGGCTGACTGACGACAACATTAATTGCATACCGCTACCTCCTGGTGAATAGAGGTACACACAGATCTCTGACGAAAAACAAAAACAACATAAAGTTGACTTCCCAACCACTGGTAGTGCAATGGAGGAATGCTTTCCGTTAATCAACAGGTGGAAGCAGCAACACAAGAACAAAAATTCACCAAGTAAGCAAGGAAGAGGAAGACTGAGCAAACACGGATATAAACAATGGATATAAAGCCAACTAAAGAATCTGAGGAAATTCCACCAACTTATAAAAGACTCCAATCTTTAAAAGCGCAATGTGTATGTTTTTGCTCAGGCTACATAGCCAACGTTAGCATTAACAGCTGTTAACTTACCAAAAGAAAGGGCTGGAGCTCTGGGTAACTTAAGTTAAGTTAACATATAGCACCTTTAACCATTTGTTATCCATTAAAGGTCCAGCTGTGAAGGAAACTGACTGTATTTAGTTATTTCAAAAATAAATACATGTATATGTTCCTCCTGAATTTACATGTATTTTCATACAGAAATAACAATTAGTTTTAATCTGGTTTTGTAAGCCAAATCTTTTCCTCTTTCCCCATTAAAAGCAGAAGCTAAAAATCTAGTGCTCAGTGTGTTTTGCAATAATTAAAATGCAGTGCTGTGCAGCTGAAGACTGTTAACAACTTCTTCAAACTAACCATCAGCATCTAAATCAGTATGTAAAGACAGACAAGAGAGTAAGTGTTCTGAGGTAAGTTTTAAATCATTTGGATACAAAACCAGCCTTGGTGCTGGTCGAACACAGCTGCAGTATCATCAGCGTGCAAATGAATCAGGAGACAGAGTCAATAGCAAATGCCATTAGCTCAGGCAAACATTTTGTTTGCCTAAACAAAGAAATCCAGTCTGGCCTCCAGAGAAAGCCTAAGTCAAAGTCATATATTTTCTGTATCTACTTATAGTGGCATTAAACTACAACCTTAGCAATTACCATTTAACAATCACATTAGAAAGCCCACAGTGCTGAATCAACATTTCTCTGACACAGTTTCTGAGCATTGTTCAAAAAGGTAATATTTATTCCAGGACACAGAACTACAGTAGACTGTACAGATTTTGAGTCTACTCCCTGCTCCGTATGTTCATTATCGATAGGCTCATACAAATTCCACATCACAATTTCACAAACACATTCTTCTCCTCATTCTTGAAAAGTTTTATGGCTTGTGATACATTTGTGATGTTTACTTTAGCATGCCAACAGTTGTGTTGTTGGCATGTTAAAGTAGCATTCAGTGACCACTAGGGATTGTAGGAAAGACAGAAAGAAACACCAGAAAATACAATAGCCCAAGTATTTTAGATCTCAAAAAACAAAGAACCAATTAATGTCTTGTAATAAAATATCCTAAACTCATTATTGCAAATACAGTATGTGTTACCATGGTCAGGAATTAGCTTCCAAAATAAAAAAAACAGAACTTTTTGAAAACAGTCTCCACTGTCTGGATAAATCTGATAATGATGCCTTTTCAGTGTGGACAATTAAGCTGTTGGAAAACAATACGAGAAGCCTGATCAGTGAGCTGTTTGACAGTGACGTTAAAAAGAAGAAGATCTTTACCAAGCTGACCTGAAAGTGCTGACGTGGACAAACATTATTTTTTTCACATAAACAGTGTTTTGAAGTTTACCCGGCTTTGTGTGTCTTCATCAGATCCATCAACCCAATTCTTATTTGTGTCAACAAGCAGGAAATACGACAGGTCTTTGTGCTGTTGACAGAGACACCAGTCAGGCACGGCTCTAGAAGTGCCTGTCAATCTGAAAAGGCGAAGGGGTGACCTCCCATACGGAAATTAATGGTGCCAATTAATCATATCCACTGAAAAACGACAGGCTCGTTTAACTTCCCGTGTGCCCAGCAGAGCATAAGAGACAAATAACACTTCCCAGCCTCATCCACAACCGATACAGAGCAGGTTATTCATCTCTCTCAGCCTCAGTCTCACCACAGCAGAGTACCAAACCCCCCTGAGAGGATGAATAGCTTGTTCCTGTGCAAACTTCAGGATGACCTCCTCCGGGTCTGTTTTTACAGCCCTCCTGTCACTGCTGAGGCTGAAAGATTACAGGCGCAGTGAGACGCAGAGGGGGAGCAGAGGAGAAGCCAGACCAAGACCAGTGAAAGATGGCCAGCTTCTAGCGCTACAGAGGACGGAGGACTTCAGGGGGGCTAAAAGAAGGCCAACAAGTTGTCAGCTAAAATGAGTGAATATGATAGTAACTTCTATATCACCTTGTATGATTCTGAAAATGTATCAGTATTTTTTAGAGCTATCTCTCTGCCACCTGTGAGCGCCTCTAGGTGCCAGTGTCTTTTTGCAAAGCACAGTTTGTCTTTGTTGCATCCACCTCCAAGGTTAAAATCAAGCAGTTGTGCTGAACGTCTTCTAATTATTTGGCACCATTTGTGCTTTAGTAAGGATCATCTCAATATCTGAACCAAATACGGAATTTAAGAATTCAAAAGTTAAACCTGCATTAGATTATGTTTTTGGCCAAATTACCAGCAAACAGTTGCTTATTTACACATCCGGTAGAACATTATCATTCATTTAGAGTCATGTTTCTGTTACCTGATGAATTTCAGTCCAATATTTACTCTCTTTTTACCTCTGTTTTGCTCTACACCAGCTACTGAGGGAAAGCTGTAAAACTTTGCCTGATTTTCACCAGCTCCAGTTACAGACTGTCTCTGACTGCTGTTTGGGGCTGGGCAGGTTTTCAGGGTCTGTTTTCAGAGGGTTTTTTCTTTTTTGCTGAAAACAACTGCCTGCTGGAAACGAGGCTGATGAGAGCCATGGGACTGAACCGACTGTGAAGCCAAAGCAAGAAGATAAAACTACTATTTAGTTCACTATAAAAGAAGATTAAATAAACAAGCAATTATTCATATTTAATGTACTAGAAGTAAAAAACATGGTTTTAAAATGTTATTTGATTATCAAAATAGTTGCCAATTTGTTTTTCTTGAATGACTAATCGATTAATCCGGTGATTCTTTCTGCTTTAATGAGAATATCATGTTTTTTGGAAGGACCAAATATTGCTAGTGAATGTAATTCACACATGAATTCTATTTTTTCAGAGTAAAATCATAGCAAAGAAACATTTCCCAGTCTTCCTCATGAATAATAAAAAAAACATATTGGTTAATCTCCAGTGACTTCCATTAATCTACAACCAGCAGCAAAGGAGGTCTGCAGTGGTTACCCAACAACTCTTAACCCCCAAAACCAGCACCCGACCCCCACCCAAACTCCAACCCCCCCACGTCACAGCCCTCAATGGATGCCTTGTCCAGCACATAGCGCTCCACTGTGAAACTAGTCTGTGTGTCACAAAGAAATATTGACTTTTAATACTTCAAACATTCGGCTCGCTCCGTTTAAAACAGGCCTGGCTGTGTTGATTTTTGGAAAACCCTGAAGTCACTGAGGTTTACCTTTCTACTGGAGCAATAAAATTGTGCTTATGGGGGTCACACACACAAACACACACACACAAACACAAGTAGAAGCAGCCCAGTGAAGACACTTATGGAGAATCATTAGCATCTAGGCTCTGACATTCTAGGAAATATGTTAATGTGAAAAGTTATGATGACCAGGACTAGCCTAGCTTAGCATAAATACTTGGAGCAAATGGAAAGTGCTAGCCTCGCTCTCTAAAAGTGAAAAGTCTTACAGCTCCAAACCTGTCTTATTTACACTCCATATCTTGTTTATTTACTTGTGTAGAAATAGAAATGTAAAAATGAGAGATTGTGGTTTTAGGAGCAATTAGCCTCTGAGCTATTTCTTGACCAGTGACCAACAGCTGTCATGGCTGCAAATTCCTCACCAAAATTCTCACTCGTGACTGAGGGTTGCTGGTTTAAATCCCTGATCTGAGGCAGAGAAAATGTTGAGAAAGTTAATAAGCGCTCTTCTTTCTGCTCCTTCCTGGGAATTCCATCGTGGTCTCGTAGCAAACGTTCATACGCCGATGTTGGGAGGACTGTGGCTTTCGACTGAGTTTTCCGGGAAAAACATAAACTTATAGCAACTTTCCCTGAATAAATAAATGCTAAGCATGCTCACACACTCAGCCTCAGACACTTCTGTGAATTCTGGGCTGTGTGAGCGGAGGAGAAAACCTTAACATCCAGCCGCCTGTCCATCAGCCCCTTCAGCACTAAACTTGCTCTTTCCCTCCTCATCCATCTTTCTCTCCTTTTCCACTTCAGCCTGACCTCATGTGAAACTGTGGAGGTCTGTGGGCAACACATTCAGGCATCCAATTTAATGATTTAATGCCACTTCCATTTAAGGGTTATATATTAGCAGCAGTAAGTCCTTGTATGTAGTGGAAGACTGTTAGCAGCTCTGTTTCCATTCAGCTCCTGGGTAGATTTCAATCTGACATAAAAATGGGGTATAAAATAAAATAAAAGTACTAAAGTGATAAATAAAACAATAAATACTTCTGATATTTCCTACATGATGGGTCTCTGTCTGTCTCCTGCTGCATGCTTTTACATTTTTGAATGTATTTTTCCTGCCTGCAGGTTGCCGTTGGTTTCTATTCATTTTACTGTGAATAATAACCCGACTATGAAAAAAATGAAAGATTCTGGGATTAATTATTGAACTCAAGCAGGTTTGAGTCTTAAATTGCTGTTCATACTGGAGAAGAAAAGAAACCAGTGGTAACAAAGACAGTAGCGAACACATTTAAAAGACTAAAATAACCTGTATCAGTTAGGTATTGTATAATGTTCAACAAATCCTGGATTTTCTCCTCAATGTCAGTATTGATATTTGAGAGTTAGCTGATATTCACATTTTAACCAATATGCTGTATGTACTAATCCTGATAATTTACAGTTGAAAAATACATGAACAACACAGCAATTTCCTTTCTTATCGTTAGTCGAGACAATAAGGAAGTATGTTGTCAGTGAGACAATGACAATAATGCTTTGGCCCAGACAGTCCTACATTGCTTGCTGCTAAAGCTGGTAACTGCAAAGCAACAATCAAATTTTTTAAAATGGGTTTCTCAACTTTTTGCAGAGAGTAACCTGCATTTTAGGTCCCAAAATTCTCATATTAACCCAAACAGTTGAAGAGTTGACCATTTTTGAGTTATATATATTTGTGTCTTTTCAAAACTCTGGAGGAAAGCCTGAAGCAGATAACATGTGACTTATTTTTTAAATAGAAAAGTACTGGATGAGGCAAACAGCTTCCAGACAATGATTCTATTCAATTGCTGTATCGATGATAAAATTGCAAAGGTTCAACCCAAGATGGTGCCACAGAATATACCGAAGAATCACCAAATACAGAGGGGTTCCGCCTCTTGAATACAAATGATGTCTGGTGTAGGGGTAAGAGAGGAAAGGCTAAGGGGTCATCAGGTTACCAGGGTTCATCCTGGAGAACATTAATATATTATATTATATAGTAGTGACTAAAGTGACAGGAATACACAATAGTGAGGGTTTGCATGTGCACGTGATGCTGTTGAAAACTGAGGTAAATCTTAACTTCAAGTGGATCATTTATTATTATTTATAAGCGTTAATTATTATAGTTACTGCACCTCTACAAACTGCCATCTTTAACACAAAGTAGGAGAGGTAAGCCAAATCTCAGTTAAAATGTGGAAGTTTAAAGTTTGTTTTTAAACTTCATGCCCACCTGGTAAGAAATTGCTTTTTTAATGTTCATGAATAATGATGAACTGCTTTCTTTAATTCGGCATAATTTCAATATAAAAAGTAATGAAAGTTCTCAGTTTTATAATTACTTTTGGTGCAACTGCCACAACCTGCCTGCACTACAATACATGCGTTTATTTTTTCGCTCTACCACCAGAGCATGCAACATAGTCCGGTTATCACCACCTACAGATTATTTTCTTAAACTCTAGTAGATTAAATAAGGGTTTGCTCACTGAACCCAACTAGGAATCAGCTACTGTGTATCACAATATTGGCTACACCTGTCCACGTTTACTATAGGAGAATGGGTTTATAAAGATTGCTGCGCAGCAACCAATGTAGTCTATGTGCAAAGTTAGATATCTGAGTGCGTGTTGTCGGTCATTATGCCGGGTTTTAAGTGTAATTTAGTTCTTTATTTTGAAGAGTAGCAGCTCCGTGAATTAAAAACAATTACTGCAGCAATAACACACGCTAACATTTTTCTTTCTAGCGTTATATTTATCTCAAATAAATTCCACTGTCCTACCAGAACTGCTGCGTAGTTTAGCGCCGAATTGTAAAGTGGATCTGAACAAACTGCTTCTTAAATGTTTTAAGTTCAAATGTATTTTCCAGAAATCTCGGCGACAATAAAACTTTAATTATTGAATGGAGTTCGGTGTTAATTCTTTCAACGTCGCGACTAAATGGCACAAAAAAACGGTAATGAGTGTACTAATGTCTTTAAATAGCTCACTTTTGAAGGACAGTTAATGAAACCAATTGAATGCCGGGCTTACCTTTTACTTTTGCCTCATCGTGGGATCCTCGCTGGTATAAACTGTCTGGATTCAGAGACAGAGATGTTGCAGGTTGACGGCAGCCCGCTGTCCAGAGGTCTGGACTGCTGCAGCCCTGTGAACGGCTTCAAGTTACAGGTTCAACTCAGACCAGTAGGGGTGCTGTCAAGAGACAAAACTCACCAAATAACTTGTAATGGTAAATAACTCAAGAACAGGAGTATGTCCCGGTATGTCTAGTAATAATACCTGTCTAGAACTTCACATAAGTCTCTGTGTGCGAATATTTCTCTGCTTACAAAACCTGCACCCCCATTAACTGACACTGTCGGATATACAGGGGGCCCATGTGAGGCAGACAAAGGTAAATATACTGCACTCACAGGGATGTAGACCAAACCTTCCTGTTGGCATATTTTTTTCCAGTTTTTATATCTATAAAACTTGTTTGAACATACAATCTGTTTTGTCTTCTTTCTTGGAGTTATTTTCTCTACTTACTTCCAAATGCCAGTACCTACTGTCAGTGTATGACTTAGTGACATAGACAAGAACAACCATGAAAACAACATGAGAAACCTTTGATTGTCCATTGAAACCAGAAGGTTGTGGTCAAATTAATGCTGGGACAGAACAATAACATGTTAAACAAATGGGCAATAAAGACAAAGGAGACACAAGCAAACATCTATTTATCTGTTTATCTTGTTAAGGAGCTATGTGTCCATCAAATGTCTTCCAATTCTGCTGATAGTCTATTTGACCTACAAATATAAAAGTGATTTCATTGGTAGAGGTACAGTCAACTAGATTCATTGAGAAAAATACATGCAGAAATCACTAAACAAAGCGTGGCTGCCATCTAGTGGGGAACATGCTGAACAAAGCTGGTTAAGACCCACATGACTTGTGTTTAATCCAAGACAACCTATAAAGTAGCTATATGTGTAAAGAGCCTTTTTGCATTTGTGGCATGATTTTAATGTTTCCATAGATGCCACGTCAGTCAGGATTTCACGTTTTTGTAAATTTAAATTCTGCATATCTCCACCCAAAATGTATTTGTGGAAGTGGAAGAGGTTTTTACAGTAAACTACATTGTGTTGGGATGAACAATGAATAGAAAGTATAGGTTAACTAAATTAATTAAATATGAAAAATCTAAATGATTTCCATTAAATGTGAGCAGGGACTCTGTTTGATGACCTCAGTATTTATAAAATTATGTTGTTGGTTGAGATGGAGCTGGGTAGTTTAATCTGTAACAATCTCAATTTTTAAAATAAAATTTTAATCTAGGGAAGCAGTCTAACTAGTAAATAACTGTAGCTGTCAAATAAATGCAACAGAGTAAAAGATACAATGTTTAACTCTGAAATGTAGTGAAACAGAAGTCGAAAGTAACATTAACTATAATAATGCTACTAAAGTACTGTACTTAAGTAAATGTACTTAGTTACTCTTCACCATTGACGATGCAGTGTTTGTTGTTTCTATTTTGAGAGCATTGATGCAGTAACTTCCCGCGCTTTAGTAATTCGCTATCAGCCAATAGGAACAGCATATTCACTTTACGGTGTCGATTTCATCCAATAGGCGCTGAGACTCCGTGTGAGCCAATGGTGTGCGTTTGCTACAGCCCTGTGGTCCAATGAACGGTGAGTAGAGTCGATAAAGCAAACCAATGGGACGACAGCAGCATTGTGTGACCGAAGCAGGGTCAGCCGGTCTCATTTCGCCGCTTCTCCACCCGGCTGGTCTTTTTGGATCTCACTGCAATGGCGGAACAGCAGCAGTTCTACCTCTTGCTGGGTAACCTGATGAGCCCTGACAACAACGTCAGGAAACAATCAGAGGTAAGTGAGGGAAACCGTAGCCGTTTTCGTGGTTGACAAGCTCGGCGATTGTAGAAAACGGTGCGATCAGGTTAGCGAAAGCTAACCGCCTGTTAGCTACCCAGCCTGGCCGCGCGCGCAGTGAGCTTTCACGTCAAGCTCGAAGAGTCCACGTGCGATGTGAAGCCGACACCGAGTACTAGTCAGCTAACGCTAACTACCTCCACCATGTTGCGTAGTTATGTGGACATAATGTAGATCTCACAGATACAAACCCACTCGTGACATTGTGTGTTTGTGTGTGTCTGTGTGAAGCCCATTCGGTTTGATTGAAAGTGAAATGATCCGTTTGTTGGGTACCAATCCCAATTTGTCCAGCTGACAGAGTAGCTAGTCTTCTAGCTAGTAGAGTACAGGAAGTAGCATGAAGCTAAGTGTTGCTAGTTTCATTAGCTAGCAAGCTAGCGCTGGACATGGTGGGTTACCAACTGACTAACACGGAAATTAAGGAATTAAATACGGACATTAATGTCACGTTATGTGTAATGATGAGCGTCAATACAGCAATACGATCCACCCCAAATTGAGCCAGGGAGGCAGTTCATTCAGAGGGCGAGTGGTGTTAGCAGTAACGTTACTTGTGCAATGGCCCTCAATAATTTTATGTGGAAGTCAGTCTAACACAACAAATTAAAAACAAGCCGTTCCCTTCCTTGTTTGGTCTGACGGTACTCGTGTAGTGATTTATCTCAGTTTCAGCCACGTCATTATAAAGGCTCGTCTCAGGTCATCCCCTCTCACTGGATTAGTTTCTGAGGATTTGTTTGGGCTGAGTCTAGCTGGCCTGTTCACTTTCACCCCCTCCTCCCCACCTCACCACACCACGATTAGCCCTCTTGTCGCGGCAAAGCATTGTTACCACAGTTTCCCTCTTCAGCACCCGACTTTTGGATGATGTGGTTGAATCTTATCACACACACAGCCCCCCCCGCTCACTGGCAGTCAGCGTTTTTCTTTATAAAACACAGACTGTCTGCCGCGATGCTAAGCTCATTGGAATTCATCCTTTATAGACACACTCTCTTTCTGTCTTACTCACACATAATAGGAATTGATCCATCTATAAAAGGCTTTAAACCCATATTTTAACAGCTAATGACCACAGCTACTGAATTTTTGTAGGTGCCCAGAATCCTGGTTTACCCCATTGAGTGGGGCAGCAAGCCATGAAGTACAAAATTGAAACAGCCTTAAAGGTGTGAAGTGACAGTGTCTTGCAGTTAAAAGCTGAGGTGTGGTGGCTTTCTTCTGTGTTGTTAGGGATATTTTCCATAGATAGTGGGCATGTATTTCAGCTATAGAAACTGATGGTAATATTTAGTGAAAGCAGTTGATTCTGAGCTGGTGCACAACAGGCATCAGACTAAGGCATTGTATTGTATTTACATTCACTGTAATGGTTCCTTACTCTAAACACTCCGTTTCTATGGCCATACAGTGTCTATTTACATGTGTTTAGTCAGTAATAAGATTTCTCCCCCGCCATTCTGTTGCCACAGCGATTCTCCTCCCTGTCCTGGTTCTTTGTCATGCGAATGTGTTCACTTAAAAACACCCAGGAAAACCAGGCAAGGTTGTTTTCACACAGTCATGTTTTTCCAGCAGACATCTAGCTGTGTTAACTGGGTGTCTCTCAGTCCTTTCACTTGATAAACAAGCATTTTTTATTTGTTTGTTTACCATTAGCACAGCGTGCACATGATTGTCAGTGATATTTTCCATAGAGCACTGTACACACCAGAGGTTGCACTGCATCCCTACAGAGGCTCCTGTGTGTTTGCATTTCTCATGTGGCTGTAATAAACTGCTGGAAGAACAGTGGAGATTAAAACAAATAGGCAGCACACAATGTGCATCAGAAGAGCTGCTTTTTTATGCAGATAACCCCCAGAGTGAAATGATGCAGGCTGTGTTTCATGAAGGTAAAATATGCTGGAGATTTGAATTGTCCATGCTGTGTTAAATATTTGGTTGCTACTTCTTCCCTCCACAAAGCAATAAACATCTAGTCAAGTTTTTGAATAGCCACACCAATCACCATAAATATTGATGAATTAGGAGCATTTCTGGACAGTCCTCATACATTTTGTCTCACCACAGCATCTGTTTCAGTTTGAAATGTGCGACAAGTGTGGAATTACAGGCATCTCCACAATGCTGTTTCATTGTGAACATGACACTCCTCCTGGTAGAGATCCATTTTACACGGGGGTGGGGGGGGGGGCAAAATGAAATATGTGTGTTGCTTAGCATCTGTAAGCATGCTCCAAATGGCATGTCTCATCCCTTACCCACTGTCTGTTAATTCTCTTTGCAGGAGACCTATGACACTATCCCGGGCCAGAACAAGATCACATTCTTGCTGCAGGCTGTCAGAGATGCATCTGCTGCAGAGGAGGTTTGTATAGAGACATGTTCCCATGACACAATTCATCCTTTCGGTCTGAATCAGAGGAAGGCTACCAGTATTGAAATCACTTCATTTACTCCTTTTTTCCCCTTTCCCCAAGTTGGTTGTGGTCAGTTTATGCCAGATGTTCCTGACTTTTATTTTGAAGTGTCCTGATACAGAGGTTTAACAGACACATTAACAAGTATTATCCCTGGCCTTTGTTTTACCAGAAACAAAGAGCATTTTAGGTTAAAGGCATTGATACTGGAAGTGTTTGAAAGTCTGGCAAAGTTCATGTGATATTACATCATGTCCTTAATGAGTATCCATTCTGCATTGCTGCAATGTGTTCACTCTAAAAAGGTGCAGCATTGATGGCATTTTGTGAATGTAGTCTGTCATCACATGTGTCTTTGCCACTGCCTGACATGAAGACCCATGAGTCACAGTTTTGGCATTTGGGCAGTTATGTTTACTCTGACTCCACCAGCTGCTTGGTCCCTCATGCTTCCTCTCCTTTTCTTTACCTCAAGGTGGATATTTTTAGAGTCTTGAAATGGGAGCAGGCAGAGAGGTGCTCGGCCCAGGGAGAGTGACTCTGCCTTTCTGAGATGCTGCAGATTTTGTCAGGGTTTTTATTTTTTTAGAGTGACCACAGACTGGTTGTATCAAATCAAAACTATAGCGAAGCCTCTGCCAATTTTGTGGCACAGGTTTGACACTGGGTTTGTTGAGTCATGTCGGGGGGCCACAGTGGGAAACGTGATGTAATGCTGAAACCAATGTTTTGTCCACTCAGGTCAAACAGATGGCGGCAGTGCTGCTGCGACGGCTGCTGTCGTCGTCCTTCGAGGAGATCTACCCGGGCCTGACTCTGGAGATGCAGACAGCCATCAAGACAGAACTGCTGACCAGCATCCAACAGGAAACCTCGCCAAACATCCGCAAGAAGGTCTGCGACATTGCAGCTGAGCTCTCCCGCAACCTCATTGGTAATCATCCTGAGATTCTGACAGCTTATAAAGATTTCTGGGTGATTAATTGAGCATAAACAAAGAACCAGTATTATCTCTTATCCTTGTGGTATCCTTGTAGATGATGACGGGAATAACCAGTGGCCAGAAGTGCTCAAGTTTCTGTTCGATTCGGTCAACTCTGACAACGTTGGCCTGCGAGAAGCTGCCCTGCACATATTCTGGTAAGCGCCAGATAAAGTCACACTCCTCGTAAGTTCAGGCAGAAATACCGGTGGCTGACCTGTGTGCTTTGGCCTTCTTTTAGGAACTTCCCAGGCATCTTTGGCAACCAGCAGCAGCATTATATGGAGGTCATCAAACGTATGCTTGTTCAGTGCATGCAGGACCAGGCAAACCCACAGGTAAGATCCTAACACAGTTGTAGTACAGTCAATCTCCAGACTGATATACCTGTACATTTAATTTTTATAATACTTGTCATTTAGATTCGCACCCTGGCAGCTCGGGCTGCAGCATCCTTCGTCCTGTCCAACGAAAGCAACACAGCTCTGCTGAAGCACTTTGCCGACCTGCTGCCAGGAATCCTTCAGGTCAGACACCAGGACCTCTTTGTCTTAGAGCATCAGTTTTGCACAGCGTCCTCTACATTAGTTATGGATGTTATGTTTTCAAGAACTTATTGTTCAGAGCTGTGTTGTGCTTGATGCCTGCATGTAATCCTATGCACCAGTAATGGCTTTTAAGCAGTAAGTAAATGAGTCCTTTGAGAGACCCATTATTGGTCTCGTGCATTAGCTAATGCTAGCTTATATCATACAGTAATGGGTCCAGGTAAAAATGGAAAGTAAATAAGACAATAGAAGCTGGAACTTCAGAGTAAAAGCAGCTGTACCTGCTACTTGCAGCTTGTTTTTCTTTACGGAGAGCCGTAGTGTGTCTCATCATTCCTCGTCAGGCTCTGTAGAGATGACCCTGTTTGTACTGAAGAAAGAATAAGGAAGTTAGTTTAAACTAAACACACATTCACACACACAGGAAGAGCAAACAGCTTAACAGCCCTAGCAGCTATTCTCCCCAGCAGTGATTATTATATAACCTGAGTTAACAACTCTATATTAGAGGATTTAGGATGCCCAGTATTTCAACAGTCATTTCACAACCGCTATAAATGTTTCAGGATCCTTACTGAGCTATATTACAGCAGTGTTTTTGTCAGTGACTCAGGATAGAGTTGGAAGTTAAGCCCTCACATTGTTGCCGGAGTGTAAATTCAGTATTAGCGTCTTCCTATAGCTGAGTGAATGTAGTTGCAACACTAACCTCATCTTCTGTTTCTTAATCAGGCGGTGAACGAGTCCTGCTACCAGGGAGACGACTCTGTGCTCAAGTCTTTAGTGGAGATCGCAGACACAGCACCCAAGTACCTGAGACCCAACCTGGAGGCCACCCTGCAGCTCTGTCTGAAGGTGAGTCAGATGCAAAGTATCACTTCACTGCTGTTGATATTAATGCACAAAATGATACATGAGTGGAATCTAAACATCAGCTAATCTCCTGTCCCCTTCTCCTCAGTTGTGTGCTGATACCAACCTGACCAACATGCAGAGGCAGCTGGCACTGGAGGTCATCGTCACCTTATCTGAGACAGCAGCCGCCATGCTGAGGAAACACACCACCATTGTGGCTCAGAGTGGTGAGGATTTGGTTTACCATCAAATAACCTCACATACAGTCCCGCTGCTGTTTGGTAGAATAGTTTAGACAGTTGTGTTATTTACTTGTTGTGTCCTCAGTGCCCCAGATGCTGGCTATGATGGTGGACCTCGAGGATGACGATGAGTGGGCCATGGCTGATGAGCTGGAGGATGATGACTTTGACAGGTAAGGTCCTTTGATTGTTGGTTGGTGTCTCTGTGTAATCACCTGATGGTTAAGATCGAAAGTTTTTAGGACTTTGTCTACATTTCCATTTAAACCTGAAACATCACCTGTACTTCAATATAAGATGAAATATCACGGCATCTAAATTTAGAGAACTAAAAGATCTCACTTCTAAGGTGCTTACCAAAAAAAGGTTGTTGCTGCACCTGAAGTCCTCAAGTGTCTAAATGCGGTCCTACACATTGTTGTATGTGTGTTTGAGTGGTTTTGTTTCTTGTTACCCATTAGTAATGCTGTGGCTGGGGAGAGCGCTCTGGACAGAATTGCCTGTGGTCTGGGAGGAAAGATCATTTTACCCATGATCAAACAGCACATCATGCAGATGCTGCAGAACCGTAAGTAAACAGACTGATATTTATTAAAGATATATGATGTTTGAGATGAGATTAACTGAGTGTGTTTGTTGCCAGCTGACTGGAAGTACCGTCACGCCGGGCTGATGGCGCTGTCTGCCATTGGTGAGGGCTGCCACCAGCAGATGGAGGCCATCCTCCAAGAGATTGTCAGCTTTGTCCTCCTCTTCTGCTCTGACCCGGTAAGAAACACTGATGTCTTTCTCCTCAAGTCTCCACAATCTGATTACTAATGTTACAGCAGGTGCTATCTTGTGTGCTGGTTTTGAGTTTGGCTTCCTTTTCCCTCCTCAGCACCCAAGGGTGCGCTACGCTGCCTGCAATGCCATTGGACAGATGGCCACGGACTTTGCCCCTACTTTCCAAAAGAAATTCCACGATAAGGTAAAGTGACACACTTTCAAGTTGAAACCAAGGTAAAGGTTTACTGGTGTGGACTATGAAGACTGATCCCTCATCCTTTTTACTTCCAGGTGATCTCAGCCCTGCTTCAGACCATGGAGGACCAGAGTAACCCTCGAGTGCAAGCACATGCTGCTGCTGCCCTCATTAACTTTACAGAGGACTGTCCCAAATCACTGCTCATCCCTTACCTGGACAGCTTGGTGCAGCACCTTCACGTCATTATGGTTGCCAAGCTGCAAGAGGTATAAATACTCAGTGTTGATAAAGCCAGCTCAGCAGGTCTCCTACATGGCTATCAGGAGTCTCAAGTGTGTCGTCTTCTCTCTTCCCAGTTGATCCAGAAGGGCACCAAACTGGTCCTGGAGCAGGTGGTGACGTCCATCGCCTCGGTGGCCGACACAGCCGAGGAGAAGTTTGTGCCATATTACGACATGTTCATGCCCTCGCTCAAACACATTGTGGAGAACGCGGTACAGAAGGAGCTGAGGCTGCTCCGTGGGAAGACCATAGAGTGCATCAGCCTCATTGGCCTGGCTGTCGGCAAGGAGAAGGTATGGTGGTGTGGGATGCGATCAGTCTACTGAGATCTTTAAGAGACCTCCAGCTGTCTTCACATCTGTCTCTTTCTCTTCTGTTATCAGTTCATGCCAGACGCCTCTGCTGTCATGCAGCTGCTCCTCAAAACCCAGACAGACTTCAACGACCTGGAAGATGATGATCCTCAGGTAGGAATACTTGGATGACCTTTGAACTGTCCATTTTTCTGTATTTCTATGTCTGTGTACTCAACCTGTCAAGTTCTGTGTGTCATTCAGATCTCATACATGATCTCAGCCTGGGCCAGGATGTGCAAGATCCTGGGGAAGGAGTTTCAGCAGTATCTGCCTGTGGTGATGGGTCCCCTGATGAAGACTGCCTCCATCAAGCCTGAGGTGGCCCTCCTCGACAGTAAGTAACACAATGGTGGCTTTATGATGTTTCAAAGGGCATATAAATCAGCTGGCTTTTACCAGCAGTACCAATCACATTTGGTCACATAACTAAATAAATCTTAGCTGTTGCCATGTAGCAAGCCTCTGCTTTTAATTCTACAACACAGCAGGTAAATTTAGAAAGAAAATGAGTTGAGTTATTGAAAGGTAGTCATTCGTGATCATGTTTAAAGTTCTATCTTTCTGGTGGTAAATTGACTTTATATGAAGAAATGAAAACTGTGACCAAACCATGGCTTTGCTGTTACTTTCATTATTTAAAGTAATGACTTCAATAATCATATAAACTCCTGCTGGGACTGAAGAGTGCTGAAGCAGTGGGCATGGAGTACAAAACAAAATAAAAGTAGCAGCAGCGTTTGAAAATGTCTGTTTGTGTCTTGTAGCCCAGGACATGGAGAACATATCGGAGGATGACGGCTGGGAGTTTGTCAACCTGGGAGACCAGCAGAGTTTCGGCATCAAGACCGCCGGCCTGGAGGAGAAGGCCACTGCCTGTCAGATGCTGGTGAGTAGTAGAGCACTGTATCTGGATACTGAGGTTGTCGACAGTGTGTAGCCCCTGGTGGTAAAATGTCCTGTATTGTTTTCCAGGTGTGCTATGCCAAAGAGCTGAAGGAGGGTTTTGTGGAGTACACGGAGCAGGTGGTGAAGCTGATGGTTCCTCTACTCAAGTTCTACTTCCATGATGATATCCTTTCATTATAGTCACTGTTGGTCAAAACTGACAATAAAATACTTTGGAACTTGATAAATTATTAATCAAAGCATCAGGCTTGTTTCTCCTTAACCTGTCTCACGTGTGCGGGTGGCAGCAGCTGAGTCTATGCCCCTGCTGCTGGAGTGCGCCCGGGTTCGGGGACCAGAGTACCTCACCCAGATGTGGCACTTCATGTGCGACGCCCTCATCAAGGCCATCGGCACTGAACCAGACTCAGACGTTCTGTCAGAAATCATGCACTCTTTTGCCAAGGTAACCTCAGTTGGGTTTTTTGTGTTGAATAAGATTGAGGAACCATGTCCACTTTCTGATCTGATGGTGTTTTTCTTTCAGTGTATCGAGTTGATGGGTGACGGATGTCTGAACAACGAGCATTTTGAGGAGCTGGGTGGCATCCTAAAGGGAAAACTGGAGGAGCATTTTAAGAACCAGGAGCTCAGACAGGGTGAGGCTTCATCACCACCATAGTACACTTTTTTTAAATTTTAACCTGAAACAACACGTCTTTGTTTTTGATTTCTGCTAAAGCACTGTCTGCTCAACACTTTATCCTTCACAGCCAAACGACAGGATGAAGACTATGATGAGCAGGTGGAGGAAACATTACAAGATGAGGTGAATATTCATTTTGATAAAGGCATTTTTATAAACCTGGAAGTTGTTTTGTCCAATAAATACCACATAAGACTTGAGTTAATGATGATGTAAGACCGCACCATCACTTTTTTTTCCCCCTCTTCTCACCATCTTTCTTTTTTCCAGGATGAGAACGAT
This sequence comes from Lates calcarifer, assembly GCF_001640805.2. Classification (NCBI taxonomy): domain Eukaryota; kingdom Metazoa; phylum Chordata; class Actinopteri; family Centropomidae; genus Lates; species Lates calcarifer. The sequence goes on from NC_066854.1 coordinate 6,293,480, forward strand.
GTGTACATCCTGACCAAAGTGTCAGACATCCTGCATTCAGTGTTCAGTAGTTACAAAGAGAAGGTGCTGCCGTGGTTCGAACAGCTGCTGCAGCTCATTGTCCAGCTCATAGTAAGTGCCATCAGTCCAAATATATTCAGGTTACTATCTTTACAGGTTGAGTGGTTGTTGGACTGAGTGAGTCCATAAGTATCTGACCAGGCTGTCCTGCCTGTCTTCAGTGTCCCAACAGGCCGTGGGCAGACAGACAGTGGGGTCTGTGCATCTTTGACGATGTGGTGGAGCACTGCAGCCCTGCCTCTTTCAAATACGCAGAGTATTTCCTGCGCCCGATGTTGCAGTCACTGTGTGACTCGAGCCCCGAGGTGCGGCAGGCAGCCGCCTACGGTGTCGGTGTCATGGCTCAGTACGGAGGAGAGAACTACCGCCCATTCTGCACAGGTGCGACCTGGAGCTGATATTTATCTGCAGGTTATTGCTTTTTGCTGGTGACTAAATGTCTTTGTTTCCTCGGTCCAGAGGCCATCCCCCTGCTGGTCAGAGTCATCCAGGCAGCCGACTCGCGCTCCAAGGAGAACGTCAACGCCACAGAGAACTGCATCTCTGCTGTTGGAAAGGTTATGAGGTTTCGGCCAGAGTGTGTCAACGTCAACGAGATCCTTCCCCACTGGCTCAGCTGGCTACCGCTCAACGAGGACAAAGAGGAGGCCGTCCACACATTTGACTTTCTGTGTGACCTCATTGAAAGGTAGGACAACCACAAGCTCATCTTCCCCCTGTTGATTGCTGAGGTGGAAATGTGCTTCTTATTTTTCCCTACTCCTGATTTATCATCTTCTCCCCACAGCAACAACCCCATCGTCCTCGGCCCAGACAACTCCAACCTCCCTAAAATTTTCCTCATCATCGCAGACGGCGTCGCAAATGAATCGGTCAAGAGTGAAGACGCTTGCAGCAAACGGCTCGCAAACGTCATTCGTCAAGTACAGGTGAGTCACCGCTTTGTCACCAAGAAACTTCACTGTGGATGGTGTGGGGATTTTCTGTGAACATAAATCAATATTCAAGTGTGTGGAGCTTCTTCGACGCTGACCCTTCTTGTTGTGTCCTCCAGGTGTCGGCAGGATTATGGACACAGTGTGTATCAACACTGAATGAGACGCAGCAGAAAGCCATACAGGACCTACTGAACACTGCCTGAGCTCGAACCCCCGATCACCTCCCCGCTCTTTAAAAAGCCCATGAAGAAAAGTTGAGCTCCTGGATCCTCCTCCATACACTCCCTCTTCTTCCTCCTGCTCTGATCTGTAGTGTGTATGGACGCCGGCTTCAACCCCATCACCGACCCCCCCCCCACCCTACTATATAACTCCACCTACATTTGAGCCGACTGGGGGAGCAGGTTGGATATTTATGACAATGGAGGACATTGGCCATCCACCTTAAAGACTTTCACCCTGTATCCAAGGAAGTGGGAGAACGAGAGTCATCCCTGTCGTATCACAGTTCACGTGTCTATCTGGACGTTTTGTTTTCCAACCATTCCCTGACGTTTGACTTGTCTCGCCGTGCCCAGAGGGACTCATTCTCCACGTAGCCCAACACAAACTCATTGGACAGTCAGGCTCAGAGGGGCCACAGTGGGGGGAAATTGGGACAGGACATTCTAAGTGGACTGAGCAATTGAATGAGGTGAAAATGCACACTGGGCAATCACTGCCTGTCTCCTGTGAAATTTTTTTCTCTTTTTTTTTGTATTTTTATTTTATTTCTTTTCTTGTTCCGTGTTCCCAGTGTTACCTGGGGGGCAATGGCCTCTGTCTGCCACAGCTTACAGAGGGTACATTTCAAAAAGTAACGGCATGTTTGTTTAAGTGGCTAACTCTAGAAAATATAAATAGTTAGGAAATTTACATCATCGTTGTCTGGGAAGAGGTGACATTGATTTAAGCAGCTTTCCTCCATAGCCTTTCAGACAATTGTTCACAGGAAATGAATCTAAGGTGTTTGAACGGTTTCACCCCCTTTAGGTCGCAGTCTAAGGGTGAGGGGGGTTTTCAGAAAACAAGCGCAGGAAAGTAGTTAGTCACGATCACAGAGCGTGCGACAAGTTGGAGGAACAGGAATTGTAGAGTATTCGTTAGATGCGTGCTACCATACTCTTAAACTTTATGGTTTCGACCCTTCGCAGTCCTGCAGGTATGTGATGGAATTCCAGAAAATACCAACAATAAAATTCCATTTGAGAATTCTGAGAAATGAGTTTGTTTGTTTGTTTGTTTTCATTAAGTATTTCCCTAAAGTAATGGTCGGGACGTTTTGGGGAAACACACTTGCTTTCTCGTGAGAGTTGGTTAAAGCTCCTCAAGTCTCGTGTCCGTGAAGTTTAAAGCTACAGCTAAGTAACGGTTAGCTTAGCAAGGACAGGAACCACAGAAAAACGTCTCACTCCCAAGTTAAAAATGTACTCACCAACACATTGAACATTTTTGAAAAATGAATATAAAACGCAGTTTTTCAGGGGGTTATTTGCTTGTTTTTTCTCATTTTTAGAGTTGTTTTGGTCTGGCGCAGTCGCTCCCGGAGATTTCGTCGGTTGCCTGGTAGCCTCCATGGCGACGAGTCCCGAAAATGATTGAACGTTTTACGTTTTTACATTTCAATTTTTGTATAATTTTTTGTAGAAAGAATGTGTTTTCTTGGTTAACTTGGAATGGCTGTAGGGAAGCAGATTTAGCAACACAAAGAAACTTACAGACCTGATTTAAAAAAGTCCGGGCAGCTGTGTCGGAGTCGGTCCCACCATCAATTTGTTCCCCCTTAACTGAACGCAAACTTGTTCCTATCAACAACCATTTCTTTCCCCCTAAATGCGATCATTTTGACACCTGTAAACCGAGAGATTCGTTGTCACATTTTAATTGTGACAGTAAGGAACACAAGCCAGATGAGATTTCCACACACCTACTGCATCTCATTTGTATTGTATAATGTTAAACTATTCCTTAAAGGTTTGGGAGGGTATGCGCCTGACTTTAGTAGCTCAAACGGTTTTAATCGTGTATTATTTGCAATACCATGTGCCTGCTGCATGCTGGTAAATGCCATCCGACCACCCGAGCCCCCAGGAATTTGCAGACATCAGTTGTTTCAACAGAGCAGCCATGCTTTATTAGGACACCTAGACCAACAGCAAATAAACGTTTAAATTAAAGCTTTCAACCAAACTCGCACAGTCATGGATGGTGACCTGGTGCCTTCTGTAGACAGCTGGAAATGTGTTAAACCCACCTTTACAAAATCCCAAAATATACATATGGTTGTTGCACAGAGTTCTGTAAATGCAGAACTGTCAGTTTATTAAGAAGCTGAAAATAATGCTGCAGTCCTGCAAGAAATCCTACCATCATTAAGATTTTAATGTTTAGTTATCATTAAATTGTATTTATGTATACAGGAAGGTGTTTACAATCTTCCATCAAATGGGGTGGACAAAATATTGGGAACACCTAAGTACAGCCTCTAATATGACTTAAAGAATCAGTTTCAATAGGAACTGAACATTATAATCTTTATGAAAGCAGGATTTATTGCTGGGCTGTTGCATTAGTTTTAGCTACATGTACTTTATTAACTAGCAACTGAGTGTACTTCCACCACAAACTGACTCAGCATGGAATATGCGTATTTCCTCTACACATAAGGGCCACAGTGAATTCACTTTAAATTCCGCTGGGGCTCATTTGCTTATATTGATGTTGGCAGTTTAAATCCCCAGTCCAGCTGGGAACACCTGGCTAGGGTAAATTAATGAGAGGCTTGTCACTTCTTTGAAGTTGCTGTTGAAACTGTCAAATGTGTGAAGCAGGGCATTTTTGAATTACAACACTAGACTAGCATCCACTGTAAGGCTAAGTGCAATGTCCTCTGCCAAGACCAGCTTTTCCAGATTTCACTAGAAGAAAAAACCTTTTCTGAAGCCCATTACACAAACAGTATAGGTTTGATTTCCAGAGTAACATCTTTCACCTTCAGTTGAAGTATAATCAGAAAGGCCAATGGTGTAAAGGAAACCTTCAGCAGGGTGGGAGAGACCAGTGAACTACAGTTAACAAAAACTATGTCAGTCCTTGAAATGCATGGCTGTCTAAAGTGACAGAAAACTCCATGATCATCTGATTTCCTGATTAAATGCTGATGACAAGGGCAGCTTTGTGCCACATAGAAAATAAAGATTTTCAGTTTGATTTAACACTACCAGACCAGAGAGGGAGGGGGTTAGGGTGTGTGCCAGTGTCAGAGGAATTAATATAGTATTTACAGTGAAGAGGACTATCGTGAGCGTGCTGAGGAAGATCAGAGGGAAATGTCAGAAATGAGGAGCTTCACATTAAAACATGGTCATTTAGTCTTGAGTGATTCTCACGGGACAAACAACTACAGAGTCTGCCTTTCCCTTTCATTCTTTCATTGTCTATTTAGTCTTTTCTCACATGTAGTCCTTCTCTCCTTTTGGCCTTTTTCCCCTCACTCCTCCTCCTCCTCCTCCTCCTCCTTTACTGGAGCATGTCCACAAAGGCATCAAACTCGTCGATGTTCTTCTCATAGACGGCCAGTTTCTCTGGCAGCGAGTCCTTCAGAGAGAAAATGCAAATCACAGTCACTGCTGAATCACATCATGAAAACAGAGACTTGAAATATCATTAACAGAGTTTTAAAAAAAAACAAGCGTGTTACCAGGTCATCAGCCATTGACTGGGAGCTGATGTGTAGTGAGAGGCTGGCGAGCTGTGGAGGATTCTGAAACTCTCTGTAGAAGGTGCCCAAATCCATCGGCAACAAGTCATCTTTAGAGAAGGCGGGTCGCTGCAAACAGACACAGATGGACAAAGATTTAAAAAACATGGTCTCTGTCTTATACAAAAAAAAATCTGGGTTATGTGAACATGGACGATGCAAGGTTTAATGAGAACATACAAAGTCGACCATGACGAAATCGTCCTGCTGCCCTGATCCCTCTGAGCCCTGAGAGTGCAGGCTGGCCTGCAGGGGGGACGGGCAGGGAGGGGAGTCTGGAGGCTGTACCTGAACACAAACATACAAAATATCTTAATTGTAGAAAACCTGAAAACATCATCTTCAGTTCCATCATCAGACAAGACATTAAACTACAGTTACCATGGGATCATTCTCCTCTGAGTCCAGGCCTCGAGGAGCAAATGCAGCAAACGGCAGGTCCAGACTGGCTGCTGTTATCTACACACACACAGGGATGAAGTCAGTGTACTTTTCAGTGATGGGAACATAAAGGGCTATGAAATGACAAAACTATCTATAAGCAACTTACCTGTGTGCTGGGTTTATTGACAAAGGCTCCGACTTTCCTAGTGAATGCATTGAGAGACTCCACCGGGTCAGAGGGAGAAACACTCCTCCTCCCTTCATCCCTCCTTCCTTCTCCACTCTGTGACAGACCGTCATCGTCGCCGCTGGACAGAGGGATGAAATACACTCAAGTTCTCGCTTCAGTCTTTGTTCTAAAATCTACAAACCTACAACCTGCCATTTAGTTAGATTTTCACATTTAGTTAGAGAGAGAGATGTTGAGCTGAAGTGATGTCAGGAGAGATTTACCTGCTGCCAGGTGTGTTGGGGGCGTGCTCTACTGTCAGATGAGCATCTGTTCCATGAGGAGGATGGGCAGGAACCAACACGACCCCACCCTCCTTTCCAGCATGCAACGCCTGAGGTAGAAGAACATGGGCAGAGTTATGGTGAATTGACTAGAAAATAGCTGCTTTCCAGACGTGTAGACTATGGATTAGAGCCTGACTGATAATTGACTTCTTTAAGCCGATGTTGATATATATATTTAAAAAACATCTGATAACAATATATATATATATATATAGATATTTGTGTTGTTAACATGGACATTTTGGATGAGGACCCCTTAAATTTGGTCATATACATTTGGTTATTTAGCCCAAAGTGCACTGTGTTCTGAGGACTTTTGACAGTAAATGAAAAATAAAACTTAGCACCCTCTGGTGCACAAACTGAGTTTTTGCCATTTATACTGCAGTGTTCCTCCCTTATCTCTGGAATACTGGATTTTTCTATGATTTCTACGTCAGCGTGATAAAGATTCTCGACTTGTCAGGTATTTTATTTGTTGGATTCGCCCAAAACTGACATTTCTTCATTAATAAAATGTTTCTAAATTGATTAATCCCATGCAAAATTACATGCACCATGGCAGAGGATTTTATCTTATTTGCTTCAATATAGTCTAAATCACCAGATCAACATAGAACTGATACATTTAAAATCAGCCAATGATACTGCCTGTACTGATGGGTCTCTACTATCTGTCTGAAAGTGAAGTAAACTGACTGGTGCCTCACCTGGTTTGGATTGGCAGCAGGGTGACAAAGATCAGCAGCTCCTGCTAGAGCTGGAGGCTGGTAGGATAACCTGGAGGTGTACAGCTACACACAGAGAGAAACAGAGACAGAAACAAGAAGAAATATTAACCAAAAACATTAAGGAATTCAGGTTTACTCGTATGCAGTGTAACACTAGAGACACACTGTGCTGTCAGAATGTCAGACTTGTGCTCTTGAGATGGATTAAAGATTAATGTGGCTTACTACTGCAGCACATGTGATGGAGATGATAAAAGATTACGATGAAGCAGCGCTCACAGTAAGCTGAAGGTACAATACATAAAGCTCTGTGTGTGATGGAACTTTAAAACCAGTCAAAAGGGATGATGGATAAAAAAGTTTCTGATGCAACTTTAACACAGCACAGGGCAACACACACACTAAAATAAATGAGAACTCTGTTCAGTGCAGTTTCAGGGTGTCTCACACAGTCACACTCTCACAGTGACCAGTGTAGACTCACAGTGTGAGTGACAAGTCCAGGAGCCAATGGAAGCTGTAGACTGTCCAGGGGGAGGGGCTTAGACAGTTTAGAGGGAGACGGACTCAGTGTACAGACACACTGAGATTAAGCAGAGACACACACACACACACACACACACACACACAGATAAACGTACAGTAAAAAGACAACAGGAAAGAAAACAGACAAAGAGAGAAAAGAGAAAGTGGAATGAAAAACAGGTATGAAAATGGAGAGAAGAAGTCACAAGGTAAAGGACAGAGGCCATTTAGAGCAGCAAGTGTGTGTGTCCTACCTGAGAAGGAGGGGAGGTGGAGAAGGAGGTGGTGCAGACCTCCTGTGAATCCTGAACTCCTGCAAATGGTCCTCCGTCCTCCTCATCTGGAGCTCTGGACACACAAACACACATTAGAATTTACCTGACAGTGTTTTACACCCTACTGAAGGCTGGAAACTTTCTTCATTCTGCTAAATCAGTTGAGTCAAGCATTTAAAAATGAAATCAAGAGTTTCACAGACATAAGTGAGGAAGAGCTGATGTACCCAGCGTGACCTCCTGAGAATGTATTACATCACCTCAAAGCTCTCTATTGTTTGTGGTGAGGCTGAGACTCCATTGTGTAGCACTGTGTCTTTGGTTGGAATGGGGTTGTGGGCAGATAACGTCAGCATTTTTATGTTTGAAAATGAACGCTTGCTTTCACTTCCACAGCTTCCTGTAGCTACCTGTAGTTGCAGGGCTGTCCCATATTGGCAGGACGCTGGCTGCTGCAGGGAGGATCCACAAAGTGATCCACAATGATCCCCATGATGGGAGCTGAACGCTCAAACTGCCTGCACAGGACGACATGTCAACAATTGACTAGTTTAACTCATTTTGTAAAGTAAAGAAGACTTTCCATCTGAAATTAAAATAAGTAAATAATAAATCCTTATATAAGAAAATGTTTTTTATTTGGATGTAGTGTGTTAGTTACCTGTTTGACATGAATGCCAGGTTGGTGCGGTAGGCACATGAAAGTGTGACTGTGCCGACAGGGGTGCCAACAACACCGACACGCACTGTCTGAAAACCTTAAAAACAAACAACAGCAACAAGCATTTCAGCCAATTTAATGCATTTTGTTATAGAGGTTTTTGTTGTAACTTCTACTTGATTTATGCTAAATATGCTGTGTTTGTCTCATATGCTGTAATAAATTATGACTTTTATAAGGAAACTGTTCGTAAGGCCATAAATCAGATGTTTTCCTTTAAAGAGTGTAATTGCACTGGTTTAAAACCCCACCAGAGGCTTTTGGTGTCAGTGATTTAAGACAAATCAGTCAAGGAGCTGAGTTTACAGTTACCTTCCCCTAATCCACTCAGCTGGACTTCCCCAAAGTAGATCCTGGACAGAGGAGAGACAGACACAAGAGAAACCTGTAAGATTAGATGACTGTGCTGAAATGTTCTCTACCAAAAAGAGCAAAAACAGACTGATCAAAGTTGGTGTATTATGGCAGTGAGTCAGATAAACCTGCCTGAATCCACACACCTGTATAGTATGACATAGTCGTGCCCCTGCTTTCTGGACAGTTTATAGGCAGGTGTTACTCTGGTGATGGCGAGCAGAGACTTCAGAAGGACAGACAGACGGTTGTACACTGTATATGACACCTTGATGTCCTTATCACACCTGTAGCAGAAACATATAGCTCATTACAATACAGCAACCTGGATTATTTTGAACAAAAATGCACAACATCTTGGCCGATACTCAGCTCCTAATGGATTCCAATACCTACTTTTATATGTAGACAATTCTCTCAATCTTCTATTGATTCAAGTCAGCTGTACAAGCTTGAGTCCATCACGCCTATTTTTCCAAAGCTGTAAAACCTTTTACTGAGAATTCCCTGTTCAAGTTTTTCGCTCCTGAGTCATTTCATGTTGAATATCTGCCAAAAACAATGTTCATATTTTTCTCTAGAATAAAACCTCACAGGGTAGAAAGTAGGTCTACATTACATCACGTTAGAGATGTGATACAACTACAAAATGTCACTGAAACAGAGACAAAGTAACTCATTTATGACTCAAAGCAGCTGATGTGTTATCTGTGATTCTCCACAGTTCACTCACTCACAAAGCTGTACGTCTAGCACAGGCAACACTGCTGTGTAGTAGCTGTTTTAGAGGCAGTCATCACGTGTGCTGCACATGATGAAGTAACCATTACAGCATCAGACTGTTACCACAGATTAAGAGTTGTGGTCCTCCAGGCTAATCCTATATAACCTTATTAATGCGCAGTTACACGGACAGCGCTGACAGATTATTCATCTCTTATTTCATCAAACATTCCTTAACTATTTGGCTTAATTAAAAAGCAAAACCCACTCACTTTTCATTCATCTCCAGGCACCAAGTCTCCAGCTCCATTGAGTCACCCTGAGTGGGACAGAAACAGAACATAAAACCTGCTACCTGATGTGCTTATTTATATTTCAATAAAGCTTATGTCAAGAAAAGAGAAGCAGTAGATGATCCACGGTTTTACCTCTGACGTCTTCAGGGAGATCTCGACACACATGGAGCGTCCGATGCCTGGGAGTTGGCCAGCCAGTGCTTTCTTGGCTTCATGAGTCACCTCTGGGATGTCTTTGATGGCCAAGTTAAACTAGAGGAAATAACAAATTAATATGTACACAGTAAGACCATCAGTCAAAACAAGCTACAGATACGTGAGAGTCTACAGCAAAATAATAATCCAATCAAATATTACAATAAACACAGGGGAGAGGATAACATTTGTTTACCCAGTCAGAGCCTGTAGGTGATGAGGAAGAGCGAGTGCAGATTTTCTCCCCAAGACGGGCTTGGACTATCACCTGGACAGTCTACAAACACACACAGGGCATGAGAAACCAAACCGAAGCTCTAACAAGAAAAAGTCCACATGAAAATTGCTGACAGGCCCATCCAGATTAACAGGGACATGATACTCTCGCTTTATAGAGATAGTTAGTGTTAAATTTAAACGTGTTAGTTTTTATGAGGGCAGTGGTTTAAGACGATAGGCTCCAAAATGTCCCCTTAGAAACCTGTACTCACTGACATGACCTGATTTATACTTTCCGGCACACACACAGAAAAAACTTTATTGGGACAAAGAACATCATACAGTCTCTTACCTTCAAGGCAAAGAACTTAATGAACTTGTCCAAGTCTTTTTTATCCTGGGGACTTAGGTCACTGTCCATGTTGACACGACCCTGCAATCAATCCAACAAGACATACTTCAAAGAACTGATTGTAATCTATTTTCAAATGTGAAAAACACGTGGTCAACCCGTTTGACACTGAGTACAATCATGCTTCAGAATAGTTTAAAATTATGAGAAACTGCTTGTTTTTCAGCTGCATCCAAACTGTATTTACTAAACTGAAACTGTCCAACACTGTACTAAAAGGTTTCTCACTGTAAATTCACTCCTTAGGTTTCTTCAAGAAAACCGCTCCATAATTTAAAGGTCAAATTTAGACCCAAACAAGCTGCCATTAGCATTAACATGAAAAATGCTTGTTTATCACAGTTGTTTTGAGCTCCTCCACAGCAAGTGAGGCCTCCACGTTGACATGAAATTATCCGATAATATTTGGAGGTCATATTGAACTACAGGACACTGACAACCACCTCACACTGTTCACTACACAACCTAGAAAATTAAAAAGCTTCAGCGCCGTCAAGTAATCGGTAATCATTTAACGTTAATGTTTTACAAAAGCGAGGCAGAGGCACTGGGTTGGTGACTCACTGAGCAACTAGCGTTAGCCAACGGCTAATGTTAGCTAGCTGAATACGACGCACTTTAAATTCGTCGCAAAACAAACAAACTTACATTAGCTTTTCCCTCAAGAATGTAGCTTCAGTAAAATAAAAAACAGGTTAACAAATGTGACATGCAACGCTGCTTTCCACAAACATTTATGCGCCCATTTCAGATGTACACAACGTCAACAGCGGCTGTGCTACTCGTCTGTTTATCTTCTCCATGTCGACGTGTTTAGGTAGCAGCACTTTCACAAAGGCACTTTCGTTGATTCTTATTTAAAATATCTTTTAGATGTATTGTGTAGAAAACAAAAAATAAACCACACTTAAGGAGAAAAAACAAGACAAATAATTTTTTTAACAGCACCTTTTTTCAGTAAAATGTATCTATATATAAAAATACATGATGACACCGTTTTTTGTGTGTGTCGAATCTGCGACTGCACGTCACAAGTTAGGTGTTCCTGTTGCTTGTTTTGGTTGACAAGTGCTGCATGACTTAGGTAAAGTAAGCGCTTTTTCCTGAAACAACGCAAAAATAATTATGCTTTCTTTATGCATATAGAGTCATTTGACTTCGCGGGTCTGTAGAGTCGTTTCCACAAGGGACGCAAAGCTGAAATTAGGACAGCTAAAATATCCCAAGTGCTTGCTAGCTTACATTAGCTGTTTGCTGAAAATAAGCTGTAAAACATGAGAACAGGTTTTCCTGTTTTCTCAGTAGTCAGGTTAGTTTATCTCACTGCAACAAAATGCATGCATTTCTTCAGCCAGCAAAAGTTGTACTTGCAAAGTAATGCACAGAGAATTTGCAGTATTAGCAGGTGTAGAACTATATATAACAGAACAACCTTGAAGCAGAGATTATGTGTGTTTACAGGTTGTACATATACCACTATAAATGTCAAATAAGAATACAATAAGAATTTACTGATGTAAATGAATTATTACCCACAGAATGGCGATCCCTATAGCCATCTTGGACTGTGATCTCCTCTTGCATGGTCGAGGTCATAAGACCTTGGACCGCTTTGACCTGGACTCTGTCTCAGACAACTTCCTCCTCACACAGTTTGGCTTCCCCAGAGAGTTTATTCTGTACCTGGTGGAATTACTCAGAGAGGTGAGTATGTCCTCATCCTCAGAACATGAAGTAAATGACGTTTAATGTCTGTCTCAAATCTACATTTACTACTATGTTGTGTTTCTCTTTTGTTTCTGTGTACTAGTCTCTCTGTAGACGTACCCAGCGCTCCAGAGCCATCAGCCCTGAGGTCCAGGTGTTGGCTGCTCTGGGCTTTTACACATCTGGCTCATTCCAGACGTCTATGGGAGACACTATCGGGATCAGCCAGGCTTCAATGTCAAGATGTGTGTCCAACGTGACTAAAGCCCTGGTAGAGAAAGCTTCTCAGTTCATCTTGTTCAACAGGTAAAGAAAAAATATTCATTTCTACAGAGAGACAGCTGTTAAGGGTGAAAAGCATAAATTAAGCTAGAAGTTTTTCCACACAGAGATCCTTCCAGCAGAGAGCAGTCCTTCCAGGAGTTTCAGAGGGTTGCAGGGTTTCCAGGAGTCCTGGGGGTTCTGGACTATGTTCAGGTTCATTTTATTATTCTGTATTAACACTCAAGGTCACTGTGTATGTGTACGCTCTTCTTTATTTGATCCCTCATTCTTTCTCTGTCATCTTTGCTCTTTGTCTTCAGGTCGCCATCAAAGCTCCAAACAGCGAAGACTCGTCGTATGTGAACAAGAAGGGTTTTCACTCTGTGGGCTGCCAGATTGTTTGTGATGCCCGAGGGTTGTTACTCAGCGCGGAGACCCACTGGCCAGGCGGACTCAAAGACACGGACGTTCTAGAAAGATCTGCTCTCCACAAACAGCTGCAGGACGTGGAGAAGGGCTGGCTGCTGGGTGAGACGGGGATTTTAGACTTTAAACAACACTCTGAAAAGTCCACTCGAGTTGGATGTTGGAGGTGAGAGGTTGAAGGTTTTCTGTTTTCTAGGTGACCGTCGTTACCCTGTGAGGAAGTGGTTGATGACCCCGGTTGACAACCCAGAATCCCCTGCAGAGTTTCGATATAATCTGGCCCACACTGCTACACATGAGATAGTGGACAGAACCTTCAGAGCCATCCAGACCAGATTCAGATGTTTAGATGGCACCAAAGGATACTTACAGGTATTCTGTTCTACTCTACTCTACATGGATCAGCATCACGAGCAGTGTCGTCCATTTATTAAGACCTCTGTCACCATGTCTCTTCTCCTGTGTGCAGTATTCTCCAGAGAGGAGTTCATCCATCCTGCTGGCCTGCTGCGTCCTCCACAACGCCTCCCTGCAGTCTGGATTAGACGCCTGGACTCTGGAGAGGACGGACCCCTTGGAGCAGCCAGAGAGCCTGGAACAGAGACCAGAGGACAGAGACAGCCAGGCCGAGGACCTCAGAAAACAGCTCATACTCAAACACTTCAGCTGAAGCGCCTGCTGGGCTCGGACTCAAGCCAGATTTAAACTGTTGTCAGATCAAAATCAAACTCATCAAGTTCATGCTGAGGTCAAAGAGGACCAAGACTGGGACCAGAGCAAACATGAATATCACATTTAAAGCAAGAAAGTCAACAGACACAGTGTTGCTGATGCAGTTTTTTAATATTTTGCTGGTTTCTACTCTACTGACTACACTAAGATAACATAGTTATATATGGAGGAACATGCAAGACGCTATACAACAAACCAAGACAACATTATATCCAAACACATTTCAAACAACTGAACTCCTTGGAACGTGCTGGATTATTCTCTCTGGATGTTTTCCAGATATTTCTGGAGAGGTCAGAATAATCAAGCACCTCCTGGTGTTTTACAACTATTCAAACTGTGTGAAGCTACTGTGTCGTCCAGGTTTCTTTACAAGTGGAAAAAGTCACCCTCCCTGTTATTTTTTTAAAAATCCCTCCCCACTTTCTTCCCCCAAAAATCCACTGGTTTTCTCCTGTTTTTTTTCCTTTCCCACATAATTCCACAGGTTAAAATCTTGGACTATGTCACAATACAAAAACAAGGCCCTTTTATTTACAAGAATCTGCACATTAAAGTTGTCATTGTTTATGTACACTGATGCATTAAGACTGTTAAAGGTGAGAATGACGGGGTGGTTGTGCAACAGGCTGCAGTCACGTGATGTTTTTTTGTGTACGGTTAACATGAGGGACACAAAATGAAAATACAGAGAAGAAAAACAGAAAATCTTAGTTAACTGTGATGTTGTGGAGATCAAAATAATATTTCTGGGTGTTTTATAGGCAGAATTAATTATTTTCTCAAGGATATGGACTGAATAAACAGAGATCCCTCCACCACAACTTTTAATTTGAAGGAATACCACGACTTTATTTTGGAGAGCATCATTGTTTTTCTCACATTGTCAGAGTAGTGGTGAAGAAATAAAAATGTTTTTTAAATGTCCCGGTGTTCCTTCAAATTGTGTAGAGATAAAAAGCTAGTGGTGTTTTACTTCCTGGAATGTTTTAGTCCCCTGATTGGCTTCATCAATATATACACACTTTACAAACAGGAATAAATACAACATGCACTGCTGTCGCATGAGCACTTTTAGTATTGATGTTTTAGATCTTTCCTCTGCTGCTTAGAGGTTAAGAAGTTTTATATTAAACATTATTGTCAGTATTTTAATTTTTGAAATGGCTGCAGTTTGCTTTTGATACATTTCTTTTGCGTTTTGGCTTAAGAAGTGTAAAAATTTGATCTTTTTTAAGGTTTAATTGTACAAACGAATGCTGTTTTTAAATCACGAGGGGACAAAAAAAGACCCTCGGAGGTTTTCATGCGACAGCAGTGAAACATAAACACTGTATTACAGTTAAAAGACACAAACAGATCATCTCAAAGTTTTACAATCCATAAAAACACCATGTAAACTACACACCATCATGTAAAACTTCACATCATCCTAAATGCCAAAAACGCAACATACAATTCCTTTTTTTTTGTTTGCATAAAATAAATATGCCCTTTTTCGATGCTCAGAATATATTATAAGTTGTATTTTTGTGTTTTTTTGTAAACATTATTTAGAAAAATGAGAGAAGATAAACTAACCTTAAAAACAAGTTCAGTATTTCTTTTTTTGTTGCATAAATTAAATATGCTCTTTTTTGATGCTGCAAATATATTACATATACAACTTTTTAATTCCATAAAAATACTTTTATGTCATGTTTCCCAACCTCTGTCAGAACCCCTTTAACGGTGCTTTGATATGAAAATATGGTTTCCCTCCCAAGAAATGATGCAGAGTGGTGATCTGGATTCAGAGGTGAAAAACTGGTTTTAACTGCAGAAATAGATTTTAAAAAAGGAAAAACAAAAACATATTACATGTTTAATTGTAGTTCTAACTAAACCCCTATTACATAACTGTCATAACAAGCTGTTCAGACCAAGGCTGGCTCATGGTGAAGGTGAATTTGCCACAAAGCTTTTACGGAAATATGTGCACAAGCATGAGAAATAAGATAAATCCTGAACATTCATCCAGTTTAGTTAAAAGAGCAAAAGAAGCAGGGAAATTAGCAAAATCTCACCCAGGACCTCAGAAGCCTGAAGCCAGCCCTGATTCAAACAAACAGCATGTAGTCTAGTCAGAGTTACTTTTCCAGGTTTATAACTGTGTGTGTGGGCAGTAGGTGTGAGGCCAAGTTCGTCATATGTGACTGAAGTGAGTGAAAGGCACTTTAAAAATAGTTTTCAACACACTAGCATGTCAAGTGTTTGAAGCAACGCACGCTGCATTCAAATGTACTGTTAAAACAGAGAGGAAACTATCATTCAGTTAGATGATGACAATTTTGATAATTGATTCTTGGTTCATAAGTCAGTTACTGAGCAGAAATGCCACAAACTCTCTTTTTAGTTTTTCTTTTTCACTATTTTCTGATATTTTCTGGACTGATTTATTGATTGCTGGATCAAATGAATAACTGATAACCACAATAATCATTTGCTGCAGCCTTTGATTAACATATGATATGAGACTGGTTAAAAGTTGAAGCACTATCCAATGTAGTGCATCTAGAGCGCTAGCACCACATGCTAACATAAACCAGAACCCACAGTGGAGGTCTGTCAAGTTTCCATATATATGTATGTAGGTAAAAAGGTGCAAGGTGTTTCTCACAACATTAAAACCACATTTCCCATAAAGATCTTGTTTTAGATCTGTACTATACTGTAACCACCGAGTGTCTTCTTGGCAATGGTCTGACAAGTTTGTGGTGATAAAGTATTTTTGCTAAAATGCTACATATAAGTGGATGAGTTGGGTTTTTGGAATCATCTTATATTTTAATGCATAAAAATGGAGATTCTAATAATAAAGTCCCTTTAAAATCAAGTATATTCAGGTGTAGCAGAGTCTGTTAAAGCAGAGAAGTGAAGCACTACGTACAGGAGGATGACAGGACTGTGATGAAGTCTTGAAGCAGAGGAAGTCACTCACTAACAGGGATAATGACGATGGACTTGTTGAGAGAGTGATGTAGAAACAGGCAGGTTTTGGTCCAGTTGGATATGAAGTTCGGCTGAGTTCAGGAATCTGGAGGGGTCAGAGGTGAGAGGTCATGGGAGGAGGGGGTCCAGCGGTCTGTCAGAAGAACTCTGAGACTCCGTCTGGTTTTTTTTCTCTGAGGACAGAGGAGAAGAAATTAATTAGTGTTGTTTGAGATGTAGCATATGAAGATGACAGTGTGGCGGAGTGTGGTTCTCACCTCTGGTCTACACTGGGCCCATTTGTTTGGTTGCTGTGGGCGTCAGCTGTGTAACGGCTGATCTGGATGTGAGAGTGGGGCTCTGACTGTAGCCTCTCCCCTTCTGATGTCACTAAACTCTCCTCCAATGGAGCCCCGTCGTTGTAGAAGAGGAGGCTGCGGGAGCGGACTGTAACACACAAACACAAAGGATTAGCTTCTATCATGACTTTTAATGTTGAATATGTGAAGACAAACACCAGCTAGACATGAGACACTATGTAAATACTTGTTGCAAGCTTGATGTATTGATTTTCAGTTTTTCTGTGTTTTAAAAAATTATAAATCAGATATCTCTGGGTTTTAGACTTAGTCAAACAAAACAAGGCATTTGTAGACGCCACTTTGTACAAAAATAGGTTGACTTTGGCAGCTGCAATTTTTCTATGAACTAATGGGAACGTTTGGGGAAGTATTGCTATTGGACAATGCGTCATTAAAGGAAATTCTCCTTTATAAGTCATTGAAAAGAAAATAGTTGGTCACTGGTCTGACACGTCCACCATTTTGTTCCACAGCAAGATATCTCTACAGTTACTGGTACTATTTCCAAATTCAAAATAATGAATGGAATTTGTTCATATAAAGAATAATCTCTAATGATTTTCTGCCAAAACCTACACTTTCACACACGATACAGTTACAATGTAATGGACAGTTTGCTGTGAAATTATCCAACAACTGTGTTTTATCAGATGTATTTCAGGTTGTAATAAACCTCTAGCAACCATTAAAGTCTGTTTCCCCCCAGACAGTTGTAAGGCAATATGTCCAATTAGGTTTTAAGCTTGGGTACAGTCTGGCAGAGTTTTTCCCTCACCACTCACAGGATGGTTCTTGGCTGAACAGAGTGGCACTTAACATGATGGCAGCCTGACTTCTGGTTTCAAAAAGGGGTTTCCCAGGGTTAAGTGGGTAAAGGAAGTAAATTTATAGGGAAGTAGATCAAATGTTGACCCAAGTCGTCTTTCAGAGAAACTGCTCACACAGGGATGGTGTGTGCTGAAAATATTTCTAGACTTACCCTGACTGGTGGTGTAGAGGTCTGCTGATGGGAGAGGAGGAGAGGAAGAGGAGCGAGAAGAAGAGGAGGAGGAGGACAAAGAGGGTGTGTGAGTGAGGAGGGAGAGGGGAGAGAGGCAGGGGGAGAAGGAGCCCAACACCAGGACGAAACACAAGGCCATCATCTGCACACAGAGAGGAACAAAACTTGACTTTACAACAATGTTTTTTTCTCTTGA
The DNA here is from genome assembly GCF_001640805.2 of Lates calcarifer. NCBI lineage: Eukaryota > Metazoa > Chordata > Actinopteri > Centropomidae > Lates > Lates calcarifer. Next base: position 6,311,285 of record NC_066854.1, read on the forward strand.
GTGAAACATTTGTTCATTCGCTGCCCTGAGGTTAAAAAAAGAAAACAACAGTATTTACCATGAGGCATGTCCCTGTTTGAGTTGAGGCCATTTTACAAGAACGGGGAACAACTTTCCCTGAAATCAATGACTGAAGCTTCTGGAGCTGCTGTAGAAGAGACCTGGAGAAAACAAGACACATAAAATACAGAAGAACATTAAATACACAACTATTATTAAATCTGGATATTAATGTCTATCTGTCTGTGCTTGTATTGTCCCTCACTTCACACACAACATTTTTACATCTGTAAACGCCCAACTCAAATCTCATGTGACACCTCTCTTGCTTACAAAGTTCCTGGAGTTACAGCTCCTCACGGGGAAATACATGCTCTGCTTGTTGTAACCCTGACCATTAAGGAGCAGGAGTTTTAATACAGACACTTGGATGAACATCTCAAGGAAGTTCGACCTGTTACATTCTCATATTTCAATAAGGGCGTCCAGATGGTCAGGGTTAGGATCAAAGCGCTTGTTGGAGTTTGAGTCGGATGATTTGTGCAGAGCCTGAGAGGTTAAACTCAGAGTATATGTGTGCATTCAGACACATAACTCAACTCTCCATCCACCATCAGAGAATGTAAAGCCACTGAAACATACAGTTTATTTCACCTAAAATCTATAAGGTCCCTCCAGAGGATTTCTCTCTTGTCGTGTGCTTCTAAATACTGGACTTCATTTGCTGTTGTTTTGTCAGTTAAACACAGTAAGCAAAGACTGCAGGAGAGTTGGATGGAAGACACGAGTTAAAACATGACAATCAAGTGTATCAGTGGGATCTGGAGAGCAGGGTTCTGATGGTATGAGCTGTGAGGGGCTGTGAGGACTCAGTCCGACCACTAAGTGGAGACAGAGAACCGGTCGCCGCCGAACACAAGTCAGTGAGTCATTTTGTAAGTTAGAAACGAAACCAGACAATAAGCCGGTCGGTGATTCTGTCATATATTCAACAATTAAACAAAACAATGAGTGGGGCGGTGAGTCAGTCGGTGAATGTGATGTTTCAGATTTCCATGCTGATGTCTGTCACGTGCAGCAGAGTGTAGTGTTTGGCCAGCTGCAATAAACTCATATGGGATGATACTAACCAGCATCACTCACACAGCTTTGATGTGAAACCACAGTGATTTACTGCTAAAGTTATTGCTGCTTAAAATATACAGGACTTCCAAAGGTCGTGCCGGTCGACTGGGTGAATTAAAGTGTGTGTGAATATTCAGCACAAGTTAAATTAATATATTAAATCAGCTTGAAACAGTGCACAGAGTTGTTATGAGGTGTAATCTTTTACATTTAGGGGGACTAGGCTAGCACTTTGTGTTTGTGCTAAACTAGGCTAAACCTCTGCCTGAACTGGGCTCACAGAAATGACATTATTACAAATCAGACAGCAAATAAACATTTCAAATAAAAGTCCCTGTTTGAGCGTCTGGTCAGACTGAATTGCGACAGAGAGCGAGACAAATTCAACACTTTTTAAAACATATTTAACACGGCATGGAATTGGAGTTGAGACTATTCTTGTACAACTAATAAACCAGTTGCACGAACCCAGTTCTGTATGAATCAGACAGAAAAACACAGCATGGAGAACAAAATGACCACTAATAACTGCATTTGGTGCATTTTTAGGAACTTGGAGATTAAATTTAGTTCAGCCATTTAAGAACTTTTTTTTTTGTTTGTAGTCCCACACATATTCTAGACTTTATGTGAGAGTAAGCGTGCTGTATGCTGACTCATGTTTCCCATTTTGTGCCAACTCATTGTTTCTCCGTGTGGAGGTTTAACATATTCATCTGTGTGTGTGTTTGTGTGTGTGTGTGTGTGGTGGGAAGGGGAAGGGGGTGGGGATAGGGGTGGGGGGTTGCCTACCATGATGAAAGCTACTGTTAACTTGCAGCTTTAATGACAGACTGAGGCCGCCACAGACGACAGGCAGACTTTGCAGAGACAGACCCCCCCTCAACCCTCAACTATCTATCCCACCACACCCACCCACCCGTCCATCTACCCACCCAATCCAGGATAATAGCAGCTGGTTTCATATTGTTATAATAACAGAGGAGACGAATGGAACTGGGTGAGTCTACACTTTATGGAGCAGATAAATTTCTGCTTAAACTCCTGTAATTCTTTCAGTGTATATATACATATACTGTACGCTCCAAAAGTTATATACATACAGAGCATAAATACTAGCATGTATAACCTATAGTGGAGTGCTTTTGTGCTTTGAAGCTAGGTCAAACTTCTCTTGCTTGCAGTTATAATAATCATTATTTCTCCAGGGAAAGATTAGAGGAAAGATTAAAGAAAAATGAGGCCCAGTTTCTCTGCAGCCCTGCTGCAGCACAGATCATTCAACCCTGAGATTATCAAACTGCATTCTTTGCAAACTTCTTGTTGTTCTCAGTGATGATAATCCAAACATCACTGCATGAATGTTGGATCTGTGCTGTAAATGTTCGGAGCCAGCACGCAACAGCTTCAGTCTGTTCAGAGACACCAGGGCAAAGCAACACTAATGTCAGCCTCAGTGTGTATGTGTGTGTGTTTGTGTGTGTGCGTGTGTGTGTAAGCCTCACCTGTTGGCAGTCTCCAGGTTTTCTACTTTTCTCCACAGGTCGCTGTTTTCTGTTGTGTAGCTCTCCACCCTGATACACACAGACAGATTTTTTTTGGTCAACATTCACATTATGTACAACTGTCAAGCTAATTTTACTCCTTAAAGAGAATCAAGAGTTATTTAGGTGGTTTCACTGAATTTGACAACACACTTTCAAGTTTTAGCCACACTTGAGGCATGGCTCTATGAATAGCAATGTGGGTCATTTGGTCGCTCCACCACTTTGGTCCGGACTGAAATATCTCAACTGCTATTGGGTGGACTGACATGAAGTTTTGTGCATGGCTCCCAAACGATGAATTCTACTGAGTTTGACAGTTTAATTTGTCCAATACTGAACTTTATGATCCTCCAAACCAATGCCATTCCCATTTTCCTCAGCTGTACTCAATCTGTAGTGCTTATTAGTGAATATTAGCAGGTTAACATGACGATGAGCAAGCACTGCCACTGTGAGCATGTTAGCACGCCATTATCTAAATTGTCTACAACTACCGCTATGAGAAAGTGCAGCCTCATTAAGTTGCTAGCATGTCTATAGACTCTTAGTCCTGTTAATTAGTCCTTAGTCCTGTAAATTTACAGGGAGGGTTTTCATCCCCCAAAAAAAACAAGTATGCACACTTGTAATGTACCAAATAATTCTGAAAAACAAGAACTGGATTAAGTGGATATCAGAGGAGAGATCTATCACATTTTATACCATTATGACCATTACATCTCCATCATACAACCATGATGGATATATTTGTACTAGCAACAATGTTGATTCTTTTACTCACTATTCTTTACCGATATTTTAAGTTTTGAAACCTTCCTTGAATTGATTTGTGTTTATTTCACAACATGTGTGTGATGTCATCTGCTTTTATTGACCAATTTGTAAAACATTTGAAGAAGTTCAACTGAATTTTGAGATTTACATTCAACGTTTAAATCATATTTTTCACAAAAATACACAGGTGGATCCACAGTTAAAGAGAAAAGACATAAAGGATGAGAGGATGCTCTGCTCCAGACTGTCCTCAGGTCCTCCCTTTTTGTTTTCTCTCTCTGTCATCTCTGCTAATCCTATTAATCTCCATTATCAATTCAACATTTTGCTAATCTCATGCTCCATTTGTCATAATCCTCCTGATCTCCTCCTATGTTTGGTTTGTATACGGCTCATTCATACACATTCCTTCCAGCACGTCGTCCTGCTGTTTCCTTTATAAAGGGATCATCCAGTAATTCTGTCCTCATGTACAAAAAAGAAACATAAACACAAAGAAAACATAAAGAGGAGAATTTCTGTTGATACACACCTCCTCTTACCTCTATTTTCTTGATTCAGTTAAAAGATGAAAACACAACTCTCTTTACTCTAATGCGATTAATAGGACATTTTGTTACCACCTGTAGGAACCCTCCCCGGGTACCAATTTACTTTTTGCAAAGCCCACATTTTCAACTCTCTTTCATTCTCCCTGTCAGAGGCTCTCTGAATCTGACCCATGTGTTCAGCAGGTTACTGGAGTCCTGCCACGGCAAGAAATGGCCAGAATAACAAAGGAAAGAAAGGAGAGGAGAAAATGAGTTTCTGTTCACTTTAATGAATCAGAAGACCCAGGGAGGAGACGAGTACTGATGAAATACATCCTGTAATCTAAGACCACAAAAAACTGCAAGTTTGCCGGAGTTCACTGGTGTTCTGCCTCCAGCTTAATCCCCTGCAGAGCTCTTGCGTCTGTTACCACACTCAGCTCTAAACCAGTTGGGAAAACCTCTAAATACAAAAACGGCCTCCTGACTTAACTTCAGCTGCCAAGTTCGCTTCAGCATTACACAACTCCATCTTTTCTCTCCTTTGCCAATTGCATTTTTCATTTTCTATGCAAGTCATGCACATCAAAAGCACACAATTATGTATAAAAAGGCCTATGGTTAGATTCAACTCTGGGAAAAAACCTCTCTGACCAACATGGCTGCCTCATGGACCAAATACAACACTTTTAAATACATTGTTAGACAGCTTGTAGAAGTGGGAGAAAAGTTGTTTGTTTGTTGCATTAACATTGCTTTGTAATCTGCATTATTTGGCTCTGGTTCACAGAAAAATTAAGCTAAATAATGAACACAGAATTTGAAGGATGCTGTACAGTAAGTCGAAACATCTCGTCACCAAGCTTGAAACCAAAACCAACAGTGACTTGATTCTACTGTCTTATTCCTCTGTGAAGCAGACCTCCACTGTTGTCCAAAAACTACTGAAAACTCATCAATGACTCACACTGTTGTAGTTTGTGTCAGTCTCACATATACTGTCCTGCTGCAAGAAGACAAAATGTGTATCACTCTGCATGTTCAAATTTGTTTTAAATGTTATTTAAGATTTAAATCTTCAGTAAGAACCAGTGGGGTTGGGCCTGAGTGCTACAGAGGGCAAAGGGAAGTCAGAAAGTATTATGAGACAGCCTCAGCATGCTTCAAAGAAAGTGCGAGTCAGATTGTCTAGCAGCCTCTGAACCCAACGTCTGACACCTTTTTTCGTTGTGGTTGTGCAGCCTTGGCTGTTTCAAGCACACTGAAGCCTTCACTCAATTCAAGAATTTGTGTTTTAATTAGAGATCAATTTAGCAGAAATGGTGAAATATGGTGAATAATTAGAATTTCTGATTCTAGTAGTGGCCACTAATATACTGTAGTATGATTAATACCATTTGAGGGGACAATAATGAGAAAAAAGTTTGGAATTTGCAAAATGACAGACAGATACAAAGGTAAACCAAGGGGAGTGGAAAAGGAACGGAAAAATAAGGGCAAAGATTTTTTCCAAGCCTTACTTTTTCTCCAGACATTCCACATACTCTTTCTTCTTCCTTCGACTCTCCTGAGCTGAGATCTGGGATGAAAAACAGACAAACATTATTAGTAATTTACAGGGATTTTTGTTTTAAAGGGGTCAGGCACCCTGATACATTTCCTCAGGTGCAGAGAGCAGCTCCAGTACATGTTTGATATCATGATACTATTTCTGCTTCAGCATCACCATGTCATTGCGTGTCTGAGCTTTCTGATGTCAGACCAATACAACAACTCAATTAAAAATGTTCTGCTCTGCTTCACTCTCTGAGTCACTGATTCTGTGAATAGTCAAGGTTTTTGGTTAGCCAAACAGAAAGGTGCACTGTTTACCTTATTTTTAATCTTCCGTCGGACTCTCTTCAGTGCCTTCTCTTCGCTCTTGGTGAGGGGAAGTTTGTTGGGTACTGGGTAACCCTCAGCAACCAGGGTCCTCTTCTCTTCTTCTGTCAGCATGAGGGGTCCTGAACCCTGCAGCTTCTGCAACATGAACAATATATTTACAACCATCAGTGATTTATCTTAAAATAAACCCTACATGGAGCTGACTCGTCATCTTTTCATCTGCATGGAGAGTTTAAGTGATTCTCGAAAAGTTCTGTGTCTGATTACCCACGTCCGCATGCATTCAAACACACTGGCTCAGAGAAAAGAGGTTAATAAGAAAAATACTGAAACCTGATGCAAACAGCTGTGAGCTGTTATCCCTCAGATTATCACAGTGCCAGGTGTTTACAACAAACTTAAATTCTCAAACTTCCTTCTCCCGTCGCCTGTGGGTGCTGTTATTGTCAAACAACACCAGAACAGGATTCAGTTGCAGTACGGCGCAAGAATAATCCTATAAAATTCCTGCTGTTATTTTGAAGCAGTTCAGCTGCTCAGATGGATCATTACCCACATCAGTTTTTTTGCTGACATTGAGCAATCCTGTATAAACATTCGGTCATAAGGAATTACATTATGGCATGAGGACAAATGTGATTCATTTGTTCGGAGAAAAGCTGCTGAATCAGACAGACAATGGTCACAAGATTAAATATTTACAGATTTTCCCTGAATTATAAGACTGATTTAACCCAAAAATTGCAGCTGGTATACACACCAAAAACCCCACTCGGCTCAGGGGCTAATAATTTTCATACAGTCCCTAAATAAGCATCGTTCTGTTCTTTTACTCACATGTGGTGCAGTGAGGAGAGGTGAGGAGGAGATGGCCGAGGAGGAGGAGGAGGAAGAGGACGAGCCGCGACCTCCCGGCCTCTGTTGTGGCTGAGGGGAGGACGGGGGCAGGGGGAGGTGCGGGGAGGAGGGAGGAAGGGAGCCGTCACTGTCGCCGTGGTTACTGCTGGGAGGGGTGGGCGGGAGCTGGAGAGCGTCGTCTACGGAAGAAGAGAGGGTCGAATGAGCGCTTCTACTTGAAACTGAGGATAATCTCAGTTTCTGTGTAACATGGTAACTGAGACTATTTCCTACATGTGAGATATATGGTTTGTGTTGTAGCCTATGATATGTGCTTGATTCTGAAATCTCAAATATTGTCTTCTTGTGATTATTGTGGTATAAAGATGGAGTTACAGATGTGCAGTTATAAAGTTTGACTCCCCTTTGTTGGACCAGATTGAGATTTGGGAGTTCTGCCTGACAAGACAAGTTCAGGGGGAAAAGTCCCTGAACAGGCTTTTTTCATTTCATTTGACCTCATGAGTGTGTGGACTGGATACATTTGTGTCACTTCCTATATTGACCAGTTTTGCTGAATTGAATTGTGGGTTGAACACGTGGGTGTGTTTGTGCGTCTGTCTGTGCTGCATGTACCACTAGGCAGGCTGAGATACTGTCCAATCTCTCTGGGTTCATCTTTTATAGCCACTGGCTTCATATCATCTTGACTGCGCTCCTGCAGACACAACAAAACAACAGTAATGCTGATTAACATCACTTCTGGACTGACCAGTGAAAATCAACAACATAATTCATGGTGTTTCATTGTCGTGCGGTGGATCCTGACCGTGTGTTTCCAAGCCGATCCTCTGTGTGGGGGGGCAGGGCTTAATATGAGAGGCGGGCCTTCCAGCGGCGGAGGATCTAACCTTTGAGCCACATCAGGTTCCTCCTGTTTCACCAAGATGGCCGACAGGTCCTGACTGAAGCTCCATTCAAACTCTAAGGAAAAGACAGAACACATATACATTTATGAACACATATACTTTGTTGTACATCAACGGCAAAGTTATTATTTTGTAGATTAGTGCTGAGTCTCTTGATCTGACATGATACACAAAGTTTGACTGTGAAGTTCAAGCACCTTAATTAAAGCCTAGAAAGCTACTTGTTCCTTTCAAAAAGTAGAGTGAACTTCAATAATTGGAGCAACTTTAGTAAACAACTGTATTTCTATTCAGGGAGGCTTTGCTGTAGGTCTTCCAATGGGAAGTAACTCATAGCTTATAAATCACACTTTCAAAGAGCTTCCCCCCAAAACATTTGTGCACTTCCTGACCAGGCTGGTTATTACAGACTGCTGGACGATGTCGCTCTGGCAAACGTGGTGCATAATTTGCCTCCAGTGAGTGTGTATCTACCCTGAAATAAAGAAGTTGGGCTGAACCAGCAACTCGTCTTCAGTATCCTCCTAAAAGAAACAGCTGAGGCCTTTAAACATTTTAGAAAATATGCATAATTGAGTGATCCAACAATGAGAGCACAGTACAATTTCAAAGGAGGTTCACCAAACACAATGAAGATATATTTCTAGAAGCATGTCACAGGTACTCAACTGTTTAGTCTGCTGTGACCTGCAGAAAGTATTTTTAGGGACATAAGTGCTACTGCAGGGCTGCAGAAAAGCTAGTCAGCGACACTCCTGGTATATTTGGTGTCCTAGTGGGCAAGATGATGAAGAGGCTCTGGTCCTCCCTGTCAGCTCCTGAAATGAACTCTGGGAGGATGGATGTTTATTGTGGAGCATCATCACAGTTCTTCGGCGAAAAGAAATGACTCCTCTACTCCCACACGGCTTGGTAACCTGTGTGAGAACCTCTTGCAACCACCACTGGACTTCTCGAAGAGCCTGAAGAATATCTTGCCACTGGGAAGAAAGGGTCATGTCTCCTCTAGGACGCCTCGCAAAACAGGATTACTGAGTTAGCTGGAGAAAACTGAGAACAGCTGTTTTTCTGCTCATGCTCCAGATTTGGTTGTTTCCAGATTTTACTCTGCACACCATCCAGCTAACTTAATTCCTCTTTAAGAGACAGAATCCAGATGCTGCAATCAACAGCATTATATAATCCAAAGTTAACTGGCTAGGTGGCCTCAACTCCTGATCTTTCCATCAGGTTTCTCATTAGCTGAATTTAAAGGAGCCTTCCAACAATTTTACATATGAAGAAGTGGTTTACTAGTCATGGAGAGTACGACTAAGCCTGGTGTGTAATCCCATCTGTGGCTCAAGGGGACCCTTTTCCAAGCTTAAGAAAATATCCCTGATGATGTAACAGGGTCATCACTGAGGTATAAACTGGAGGTGTAGACTTTGAAAGATGTGGGCTTTTACCATGCAGACAGGGGCTGCGGTCAAAAAGTAAAAAAAAAAAACCTCCTTTCCTAACCACTTTTCCTTGACCTCGATGGAAAACGTCATGAGGTCAAGGAAAGATGTGAAGGAGAATTCATTAGGAAAAGACGACCACGGTGCTGAAATATAACTACACATAGACTAGAACCTTTTTTTTAAAAAAACAACTATATTTATAACATGTGGAATGTGAGTACAGTGAGAAACTCGGTGCTGTAGACCTGCTGAAATAACATGATAACATAAAAAAGAATGAAGTAGAGAAAGTAAAAATAAGGGACTGAGCAACCAGAGTAAATTCTATTAATTAATATAATGTTACGACATCTCGGGGTGTCAGGGCCTCTGCTGCATCAGTTTTGACCAGACAAGAAGTGCAGTACTGACTCATGTTTTTCTGTCTGTGCCATTACATCAAATGGAAATTATGTCAATGTCCTTTATGCACAATTTTATGCTTATTATGCTTATTCAAAATAATGTTCTGTTAATTTGCACAGTTCTTGTCCACACAGTATGATGGAGTTTATAATGATGGACCCACCAATGTGTCTGCCAGAGGTGAATATTATCTGTGTGTGCTTTCAATTATTGTCCTTTTAAAGGTGAAGTGATTAGCCACTGTTCCAAGGCAGCGTCATTAGGCAGAAGTCCAACTAATACTCTCTAACTAATACTTCCTAACTTTAACTTTGACTTCACATTCAAAAGTGAAACCATGTCTTAACTTTTTAGAAGTAAACACCACCTGAAAGGTGACTGCAGGCTCAGAGGGAGGGGTGTGTGAGATGTGTTATCAAGTCAGCATTTCTTCAGTTTGGATTAAGATGTGAACCAGCCAGGTCAGACACTTTGATGTTTGTCACAACACACACACACCCACCAAAAAGGCTCCCATGGTGTGTGGAAAGAGAGCAGTAGCAGTTTAACAAGACAAGAGGCTGCTGTGTGTGTGTTGGGAGTGAACGTCATTTTAATCACATCCTGGTTTCCTAGCAACATTCTGCTGGTAAAATGCTCTGAAGTTTACAAGCTGTGTGTGTGTGTGTGTGTGTGTTGTGCAGAAGCAGAGGGGAGGTGGAGGTGTGTTACCCGTTATCCTGTCCATCACTACAGCAGGGATCAGCACACAGAGAATCCATCCTAAAAACAAATCCCTGTGGCTTCTTTCTGCTGGTTTTAGACAAACCTAAAGCCCACAGCTGCAAGCTCGACGCTGCAATCTGTGTCAATATCAGGACTGACCTCAAGATTGTCGAAAAATAACTGTTTGGCTGGTAACTAGAGAAGTTGATCCGCAAAATAAGTATCGGAGCCAATCGAGCCGTTTATTAGTATCAGCTGTACCGATTCCAATTTCAGATTCTTAGTTTATTTTAACCAAATCTCTAAAGCACAATCAGCTCAAACACCAACATGTTCTGTTCAGAAGGGTCAGTAAACGTTATGGCAATCAGCCCATTTTCACCGCAGACATTTTGGTATGTAATAGCAAGAAAAGCGCAAGAGTAATTGATAACATTAAAAATTACTGCATTTTCCATTTCCATGTAGGCAAACTTGTTCCAGGAAGCTGTGTATTGTGCTTTGCTGACTGGCTGTCATGGCTTGCCGGGACACTTGATGGCACCGAGCCACCGTTAACAGCGTTTGCTTCACCTGCTCTGTTCCTGCTACGATGAGTCAAAATGTCTGCGGTTAAAAAAGGTCTGTCGGGACTTGCAGAGAGCTGATGTTCACGCTGGAGGAAAGGTCAGAGGTTCACCAAAAGTATTAGGGTAGTCATTAGTGTCACAGACCAAAGTGTTGGTGAAAAGGAAACTATGAGTGGTGGAGAAATTAGAGTGAAGTGTTACAAAAATCATTACTATTCAGACAGTGTGTCTCAGCTCTGTTCCTAGATCAGAATGTATTACATAGAGTGCATAGTGAACTGGATTTCAGGCACTGATTAATTCACAGCTAATGAAGCAATGGCAATTCCAAAGCAGCACATGTTAATATAATTACTTCAACAACATGCAGCTCATCCCTAGAGTTAGGGTAGCGTAGGGCAACTGACACTTGCTTTTTCTGTCAATTTATCTGCTTATTATTTTCTATCTACCAGTTCATTGTTTGGTCCAAAAAAAATGCCTGAAACTGTGAAAAATGCAAACAGTTTTTTCCTAAAATCCAAGCTAATATCTGTCCATGCCAACAACCCATAGACAGAGAAAAGCTGCAAATCCTCACATTAGAGAAACTGAGAAAAATACATGACACACTGATGAAATTGGGGCTATGACATGTTAACACAGTGGCTGGAAAACACAGCTGCAGTTAATAAAATAATCATGTGCAACGACATGTCATTATTATCAACCTAGCTACCAGTTGTCAAGCTATCTGGCTCTGGACCAAAATGCTGCACACATACAAAACCGCCTCAACATCCTGCGTGACCAGCAAATACTGTGGTGTTAACTCCAACCAGCTCGTCAGTACCAGTATTACTTAAGTGCAAATCTTTCCATAAACTCAGCCCTGACCGCTGAATGATTTAACTGCTACCTCCAGTCTGTCATTTGCGAATAATGTCAGATTAAAAGAGATTAACACCTGAATTCAGTTTTTGGGTGGATCCACCATTTTACTTATTCTGTACATCCTCTCTGTAAGTGAGACCCTCAGAAGTCTCTCCTAATGAGGCCGATCCTGCTGCTAGCCTGAGCCTCGTTAAGCCTCCTGCCCTCGTTAAGCCAGGGCCTGATTGGAAGCCTTCTACAACCATTTCTTTAATGAATACCAGAAACCGCTAGCTGTTAGCCAGTGCATAGGAAAACTGTCTTACATCTGTGGCTACTCTGGTAGTTTCATGAGAGATTGAGTGACACAGAGTAACAGTTGCACTTGATTGTGGACTATTTTCTTTCAGTCTTTTGCTCTTCACTATGAAGTCTACATACAGAATATGGATCACTGTGTGCACAGGGTATAAACATCGTTTTAGTAGTGAGTAAAGGAGTAATAAAAGTCATTTGGATGCTGTACTAGCAGAAAAAAAAATTCTGCCTGAAATCCTATCATAGAGCAGTGGTTAATGACCAACGGCTCCTGGTGGTCGTCCCATCGAGTGAACAGTGGGGAGGTGGCGACTGTGTTTGATCTCAGTGGGACAGCAGCAGTATTAAAACAATGGACGCAGCAGCGCAGTAGGAGTTGCAGTAAAACACACAGCTTCTCTTTGACTGAATAAGAGCAACAGGACCACAAACAGAGAGAGGGGGAGACATGTTTAAAATGGCTCTAGATGACCTCTATACTATTGTGAAGTGTATTTTCCATCACTATAATTTAGAATATGCTCAGACCTTCAGGGGGCCCTAAAGCACTGGGTTCACTATATGTCAGTTGGCACCTCTACAGTACAATATCAACTGGTTCCTGCATTATTACATGCTCACCTGGTGACAATAAAGTTGTGAATTGTCAAATTACAACAAACTTACTAATATACAGTAAACCTGGGGCCAGGCAGTATTCCAGGAGACAACTGTTGGTTGGTTTCTGAGTATCATCTGTGAAAAATATAACATAGCTGGGATCTGCAGTGTGCTGTGTGTACTGCATTTGATGGAAACTTGGAGGAAACGAGGGCGACTATTTCTATATCCTCAACCTTCCCTTTACACTGCCTTCCCATTTGGTTTTTAAAGGCTGTTTTTCAGATGGTTGGCCCTGATATTTTAGCCATTATAACTGCTGTTTGTCCTCTGGTATTTTCCCCTCTAATTTTAAACATACTGCTCTTAACCCTCTTTTAAAGAAGCCCCCTTTAGACCCCTCAGTTTTAAGTCATTTCAGACCCATCTCCAAGCAGCTGTTCTTATTGAAGATTTTAGGAAAAAAATGTCTCCATGCAGCTCATTTCTTCTATGAATAACAATGAAATCTTTGAAGACTCCAGCCTGGTTTCCACTCTCTAAACAGCACTGAGCCCTTGTGAAGTTGATATTTCTGCAGGGTCTCTACCTCAAACACCAAGATCCAGAAATTCCTTCATTCAGAAGAGACTGAGTTTCCAAAAGGTCAACAACTTCTTACAAGCCCAGGAGGTTAATTAACCCGAGTCATTATGATAAACAAAGTGCTGCTTTTGCTATTGTGCTCCACACTGGATGCTGAGATGGCCTGTAAAGAGACACAAAGTGCAGCATGCACATGGATCCTCTGCCAGAGTGTTCTACTCAAGCCGCTTCGTCTGAGATTAGAGTTGAATACCGGGAAATTAGATAACCAGTATTTATGGGCAAATCTTGCCAGAACTTACTGCCATTTCCCAGGAAAAACGCCTTTGAGAATCAAGGATTGTAAGCATGTGCTTTTGTGTATGTATTGAAACAAAGTCACCTTTTCCAAACATCACGAGCAGCACCTCACAATCACAGAGCTATATGCTGAGGTCCATCCTTGAAATGTCATTATTACGGTATTATTGTTTAACTGAATCAACTTGTCAGCTGCAGCAGTCTAAGTCAAAATACTTTTGATGCCAAAATGGCAGCTGTGGCACTAAATATTTTTTCAAGTGAAAACAAAGCAGAGTAAGAAAATCTGAAAATTAAAACTATGTAGCAACCATCTGTCATGCTGTCCTCCATACTGGCCCTGAAGTCATGACTAAAAGCCCCTTAAATCACCAAAACTACACAGAAAAATTAATATTCTTCACAGTTGTCAGACATCTAAATTCTTGTATTACTAAAAAAATGTTGCATAAAACCAAAGAATATTAAAGAATAACATCAAAACATGGGGAAATTATGATCAATAGGCTACAGATCTGGTTAAAAATCAAACTCAGTGAGAGGAAATCTAGGGAAAAGAGATGTTCCAAACATGAACATTTAACCCTAATCCTACTGGAGACATTACCATGCTCAACAATTTATTAAAAAAGAAAGAAGAAATAAACAACTATAAATTGTCATAGTCAATCTGCTGTTAGAAAAGGCTGTCATTGACTGAATTGTTGCTGGCAGCCAAGTCAGTAAAACGGTATTACACTATTTCTCTTAAAAACTTTGAAACTATAAATCTCCCTCAAAAGTGAAAAAAATAGCTCATAAAACTACATGTTAGTGCAAATACATATACATATATAACACTCCATTCCTGCAGTTGATACACACTGGAGCAGAGATGTAAAAGTGGTGGAAAGTGAGTGTCACAAAGTTTATGCTCAGGCTTTATGGAGCAGACACAAGTTGTAAAATGAAATTTGGATTAAGTTCAATATAGAATTAGCTGGAACAGATTGAGATGCATATGATATGTGCTTTTCTGTGTGTGTGTGTGTGTGCCATATGTGAGCTTGAGTTGACAGATTTGCAACTGCAGATGGAAACACAATTTATATTAAACAGCTTGAAATTAACGCTGTTTAGAGGTTTTATTTTATTAAGTGATATATCGTTCTCTCTGAATACAACCTGAATTTTATTTCTCCAAAAGCTAGTTATTATAAGAAGAAATATTAACAGTATCAAAACTAAACAAATGCATTTCACAAATTTCTTTTTGCTCAATGTTCTGTTTTGGCAATGCAGATAATCTGATATTCATACCAATAAAGTGGATTTAATTGGATTAAGGGAGACCAAGATGGAGGTAAAGATTAAAAACATAGGAGAGCCAGAGGGAGAGAGACAGATACAGACAGGGAGAGAGAGTGAGAAAGATAACCTGACAGAGGAGAGAAAGAGAGTTTCCGCTGGCTTCGGCTAAAGCTGCAGACTCAAAACCATATGCTTGTCATAGTGTTTAGTTGTGTGAGTCTGTGTGTGTGTGTGTGTGTGTGTGAGTGTGTGTTAGGTGGGCAGGGCTTAGCTGGAGGAAAACTGCTCAGACTGGGATCCTGCTGCTCAGACAGCAGGATCCCCGGGACAAATGGAGAAAAGACAGCAGACAGACAGACAGAGAGTGAGGAAGACAGGTACAGACAGAGAGAGAGAGAGACGGGAAGACAGCGGGAGATAATGGGGAAGATGAGTCACAAAGAGTGAGAGAGGCAGAGAGGACCAAAGCAGGGTGTGAAATATACACTATTTTTATATTGCACTGCTCCTACAGGCACAATAACATACAATATAATAGACAACAGATTAAGGCAATCATCATACATGCATTCAGCCAACCAGACAGCAGACAGGGTCAGACTGCACGTTAAGTATTACTTCAGACAGAAAACTGAGCCAACCAGATAACCAGCTGACAGCCAGCATGATAAAGAACCAGACTAAACATCAGCAGCACAGTTTTGATTGGCTGTGCATTTTTCCAGGACGCATAAACTAAGACGGCTAAGAAGAAAATATGAATGTATCAAGTGACCTACCAGACTCTTGGTCCATTTTGATTGACAGGGCGGGGCTCTGGGGGGCGGAGTCTTCACTCAAAGAGTAGCTGTGCTCTGCTTGAATATCTGTCAGATTTAAAAGTTGTTTTCAGACATGAAAAACATCTAGCTGTTAAAGTGAGTACTTTTTGTGAACTTGCTGGGCCTGATTGCAGCGGTTTGAGCCGCTGACTATCACTCATTTAGCGGGAGATCGTACCCACTCACCAAAGTTACATAGTGCAAGAACAGGCATGGAGTGGGAATGCAAGAGGCGGCATTCTCCTTATCATAAGAAAGTGTACCATCACAATGATTGAGAAACTGTTTTTTTTAAGGTGAAATTGTTACATAATGCTGCTTTAAAGAGAAACAGGCTGCATAGGTGATGGATTTTAAGATGTATTTTGCCATTTAAAGAGCAACATCAAATGTCTGCTTTACAGTGTGAAGCATGCAGTGACAAGCTGTTAAGTTAGTACTCTTAATAAGGAATAAAAAGACCTGCATTTAAACTCTTCCTATGTGTTTTTAACCTTGTGCTGCTGTGGCTTTTATATTCATTTGAAGGACTTCAATTCAGACTAGTACGTAAATGTTAATAGGAGCGAGCCAGTGAGACTGACTTTCACATTAAATTGACTTTTGGCTTTAAAACTGCCTTTACATTTACATAATAAGGTGCATGTCACAGTGATTCAAACTAAACCTATGAATCTATAAATTGAACTTTTTCTAAAACATGTCTGTCAAAATGTGTTCACAGCTTCCTACAATCAGCCATCTCACCGTAGAGGTCCCAGCTGCTCTAGTGATCATGACGACGCCTGACAGGGACACACAATTTGTCTCAAATGATGAGTCTGACGAGCAGCGCTACATCCTTCTGACAGCTTCAACCTACGGTAACTCTGAGTGAGGATACCAGGACCCATTCATGCTGCCCTGGCAGCTCATTTTCCAAGCGAGTGCCTTGTGGTGGCTCCGGCTTTAACTTCCTTTTCACAGGCCCAGCACCTGCTTGGTGAGGGGCAGAGGTCCTGTGAGTTTCCTGCTGGTTAACAGGCAGGACTGGAGTTTTGGAAGTCAGACTCTGGCAACAGAAACTGGCTCTCGGATCATGGAATTTGACTCTCTTGGGAAAGCCGGGGCAGTTTGATGTCAGTGGTTGAGAAGTAACAACGATACACTTGGTCTCCACACACACAGATTGTTGGCTTTCAGATTAAACCAAACAAAATGGGACTGGGGTCTTTTCTACCCAGACATTGGCTGAGGAGTGGAAGAACTGGCTGCTGTACTGCCAGAGGTTATCCAAGGAAACAAGAAGGTCATCGCCAGCATTTCAAAGCAAACAACTTCAAGACAGTGGTTCGGAGTTGGGAAGAATTCCACCAACCAACTTATTTTACCTGCTGTGAAATTTTAATTCATTGGAAATAACTAGGAACTCTAATGAAATGTTATTGAAATAAACAACCACTGTGATCGAACCACTGGTGTATTTGTATTGGACTAAAGAATTAGGCATTCATATAATTTTTTTACACAATTCTTTCAGTGTGTATTTTTTTCATATTCTTAAGAACTGTTGGGAACTTGGCCTGTTCTTGTAACAATATGTTTTTCATCATAAAAGAGGAGCTGACCTGGGCTGCTGTCTATGTCCATGTGTAAAAGTGAAGGTCTGTCTGCAAGCAGGGGTCGCTCTAATAGGTGGTCGTCGAAGAAACTGTTGAATAATTCACTGCTGAAGTCGTCCATCTGGTCACCTGAGAAAGGCTGGGACACATGGGGATAAATATAGTTATTTCAGGTTGGGAAATAATGGTGATTTTTCATATAAACTGAGGGATTACGTTCACCTTTGTGGGTGAGACAACTCCCCTACGTATTCTGCTAAAAAGACATTGGATTATCTGAAAAAATGAACTGTCACAAAGCTCAGAACAGACTGTTTTCTTAGCTTGTGAAAAATGATGCACAGTGGATTAATGTGTTTGAGCAATGATCTTTGTTGGCGGCATACAGTTATTTAGCTTGGACTATCAGGACGCTAGAGCTAATAAATGTCTTCCCATTCGCTGTACTTTAAGATGAATGCTAACATAGCATGCTAATATTGTACAGTTTCAACTTCATGAATTCTTCAGACCTGGAAATAAGTTACTTTTCAGACACTTAAGAAGTAGTTTTATTGCTGATTAATTTCTCAATTACTTTACTAGTTGTTTCATCCATTGTCAGGAAATTACAAAAAATGTTTGTCAGAAGAACCCAAAGCAACCCCTCAAATGTCTTGCTTTGTCTCTCCCATCGTGTAACATCTCAAAATGCTCAGTTTACAATGATACAAAACAAAGAAATGGGAAAAAAAATGACTCAAGCAATAGTCAAAATTTCAGCTAATTGTTTCAGTCGCACCACAGACAATGTCTCCAAGTCAGAAACCAGACAATCTAGACTGTGTGATGGCAGTGGGAGAGTCAGTCAGTGGGAAACAGCATCGATAGACTCGTCCTCAGCCTGGATGAATGAGTCACTGAGCTGAGAGACGTTGTTCTGGAAGCCTGGGACAGCATGGTGCTCTCATTTCACTGGTTTACACACACACAAACACACACACACACACAATATGAGTCACCCTGGTGTCGAGCAAACATGCACAAAGCTGTACAAAAGCATACACACACATATACACAGATGGATTGGTTGGAACCTATTACTACACAAGTCAACTCTGTTTGGAGTCTCCTCAGACAGACACAGTGACTGAAATAACTTGATTTGATTAACAACAAATACGAAAATTGATTTACATGTTTTATTCCTGGAAATTAGCTTTAGCTCCACCACAGTCTGTCACAGCAGATTAAATCAGTCCAGTAGCAACAATGAAGACACAGCTGGGATAATAAAAACAGAACTAACTTCGATATGTCTTTAATATCAACAATGGATCAAATGTGGAGTGAAAGGGGTCAACTGTGGTGATGAACCAGCGAAGAAGTCATCCAACTCTGCAGTTCCCTCATCTCTATGAAGTATTTTGGCCTCTTTTGGCTCATTGTTTTGGCTTTCCATCCCACATACTCCACTCTGAATGCTACCTAACACACTATAATATCACTTTTAGTCTTAGTTTAGCTGCAAGAGGCCAAATGGTTTTAAAATGTTCTGTGAAGACTTTTATTTTGATAGGGAGGTGTGGGGATGAAACAGGCCAGGCTGAAGGTTTGTACAGGAACATTTGTACTGCAGGTGTTTGGGAATCACTGGCATGTACGTGTTTTGCAACAGTGACGTTCACACCTTCACGCACGCACTATCTCAGGGTGTGTGTTTGTATTTGTGACTGTGTTTTGGAGGTCAGGTGTGTCTGGTGTAACTGTGGGACACACGCAGCTGTCTAATGAAACCACACACAGATGGTGGGTAAAATAACAGAAGACTCTGAGAGGAAAAAGTTCATTTAAAACACCTAAAAAAAAAGAATAAAGGACTAATATTAGATTAATGGAGATTTAGGGATTAAACAGAAGGAGTCAGGTCTGCAGTCAGTACAGGAAACATATCAATATTTGCAGTTGCACATAATCTCAAGGCTAAACTGAGCTCGCTACAGGATAAAAGGAGGTGTGTGCACACACTCACTGATCCTTCTACCACTTGCTCTTTCACACACAAGTGAATACTCACCCATTCATAAATAAACACAACCCACACAGGAACAGTAACACTAACAGAGCAGCCTTGTCCTCCCGCTGCGCTAAATGCTAGAACAATATCCCTTCAAAATAAATGCGACACTGGCCCTTTAACTCTGCTCCACAAGGGAATATAGGTCACGTTTAAACTGGGCGACTCAAAAATAAACAGTGAAAAGTTTCCTAGTTGGAGAAATGTGGGTGAAATTGCTGTAATGATGGGAGAGGTGTGGGGAGAGAGAAGCAGTGTGATCTAAAATTAGCTCTAGTAGCCACATTAATCCAACAGTATCAGTGTTTATGTTGCTCTCCACTGACATTTTACTACAAGAATTTAACCTTAAGTTGTGATTTAGCAACATTCGCAGCACTGGGCTACAGTTGTGAGTACAGTAATGACCAAATTTTGCTATATTTAGTTGGGATAGGTTTGTTTTCCACTTGTTCACATGCAGCACACCTGTAGCTAATGATACAGCTCTCATCTACTACTGCAACCTTCTTATCCATCACCTGGCATGATGATGTGCCCATCCATCCAGACATGTTGAGCTATTCTGGCTGATAAGAGACTGGATATGTACAGACTGTGTCATTGCTCTCCCTCACTGAACCCTATAGAGATATACATACAGGAGAATCTGTTAGTGTTGTTAGGATGGAAACGCTTAACGAGCCCACAGTGGTTCAGTGTTAGCTGGTTGGTGTTTGACAGCTGCAGCCAGAGGTCTGGACCTTTCATTACCTGAAACACTCCCCTCTCTGCTGGGAAAAGAATCACATTAGGGAGAATCACAGTGTTAAAAAGCAGTTGACAGTTTTTATAGGTTATTTCAGTGCTGGTGTGTCATTAGAGGGGGATGGGGCTTGAGATGTAAACCACACAGGGAAACAGCCTGAGAAGACAGACACAGGGAGTAATTATAAATGCAGAGAGAGACTCTGTTATGCCTGTAATTAACCGTGTGGAGTCTCAACACATCTCTCTCTCCTCTTCTTTCATTTGGACGCCTTGCTGGTTCAGGTGAAGCAGAGAAGAAATACAGTAGCCACCTCCTGCACCTTAACAATCACACAGCAAATAAAATCACAGGGGAGGATATTTCCCTTCCCTCCCAGTTGATGAAGGACAGCACGGCGATGAACTGGACTACTGAGATCCAGGCCAAAAAGTTTATGTCATTATGGCACGAACGTTGCAGTGGAAACCATCGTAAACTCTTTAGAACATCATGTAGAGGCCAAAGGGAAACACACTGAAAAGAGAATGTTCTCAAAACTACCATCATTTGGATTTAATAAAATGATTCTGCTTCATATTATTATTCAAGAGGGACAAAGAAACTAAATTGGAGCAAAAACAATTTTATTCGCAGCAGATCTAAGCTGTCAGAAACAAATGATTAGTGATTCTTGTTTAGTAAGCTGTCCAATCATTAGGTGATCATCAACTTTAACTGGAGATAAAACACAGAGCTGCAGGAAATGCTCCGTCACGTTAGACAGACTTCCTCTCTGCGTGAAATCACATTCACACACATTTTACTGCATCACTCCTGTGTCAGACACAGTTGTTTCTTCGTTAATCCCCAGTTCATGGAGTCCAGTGGCGTGGCTTCAAATTCCTAACTGGGTCTGATACCAAACCCTACTCAAGTCATCCTCAAAGGTTGACACGCACTCAATTCAAGCTGTAATAATGAGACGATTAACCAACTAATCAAATGAAAAAAATGATTTTTACTCATTTTTAAGCTAAAATTTGATGGTTCCAGCTTCTAAAATGTGATGATTTGGGGTCTTTCTTTGTCATACGCTGTTGGTTCGACAAAACGTGAAGCTGTAGGAAATGATCACATGTAAAACGATTAATCAAGAAAATAATTGGCAGAGGAATCGGTACTGAGAATGACTGTTAGCTGCAGCCCTGCATTCAATCATCTCAAACGTTACAGTATGTTTTGGAAAATGATCATGAAAATGTAAAATAATCACTAACAGGTGAAATACTCTCACTCCATTAGTAGGCTTTTTAAGCTGGTTTTAAATAAGATTGAGTAAAAATGAAATCACAGTTTTGTGAGACCTGAAAACATCATGTCATTATCTTATAATTCTGGCTGCCATAGATAAGAAAATGGCAATGTACTGTGTTTGGCTTCATGTGGTGATGTGCGGCTGCAGCGGGCTGCCTGTGTTTGGCTTCGCTTGAGCTGCATTTGAGAGTGAGCCGAGGTGGTTACTGTGTCTGTCAGTGTATACTGTATATGTGTGTGTGTTGAGACTGAGCTATGGTTCTCAGTAAAACAGCAGAAGAGTATTTTTCCCTCACACACACACACACACACACACACACACTGCTGCATGCCTGCTCACATTCCTTCTAAAAGCTCGGCAGCCAATCGGCCTCAAGCATGCAAATAAGATGGGTGTGTCTTTTTAAAGCTGGAGTACAGGGTCTGAACGGAGAGTAGAGTAGAATAGAATAAAATAGAGTAGAACAGAATAGAATACAGTCAGAGAACGTGGAGAACAGCAAGATCAGAATATGAAACTAAGAGAAAAACATTAAAGTGGATGCAGGATAAAAAGTGTGTGTGTGTGTGTATCAGTGGAAAGTGATGAAACTAGCTCACAACTTGAACTTACTCCCCTGTCCTTATCTGACCTCACTATCACACAACTGTGTCTCTATTGATCCAAATCTACACAATATATGATGATTTAGAGTTGGACTAATTAGTCAAGCAACAAAAAAATTATTGGCAATAATTGTGATAACTAATTAGTAATCAAGTCATTAAAAAAGCCAAATATTCTCTGGTTTCAGCTTCTTAAATGGGATGATTGACTGCTTTTCTTTGTCAAATATGACAGCAAGATGAATATCTTCAGATTTGGGACGGCTTGTCAGATGACACCTCAGATTCTGTGAAATTACAATTTACATTTTTCATTATTTTCTGACCTTCTACAGACAAACAGCTGAGTGAAATTGAAGAAATTGAAGGAAATGCTGCTTAGATGAAGCCTAAAATGAATGCACACCTGCTTTATAATCTGAATAATATTCATATCCATACTTGTTTTGAAACTGACCCTCGGGTGCGTTTTGCTGTATCTCCAACAGACAAATGTTAAAATGGTGCACAATGGTTACCATGGTTACAATGGCTTATAGCCCTGCATGAATTTAAACTCAATAAATTCTGGGGAACGGGAAAATCAGTCCTAATTGAGCCAAAAGTCTCAAAACAGGGGAAGTCAACAGTCAGCTGATAATTTATTATTCCTTTAAATCATTTCTAGCAAGAATCCAAACAGTCAAACCTCTCAAGTGTGAGGGTATTTTGTGATTGTAAACTTATCTATTTTTTGGAGTGTTGGCTGGAAAAAATTGTTAATCTAAAGACTTCACCTCAGTCTCTGGGAGTCGATAATGAAAATAATTGCGGCTGCAGCTCTGCTCTTATTTCCTCCAGGATTTCGGAGAGCTACACGCAGAGCTGCTCTTACACATTAAAAAGTTCCCAGTAGGAGGTAAGCGATGCTATCCATGCGTGATGCATTCTCGATATTGTGGTCAAACGGTCCAGTGCAAATGACGCATAGATGCAGCTGGGTCATGAGAGCAGCAGCATCGCAGCATCTGTTCGATTCAGACTGTAGCCAAGGCATGTTCACATTTAACATGACTGGTTACGCACAGAAAACAAAAATAAAATGGTTCTTAGTGTCGGTGATGTGATTCACTTCTACTCTGTGGAAAGTTTGAGAGGGAAGGTTCAAAGTTCATCAATAACTCAGCAACTACTCCAGCAGAGGAGTTTTAGTCACACTTTAACTTTAAACTTTTAAAGTGTGAGATTAAAAAAACATCATCAGTTCAGTTGGTTTGTTATCGTCACACAGAGCTGGAAGTCAGGACAGATTCTGCATTTTAAAGGGGTATTTCTAAGACTTCTGGTAACACCATGACTGAAGATGTGGTTATAGAATATCTTCAAAAATAAAAACAACACATGACTTAAATTAGTTTGTCATCATGCTTGTTGAATTATAATTAGCAGCCCTGGAGATAATGATTATCAATTCACTAAATCTTTTTCTCCATCAGTTCTGTAGTGCCCACTCTTTCTTTCTTGCCTACATGTACACCAACTCTTTCCTTGTGGTTTTATCAACAGGGCACACGCTGTACTGGAGGAGATTAATAAAATTCAGAGCAGGAAGTGTGTGAATCCCTGCCACACCGCACCGCTGAGCACACCTTATTAAAAACCAATGAGCTGATGTCCATTCACTCTGTCCTCCATCTTTTGAACAAAGACATCATGACAGACTGTTCACACTGTTCAACAGTCTTCAATCCTCCAAAAGCTAAAATTGCACATATACTGCCTGAATGAGTAAAACTGTTGTCTCCCTTCATCTGGGCATGTACCAGATTCACACTGGCAATTTCTCCCAACAATAAAGCTGCTTCAATCAATATTTTTATATAAACAATGGATGAAATGTCTGCATGAAAGATGAAGATGAGCAAACACAGACTCTGAGGTTCCTTTCAGCTCTTTGTGTTGGTTTAACCCCCCACAGGTTTACTGGTTTGGTTCAGTCTCATTTTAAGTTTTCAAAAAAAAAAAAAAAAAAAAAAACTTTGATAACAGCAGATAGACAAAGTTAGCAAACTCTGCATTTAGCAGCTGCTGAGGCAAGTTGGTGGAGACCAAAACTGAGCTCAAAACAGAAGAAATTTTGGGTTAATAATAATCAGATGGTCAGACACATGACTCAAAAAGAATGCTAATGTTAATGCTGATGCATTAATGCAGGTTTACATAAGTTACACACATACACAAGAGTTTCCTGCCCCAGATTAGGGTCTACGTTAGCAGCTCACTATCTTCTTATATGTTATTATACTGCTAGCCACACAGAAAGATACCATGCAGCATTTGCAGTCTAAAAATCAAAGTAGATCCTGAGCAAGTGTCCACTAGGACTGTCACTTTTAGTTTCATTGTGGGGGGGAAAAGTTAATATTCAAACTGTAATGACCTGTTCAAGTTAAAAATTTAGTCTCAATTAGTCTGCCATGTGACCCAGCAGAGGGCGCTCTAAAATTTCACTACTAGCTGGGCCTATGGCATGTCCTACTGTCCTATCAGTAACGTAATCTGTTGTTAAAGTTATGTCTAAACAGATAACCTCTCTAAGAGACAGTTTTGGTTACACTCATATTAATCAGTGACATCTGGAAGTCTCTGATGCTTCATGATTCATACTACATAACTGCAGATAGTAGACTGAGGAGAGATCAAAATTTGGCCCATTCACTGCACTAAAATATGTATACCATCCTGCAGTATGGTTAATCAGCCCTCCTTTCCCATGTCCTCAGTGGTACAGCCCAGTCTAGCGGCTTCACAGCAGAGTGGACTACTTTATTTAGAACAGAGACAGAGGGGTACAAACCACAAGCAGACTGCTGGGCTGACTCACTGACTAGAATAGAGTCTGCTTGAACAAACTGTTTAAGAAAGAAAAGAGAGATTGGAAAAAGAGACGGATAGACGTGATAGAACAGAAATAAAGATAGATAGATAGAGTGCTTCCTGCTGACATTAGTCACTGATGCTGTGATATTTATCATTACACAGTGAAACAGCTCTCACTCTGTCCTCACTGTTTCCATGAATTAAGAGTGCAAAGCTCGGTCAAGCGTGGCCTCGGTGCTCGGCGGTGTACTTTTGGCATTTTGTGGCCGGAGGTGCACGGCACACCCGGAGTTCTCTTGGAAACGGGGTGAGATGAAGAGGAATAAATTGTCATAAATTATGGGCAGGTGGAGAATCGTCTGCATGCAACAGTGCTCTCCCTTCTCTCAAAACTGAGCATGAACTTTACTATCAGTGGAGAACAAATGCTTCTTTACGTTTCCTGTCGAACCTCTTTTGCTTCTTCAACCAACACGGATGATTGTAATGATTAACTAGCATGAATCTGCTCCATCAATTCCTGTTGTTCATCACAGCCACACTTTGTCCGACACGTAAAATTAAAAGATGTAGTGTCTCAGGTGCCATAGGAGGTGATGCATACAGCTGTTGCCCTGGGTAACCTGTTGTTTTTGGATGAGGGATATGAGGAGAGGAGTGGTGGGTAACAGGTGGTTTCTGAGGGCGGCTCAGAGGATTTAACTGCGGTCTGAGTTTTCACAGGCTGAACTGTGTGTTCTCTGCATCACGTCGAGAGGCTTTTGCTGCAACGCTGAGTTTAAGTGCGCAAGAAATGCGTGTGATTATTCTGCAGTGGCAGGGAACTAGTGGAGTGAGATTTAATTAATTTAACTGCAGCAGATCCAGCACGCTTAACTGCAAATTTGACAGTGTGTAAGTGGGATAAACTTAGCATACAGAGTTAACTAAAAGTTAGACTCATGATTTCAGAGTTAGAATTTTAATTAATGTCTGAATTAAACAGTAAAAAAAAGCCCATGAAGGCATCATTAGAGTATTATTTTGTCCAACCAACAGACCAAACCCAAAGTAATTTTTTGACGTTTTTGCTTTTTACTTTTAATTCATTAATTGATCAACAAAATAGTTGCCAAACACTTCTCTGACAGCTAAACTTATCAATTCATGGACTAATTATTCAACCTAATATCAATTAAGACTTAAACTTAATATAAGACTTAAGTCATTAAGAATTAATTGAAAATTCATTAAGAAACATGCATTAATTTTGATCAAAATTTAATTAAGAAAAACACTTTAAGAGTTAATTGAAAAGTAATTAAGACCAATACAGGCGATGTATTTACACACACACACCAGCTGTGCAAAAGCAAAACTCTGTTCAGGACATGCCCAATCTCTCTCTCTCACACACACACACACACACACACACCTTGACATTAATAATCAGGTGTGCTGCTGAGGACTGCAACACCTGCCAGCTGAAAATACACACACACACACACAGAGAGAGAGAGAGAGAGAGAGAGAGAGAGAGAGTTAACCAGTAACTCGCCACCAGCCTCTGTCAGTGTTCCCAGTCTCATATATTGGTTTACACAATTAAACACACACTTACGCACGCAGTATACGAGCCCCGGATGTCAGTCAGGATCTAATACCTACACCGCCCTCCTGAGGTCCGGCTCCGGGCGGAACAGGCAGCAGAGGTGCGTTTGATTTATTAAGGGACTTTAAATACAGACAGCTGCTTGCAGCAGAAAGAAACAGCAGGACTGAACAGTTTATACGCGTGGTTATGTGGAGTTTTGGCTAAAAAATGAAATCAAATAAGAAGCTAAGGAAAAGTCCAGCTAGGAAAATGCAATTAGCATAACGACTCACCACATTAGTGAGGAAATCTCCGTCGCTGAGTTCCTCCAGGTCCAACAGGTTGGTCCCTCCGGACGGATAGAGTTTCTCTGCTGCTAAACTGTCTAAGATTGACTCCATCATGACTGTCTGTGTTTGTCTACAGCTCACTGGACTGATGCTCAGTAGCTAAATGGACTCGTTGTGAACGCAGATCTTTAAAATCAACTCATTAAAACTGAAGCGGTTTGTTTTCAAACGGCTGCCGCGTGCGTAGTGTTTAGTGTCCGGCCGTTATTTATGTCACCTGAATGTAAACCGAGTCGAGTCGAGCTGAGTCCAGCTGCTGCTGTTTCTTCTTCTTTTTTAGTGACAAACTTGAAAAATGTCGAAAATTCACATCCTTCTCCTGCTGTAGTGGAGACGCTGCTATCCATCCAGCTGTGAGCGTGCAGCAGCTGAGTCTCTGCTCGCGTGCGCTGACTCCCCCCATGTGACTATGAATATTCAGTGAAACCCCGCCCCGTGGCGTCAAATAACGAGCACGCGCATTAGCTTTAATTATGCTCATTTGCATAATTGAGTAAATACACTTAACAGGTACTTGTGCTTGAGTTAATTTCAGAGGGCAATATTGTACATTTTACACTATGGTGAAAGAAGTATTTTGAACATATACTTAAGTAAAAGTCACACACAAAAGTATTGCATTAAAACAACATAACTAAAAGTATGCAACTATTAAAATATAAAAAACAACTAAAAATATAAAAAAAAAATAAAGGTACTTGATGTGCACATTTACCTTGTCAGTGTTTTATTATTATATTATTGGATCCTGAATGTTGATGTATTAACATTAGAGCAATATTTTAATATTGTAGTTGGTTAGTTGGTTATGTCATATTTTATAACCTGATAATATGTTTTGTATGTAAAATCTTAATTCAAAAGTAACTAGAAACTAGAGCTGTGATCTAAATGAACTCCCTTTCACTTTGGAGTCAAAGTATGAAGTATCAGAAAATGGACGTACTCAGTACTTGAATAAATGGTCTCACATACTTTCCACCACTGTTTTTACTCCAGTTTTGTATTTTTTTCTGTATCTCTGTCATTTTTCTGTATTTTACTTGTGTTTGAATAATGATAGTTTAGTAATGATAATAATAATTCCTGTTATTTGGTACAAGAAGTTTGGTGACCTTATGTAATTGCTAATAAAACTTAGGTGGAAATACCTTTTGAGGTGTGCAGAGGCCATGTTTGGTTCATTTATTTGTGTGTCTGCTATGGAAAGGTCGATCAACAGTCAATGAAGATTATACCAGAGCGGTTTGGGTGTAATATTACCCCCCATACGTAAGAGGGAATCATTGCAATTTGAATTATTGTAATAGTGTCATATGGAAATGAAACAATCAGCAACCAGAAAACTCTTCAAAATGTAGCATCAGCAAAAACCAAACACAGTTACTGTAAACTTTGTTCATGTCAATGACAAAAATGAGGTTGAGTGTGTGATCTACCTGCCCTCATCTTTAGGCCGCTGGAAAGCCGTATTGTGATATGTGTCCATGGTGAAATACAGAAAAGACAAGTGACTATAGAGACAGTTTTGACGCCCCAAGAAACTGCCTCCAGCTACAACACACACACACACACACACACTCAGGGAAGTGGGAATGAAACAGATATTTCTTTCTTCTGCTGTGATTGCTGAGGCTCGCCCATTTCATTCCTCTCCCCTCTCATTCTGCCCCAGATTGTTTCTCCTCTGGCAGAGAGATAGTGAGACTGAGATACCAGCACAGCGGGGCGAGAGAGACCACATCCATTGTGTTGCAGGTATCAGAGGTGCATGTGTGTGTGTGTACTGCTGCTCTGACCTGTTACACAATCTGGGTAGATTTCAGTGAAAGAGACATGGAAGAAGGACATTGTGGACAAGCGTTATTTACTTAATTTACTTACTTATTTATAGTTTTTTAGCCACCAGCATTGCCATCCCCAGAACCACTCAGCTGATCCTGTTTAAGTCTAGACTAAAATAATTCAACTGCTATTTGTTGGATTGCCATTAAATTTGCCACAGACCATCCCAGAGGATGAATCCATACTGCCTTTAGCAACCCTCTGACTTTACTTGCAGTGCCACCATGAGCCTGGAAGCTGTGGTTTTGAATGAAATGTCTCAGCATTTATCAGATTAATGTTAATGTTAATGCTGCCTTCAGATAGTTGTACTGTACTGTTCAAATCAAGGTCATTGCACAGGGTGTGGTGGAGGTGAAAAGACAGAAGTCCTTTGTCATAATGGATTACAATGATTATCATCAGTCATCTGTATGTATGATTTATGTTCCTATTCAAACCATAGTTGCTAACTGTTATGTAATGATCTCCTGTTACTCTTCAACCTCTTTCCGCTTGACTTCTTCTTACTTCCCTCCTTGTTGTTTTCCTTTTCGATCATTCCTGCACCCTCTGCTCCCAGCTGTCCTCTTTTCTCTGTCTCTTTTCTCTATCCACATATCAGTTTACGGAGGTGTCCCACCCCCAGGGGACAGGGTGTCTCTGTTTTTCTCTCCCACACATTGGTGTTGCATAACTGTGGTGACCTTCCAACTGACTACAGAAACTGTGTCCGAAGCCTATCTAATCCTAATTTACATTTAAAGGTCCTTTGTGGAGATTTTGACCACCGGTGGCACTGCAGAGCAATGTTTTCACAAGATGATGAGGGGTGATGTGATAACGAGCAGGACAATAATGTGCATTGACAGCTGGAAGTAGTGATGTGCCAGTTACAGAGGAGGAAGAGGAGAAAGACAATAAACGACAGTAAACAGCTCAGCTTATGAATCATTCAGTCTTTACCTGTTTTACATAAAGTAGGAAATGTATTCAGATGTGCTTGTTTAAAATGAAAACACTCTGAGGTACCTTTAATATTTTTTTGCTACTTGGGAGCAGCAGAACAAGCTGTAAACAGTTTTATAATGTTTTAGCAGACACAGAGCAACATCAGCATCATGTAGAGTTGTGTATCTGGGCAGCTGGCAGTTAAACAGTATTGTAGGAAGCCACTGGTTTGTATTCATGTCACTTCAGCATAAAATCAACTTGATTTTCAAATCGTGGTGTAATGAATCGAAACAAATGGCTGCAGGAGAGGTAGGAGAAACTCAATTCAAAACTGCCACTGATCTGCAGATCTAAACATCAGTGAGCTTTTATGGAAAGTAAAGAAGTGTCCACCTCCTCCTGGACACAACACACAGCCTCAGTCAAGATTAGAACAATAATGTATTTAAAATAAATCTGATTTTTTACAAAATTATAAGAATCCCAAAGCTTGAGTTTTTGTGTGTTTGAATGCAGTAGCTCTCTGATTGGTTGTTCATCCATTGATGCACATCTTGTCGGGCAGCTCTCTGATTGGCTGTCAGTGTAATGATGCAGGCATGAGTCATCATCTATTCTTAGCCGAAGAGGTGACATGGGGTTTTGACCTTTCATCGCCTTGGTGACCGCTGTGATGTCATCGCCTCTCGTCTTCATTCATTGTTGTCATCATCCTCTCCTGTCCCTCGCTGTCTCGTCTCCTCGAATCTGCTCAGGTCCGTTGTTATGACAGTTAGGAGGAGCAGTAACATCAGAGCACTGAGGTGGAAAACACACAGTTTATGTGTGTGAGTCGATGATGGGCTCACTCTCCACAACACTATCACCACCAGACAATCACCATTACACCTCACCTCATCTTTCTTACTCCACCTCTGACCTCTGCTGACTGCTAACGAGTGTATTCGCATTCACGCTCACTCATGACTGTGAATATAAATTCACACTTTTGAAATTAATGACCGCAGTCTTAAACAAGTGGTCAGGGCCGGCACAAGACTTTCTGAGGCTCGAAGCAGCCCCCGCTTCCCCCTCTAGTCACCACCATCACCACAACCACCAAACTTATTCCCCCATTTAACCAGTGCCAATGGATCAGTACATGCGAGTATCATACACTTTGAAATCATATGAGTATACAGTTTGAGAAAGGCGGTGAATGAATGGCAGCCATGTGGTTGCTGGTAGCTGGGTGGAGGAGTGATATGTAATAAGTGGGGGGACGGAGAGTGAGCACAGTCAATTTTCCCATAATGTCTTTACAAGTGGCTGGAGATAGAGCAGCCTGCACAGTATACTGAGCAGCTCTTCCTTTCTCTGCTCCTTACTGACAAATACAATGCCAAAGGAGCCCAATGTTTTTCTTCCCCGTTATAGTCTGTGTTATTTTCTGTCGCTCAATGTGTTGGTTTTCTCTCTCTCTCTCTCTCTCGTTATTTTCAGATGTCTCTCGCTGATCGTAAAGTTCAGAAGTTCAGAGTGAGAGTTGAGAAGAGAAGCAGAAAGACAGAAACAACTGTGTAGGATAACGCCAAGACTGTAATCAAAGCCAGCCTCGTTCTTTACACACTGTTACATCATCTACACACTCTTATAACAGGGCCAAGTTAAACTGTTCTACTTATCTGCTGATGGAGCTCAGTGACTGATTCATTGATTGGCTCGCAGAATTTCTGTGTTCTCGTATAAATTACACTTGACTACATCAAATTATAACAATCAACTCACGTGAGGATAATAAAGCTGACAGAAAAGACAAAAGTATGTGGACACGAGAACATTACATCCATATGTAGGTTTAGTATCTTTGGCCTACAGACTGTGACAAGTCTGTACCAGATGAAATGACTGCACCGCCCTCTACTGGAGCATGAAACACATGACATTCAGTAAATATACTGAACCAAAATGCATGTATCAGACTCTAATGAGAGAAACATATTCTGCTTTTGCCTCAAGTTAGCTTATTGTATTTCTACCCTAAGATTTCTATTTTATTGTTTTCTAAAATGACTTGATGTCCATCCAAAAGGGTCATCATGTGTCCCTGGGAGTGTATTTAGGCCACAAAAGAAGCAGTTTTCTCTCCTCATTAACTGCCCTGGACTCTGATCCAGGCCTATTAAACTGTCTGCTGATTTTACAACTGCGGTGTTATGAGAACAGACAACACACACACACACACACACACAGTTTTCTCAGATGTCCTGCTGCAGCTGTAGCTAGGGAATAGCTGTTTGTTGCCTGTCACCACTGCATGGTCTTAGACCGGGTCAGTTTCCTGGTCAGAGCGTGGCGAACCGTCAGCATGTAGGAGCGGCGGTCGGGCAGAGGGCGCTGCTGATCCAACACCAGCCTGTCAGACATGAGAAGCAAAATATCATCAACAGGGAGGACATCTCCTGTTTGACACGCTCTGCTGCATATTTACTTAAAGTGTATTATTTTTTTCAGTTAGCATACAAGAAATCAACCTCCTTTGACAGTTTTACTCTCACAGGCAATTTTATAAAACATGTGGTGTCAGACATTGATTAAATTGTGACTGAATTTAAGATTCACAAAAAGAAAACAAAATGTCTTTTTATTTTTTGTTTTCCAAGCTCAGACTAGAGCTGTCTCATCGCCATCCATGATTTGTTTCAAAATTTCCAGCTGCGAGAAGTTCAATTTCCTTTGTGCATTGTACAGTGACCTCTGAATACATAAACAGTGAGTATGTGTCACTTTTTCAGCTAGAAAACTCAAACCTTGCAAAGAAAATGTAGCATGGACCTGGGATGCTTAAGCTTATGTTGTGTGTTTAAGTGTTAGAGTGCAGTCTGGGTATTTAAAAATGATTCAGTGTTGTTGGTTGATGTCAAATATAACACGGCTAAAACACACCTAATGAGCTGAAACACAGCTGCTTCCACAGCTGAAACAGCTTCAGCCACAGACAGCTCCCTGAAACCACACCTACACAAATGAAACACACATTTGAATTAGCAAACGCAAATATAAGACATCAGTATTTATCTAATTAATTTACAGGTATATCTCTGTACTGTGACAACAATGTCAAAATGAACAATAAAATAAACAGGTTTAGTTTAAAGTAGAACCATGCAAACCCACATGCACACAAACCTTAAATCCTTGGCCAGTCGCTGTCCTTCCTCTGTTGTCACCTCCCGCCCTATCTCCAAATCTGCCTTATTGGCTACTAGCACTGTGGGCACAACTGACACACACACATACACACACACACACACACACACACACACACACACACACACACACACACACACACACACACACACACACACACACACACACACACACACACACACACACACACACACACACACACACACACACACAGTGAGGACAATAAACCAAACTGATGATGCTATCTCAGAGGATGGTCTACCAAACATGGAATGTATGTCCACTCCATCTGTGCATGTGCATATGTGTGTGTGTGTGTGTGTGTGTGTGTGTAATGATGACAATAGACAGATGTCAAACAGAGTATGAACAGAGACTCACTGCACTTTAAGAGCAAACACACTGTTCCTCTGCTGGTTCAGTGGTTCAACAGCTGTCGTCTAAGTTCTGTCTCATTTGTCTTTAAGTCATTTTTACACCTTTATATTTATGTTGTCAAACGAGTGGCATTAAACCCCCTAAGTGCAGGATTTGATTTGACTGCATCTGCTTGTAAACTTACAGAAAAAGACTGTGCGAGATAATGGGTGAATTAGTTCCCTACCCAGACTCTGTTTGGTCTGGTCGATGAGTTTCTTGAGTTGTGGGACCTCCAGGAAGCTGAGGCGGTGTGTGATGGAGTAAAGCAGCAGGAAACCATCAGCCCAGCGGATAGATGACTCCAAGGAGGCCACAGAGCTCTCCTGGAGAAGATAATATCTCATAAAGAAACCATGTGGGGAAAATACTGACTCATATAAAAACATTGTTAAATTTGTTTAATTTACTACCACGAATAAAGTTGTTTTGAGTTTAGATGAGAAAATTGATACTGCTCTCATGTGTTTATGTTGTACATGCAGCTAAAATCATAATCATAAGTCATAAGTACAGACCAAAATTTACCTTACAAGCTATGTCCAAAATCTCCAGATCAACTGCTTCCTGGTCCACAACCCGACTGCACCTGTAGGTCACCTCTGTTACAGTAACACACACACATTTAATCATCTTATGCAGTCAGCCAGAGGTTGAATGATGCAGTAATGTGGGTGATGCACCCAATTATTTTCTCCAGTGTTTATCAGAAGAAACATTTTCTGCAGTCTTACCCTTTTTATGGTCGTATTCGCCAATGAAGCGCTTGGTTATGAAACGAACACACAGTGCTGGAGACAAAAACCAGACTTGGTGACTGGAGAGTGAACAGCCAAGAACAACAGACGCTCACTGACTAATATTTCTCTTTTTACTGTACATTCACACACATGAAGCTTGATTTAGACACTTGCATCTGATCTGTTCATGTCATGTTGTGTCTTTGTGGCTGTGGCTTGGAGGATTATCCTCTTTGTAATGTTACCTGGTTTATTTAAACAAATGTGCAAGTGCTTTCTCTGTGTTTGGGTGGAAAGAGTCTGGATGGGTTCATGTTTGTTTGACTCCTGTGTCTGGTGTTTGACGGTTCGTTGTATTTCCCTAATGCTGGACTCATTAAAAAGTTATTAAAAGGCCTGAGATTTCCGCAGCCTAAAGCATCAGAAATACATGTTGTCTTTCCAAAGGCAAGTTCCTGGTTACTCTGAATAACCCGCTGTGCCCTCAACTGTAAACATCTTTAACTAAAACTATGACAGAAGTTATCCTGTATAATGGGTGTATAAAATCAATCTGCTGTAAGTACAGGTGTCCAATACAAACTGTCTCCAAACATTTAAATGATGGTTTCACTGGTTTTAAGTGAATAATCTATGTAATCTTTGAGGTATAGTCATAATGTTAGAGCTTCAGTTTTCTCAGTCTTTCATTTTATGGTAGAGAAGCAGCCTAATATGTCACTCCCTCCAGACTGCTCCTATTAAATTATGCAAAAACGCCACAATGATTAAAATATAAAATTACCTATGAATGAAAAGCATGATAGGTCATTTTGCAGCCTAGAAATTTCTCACAATATCCCGTTTTCCCTCCATGAAAGGACGCATGATCAGAGACAGGCAGTGGAGGTCACAGGGTCAACTTCAGACCTGGGTAAGGTTTCCATATTTAGCAAAACCTCTTAAACCATGACCAAAATTTACCCCCAAAC
This sequence comes from Lates calcarifer, assembly GCF_001640805.2. Taxonomy (NCBI): domain Eukaryota; kingdom Metazoa; phylum Chordata; class Actinopteri; family Centropomidae; genus Lates; species Lates calcarifer. The sequence continues at coordinate 6,345,985 of NC_066854.1, forward strand.
TTAACCTCTATTTCCTAGATATTTCCACTTGATTAACACATGACAGTTGTGTAGCTCTGCCTTCTTGTCTACCTGTATTTTCCTGCCTCTCTCTCTATGCATTTATCCTCCTGTTTACCTGTTTTTCCAGTGTTCTGAGCTCCCAGAATGAGGAGCTTAACAGGAACCATTTTCCTGCTGGGCCCACTGTTAATCCACTGTTTGTCCCTGCATGAAAACCCTACAGAAAAAACAGAGGAGACAACTTAAAGTCGCAGTATATTTACATACAAATGTCTACAGAGATATGGAACCATAAGTCAACAAATCCTCACTATAGTTGCAATAATACTGACCTTTAAGTAGAAATAAATTCCAGATATGGAGAGGAGTAAAATAATGAACTGGCTGTGTTCGGCCTCAGACACTGAGCAGACAGGAATGAGGAGATGGGACTGTCTTCTCTCCTTTTCTGTGTGTTTAAGTGTGAGCCTCTCTGCTTGTGTTTGGCTTTAAGAGCTCCCTCTCTCTCTCTCAGGGAACAGTATATGACAGGAGCCATTTGTTTGGAGGAACCGTGTCCAACTCCAGACACCAGTATCCCATTCTGGATGCATTCAAGACACATGTAAACACTCTTTTTAGTGACTTTCAGTGACTTATAATCACCCCAAAGACTTACTCCTAATCCCTAAATGATAAAGCGTGCAGTAACGTCCAATGCAAATCCAAAAATTCACTCCCACCTCACGGCTGAATGAGTTCAGTTTCAAAATGTCAAGTGAGCTGGATGTGGGGGTGGAATCAGGGAGTGTGTGTCTGGACCTCAAGCCTTTGAACTGAAGCTGCAGTTAAAGTCATTTAAACCTATTTGTGAAGAATGACAGGCATTTGCGCCGTCAGCCAACTCATTGGTGAAGCTTTTGGAAATGTACTGTAAAGCCTCATTTCTTTCAAACAATAGCACTAAAACAAGAAGTCTGAGGCGGTCGGGCTGTTAGAGTCTTTACTCACTCACCTCCACTGTGGCAACACAATGACAGAAAACAACTAATCTGGAGTAAAGACATAAGTAAGATTTTATTCATATTTCATACCTTTCTCACACATTTTACTCAACAAAGCTCGTTCACAGGCGTGAAAACGATTTAAGTGTATATAACAAGCATCAAGGACGACTTTAAATTAGGGAGTTTCTTCAGAGAGGTGTGTGTGTTCTTTCAGCGGATGAGAGAAGAGTTTATTGTCGTTTGTATGTGAGTGTAATTCAGCAAACCGATGGCTCGTCCACTGCGGCGGCTCCTTCTGTGACGGCTTTGACACATTTGGCCATCGTCTGTGAAGCCCTGCTGATGGAGTCTGAACACAGAGAGGGAACAAGTTTATTTTACATTTCTATATTTCTTATTTTTATATCTGTCTTATCTAAAAAATAAAACTTACCTGTCATGTAGAAGTCCTTTGCTGTAAGTTGAGGTGGTACCAGAGGAGCTGCTATGAGATCCTGGTTCACTGCCTGAGAGAGAAAGTAAACAGTTGAATCAATCTGAATTTCCATAAATCATACATTAATACATTATAATGCAGAACTACCCATACTAAGATTTTAACTGTACCTTGGCAAGTTCGTTTGCTTGTTTGAAGTAGTTTGCCTCCTCTACGTCATCGTAACGGACCAGATTAGGAGAAACTTCCGCTAGTCTGGATCTGACCTCATCCAAAGTGTCGTAGGGCAGCGTCACACCAGCCAGCTGCAAACACGCACACACATTTCTGGTTAAATGAAATGATAAATTACAGTATGGACAGTTGTGTGCTGTGAATGACTTCCTGCTTACTTCAGATACAGCTCTGATGACCCTCCAGTCCTCTCTGGCCATTCCAGGAGCGGTGACGGCGACCCGGGTGTGTTGGCTCCTGCCTTCAGTGTTGACATAAGTGGCATTTTTCTCTGTGTATGCTGCACCAGGTAGGATGATGTCCGCCATCGGTGCTCCTGTGTCTCCATGGTGACCTGGAGGGGTTGAAAATGTATCTTGTGTTTTTTACTGAATGTGTGGAAGCTTCATGGCATATGTGTGTGTGTGTGTGTGTGTGTGTGTGTGTGTGTGTACCCTGATAGATGATGAGGCTGTCTTTAGGCAGGTCGGCTCTGGTGATGCAGCCAGCATCAGCTCCCAGCAGGAACAGGACTTTGGGGGGATTCTTCCTGATGGCGTCCACACCGGCCTTGTATCCCAGGTCCAACGCAGCCACCTGACTGGCCACTCTGATAACACAAAAACACATGTAAAATATGAGCAGGAGGCATCTACTTCCGGTACTTCACTCACAGTGGTGTTCACTGTTGTACCTGTGCAGGACATTGAGGACTTTCCACCCCTCCTCCACTCCGCTGCTGGTTCTGGCGTTCTGAGCGATGGTGGAGACTGTGCTCAAAATGGCGGCGCCGTCATCTCTCTGCAGAGCGCTGCTGCCCACGACCACTACTGGACGCTTAGCAGCTGAAAGAACCTGGAGACAGGGAAAGATACAAAACAGTTACATCAATTTTTTCGCATAAAATTCCCTCCGGACTGATCAGACTGTGTGTGTGTGTGTGTGTGTGTGTGTGTGTGTGTGTGTGTGTCCGTTACCTGGCAGAAGGGGTGTGTGCCATTAGCCAGCTCCTTCAGGACTGCAGTGTCCTCCCCCAGGTGGTCATAGGTGTAGCTCAGGTCAACATTGTGACCCACCATGGCAACACGCAGCTCATTATGGAGCCAGCTGATGGAGGAGGAAGACGGGACAGGAAGGGAGGTTACACAAGTGAACGACAACACATCAAATAACAAGCAAACAATTGTCTGAAAAGTGCAAGTGGGAAGGCTGTGTATGTTTGGTGTTAAAGGGTCAATACACCATTATTTAAATATTATATTAGGGAGCATAAAAGTCTAGCTATCTCAGCCTCTGCTGCTTTGAAACAAAATAAATACTTTTAATTAAATAGTGATTGTTAAGTGTGATGTGTGAGTTTACCTCTTGCGGATTCGGGCATTGAACAGTGGGGCTTCGTAGCGTGGGTTGGTCCCTACGAGCAGCAGCAGGTCACAGTCCTCGATGCCGGCGATGCGGGAGTTCAACAGGTAGTTGGAGCGCAGGTCAGTGCTGCGGAGAGAGCGAGGACAAGTGAGACTGTGAGAATCCTGCGCACCCCGACTCTTGTGTCATTTAGGCTCATGACCTTCGCAACCACACAGGCGGACTTACCCTGCCCCCGCCATAGGGAAGACCTCCTCAGTGCAGAGGTTTTCTGAGTTGAGTCTGTTAAGGAGGTCCTTGAGAGAGACCAGAGCTTCGGCGTCAGCCATTCCTCCTGCTATGGCTGCAACCTCGCTGCCCTGCACACTCTGCAGCTACACACACACAACACACACACGTGTATTTATACACACAGGCTCACATGATCTCCAGTAACAGAGAGAGAAAACAAAGGTTGCACACTTACTGCTCCAGCAACACGAGTGAGAGCGTCCTCCCAGGTGGTGGCGGTCAGCTGACCTGAATCATCCTTCACCATTGGCTGGGTCAACCTCTGCCTTTTCAGACCATCATATGCAAACCTGAGGACACGAGGATATTACTTCCTTAATTCAATGTGAAACATGGTAATAGGTTCACATTTTCTTTCTTAGGTCTATCTGTGTCCCACCTGGTCTTGTCAGAGATCCACTCTTCGTTGATGTCTTCATTCAGCCTGGGCATCACCCTCATCACCTCACCTCCCCTTGTGCTCACTACGATGTTACTGCCAACAGCGTCCAACACGTCGATGGACTCGGTTTTTCTGCAAAGAGAGCAGAGTGTGACAGAATCAGACACAGAGTGAACGAGCTAACTAGCTTCAACCTGCTAAAACAAAACGTTCACATCTTTAATTATACACAGTGAAGTATCAAACCCTGTCCTACCTGGTCTCCCATGGTCGTGCAGTGAAAGCGTAGGGTTTGGAGGTGAGCGCTCCGACAGGACAGACATCGATGACGTTGCCCGACAGCTCCGACATGAACATCTTCTCTACGTAGGTCCCGATCTGCAGGTTGTTTCCTCTTCCTGTTGTTCCCAGGTCTTCAACACCAGCGATCTCACTGGCAAAACTTCAATTAAAAACACACAGGAATGCATGAATATAATAATATGAGATCTTCACCACTTGACAATGACAATTCAGTCACATTAGTCCTGACAGATATAAATATGGATGTTTATGGTGCACTTACCGGACGCAGCGTGTGCACTGGATGCAGCGGGTCATGATGGTTTTGATGAGTGGCCCGATGTTTTTGTCCTCCACTGCTCTCTTCCCTTCTGTGAAACGACTGCGGTCTGAACCAAACTGCATGGACTGATCCTGGGAACGCAGCATGAAGAGTGTTAACAACGTAAGATAACGATTTGGAAACTGGATGACTGGATACCACTAAGGATAAGTATGTTTTTTTTGTGGGTGAACTGGCCCTTTAACTTCTATAACCTCATTCTTCAGTTACCTGCAGGTCACACTCTCCTCCCTGATCACAGATGGGGCAGTCCAGTGGGTGGTTGGCCAGCAGGAACTCCATCACTCCCTCTCTGATGACACAAACACACGTTCATTAAGCTTGTTTACGACAGTTTATTGATTAAAGTGACATTTTAAAAGTTGGAATCATGTCTGAATTTATACCTGGCTTTGCGGGTTTTCTCTGAGTTAGTGAGGATGTTCCAACCTTTCATGACAGGCATGGCACAGGCTGCTACCGGCTGAGGGAACATGGCAGCACATGACACACATTAATACTGCAAATATTTACGGCATTTACTCTGTCAGTGCCCTTTGTTCAATTTGATGCTTGGCTACTTAAATGATCTGCCTACAGACGAACCTTTGGAGCTTTCTCAATCTCCACCAGACACATACGGCAGTTTCCTGCCACTGAGAGGCGCTCATGGTAACAGAACCTGGGGATCTGGACTCCCACCTTCTCACAGGCCTGACAGGGAAAGGAAAGAGACATCAGTGAACAACAACAACGAGTCAGTGAAGCTACTGATGATTCTTAAATAAATGAGCTTCTACCTTGTTATCTATACTCCAGTACTGTGTTTAAGCTTATAATTAACCCTTAACATGTCAGTAAGCCTTGGTAACACCAGGTCCTCTACCTTTTTGCATAAAGGTCAAAATCAGTTAAGTCAAGATGAGGTGGGAAATTCCAAAAAGATCAGACTGAGCAGCCAAGGCATTAATGCCCTAAATTATTGTCAGGGCAACGCAACAACCTTAGAATAGTGCTGATGGTGAACATCTACAATATTAAGAGGAGATTTAAAACATCTGCATTAGTTTGCAGTGAAATAATCTAATGCTTCTTACCTGCAGGACAGTAGTTCCAGGCTCAACCTCCACTGGTTTCCCATCCACAAACACTTCTACCATGTTGCTGGCAGCGCGCACTGTGGTACGGGCTGAAATTACACCCAAAGGGACACGCTTATTTAAATTACCTAAAACTCTACCAATACATTTAAAATATATACCACAAAAGTGAGACAATGTGTAACAGATATCTTGAAATAAATGAGACCTGCATGTAGAACAAATACATAATAACAAATTATGAATTTAAAAATGTACACACAGTCCCAAGTACAGTGAGGAGAAGCACTGCTGTCAGTTACCTTAACAAACACACAAACACAGATAACCACACACACTTAGATCATACCAGTGTTGGAGGGAGCCAGGCTGCCCTTGGTGGCTCCAGCTAGAGCTCGACCGACGGTCGGCAGTCGCAACATGACGCTGTGAGAGGAATACAGAGAGGAAGCAGCGAAAATATGAGCTAACCTTATTTTGACATGCCATGTACCAAACAGCATTTAAAAAGACTTCAATCTGACATAGTTTTGGGAGGCTTGGACACCAAATCTTCAATACAGCAAAGTGTGCATCCAAATCCAAATAGCAGTAATAATAGCAACAGCCTGCATGAATTTACATTTCATGATTGAATCTTGGGCATTACTGCTCAGAAGGGACTAAACTACTGAACACCTTCAAGAACTGTTGCAAATTAATTTCGTGTTGACTGACTGAGTGATTATGTTGATGTTTTTTTTTTTTTTTAAGCTTTACTAACAAATATTGAAAATGTTTCTGCCTTGTTGATAAGGACACACCTAAGAAATGGCTTTTGAGACACACACAACAGAAAATATTTTTTCATCTGTTCTGTAAAATGTTATCCTATACAGTAAAGTAAAATGTATGAGTATGCAAAATTAAATACACTTCACTTTTTGAAGTAAAGGTTTTCAACTTGACACACACATCTGGAGCACTTTCACTTCGGTTTCTTCTCTTGAACAAACTTATAAATGAAAACTGAGTCGAATCAACACCTTCTCCAGAGACGTGACTCATTACAGGGTTGTTGTTTGTGATTGAACACATTTGTGCAGGTCAAGCTAATAAACTCAAATCCCAGTGACAGCGTACTTAACGGTAGTACAGCTCTCCTTAGCTTGCTAGCTGTCACTGTCAACAATAACAAGTGTTTTTGTCACTCGACCACGTAACGTTTCAAGGAGATAATGCACAGAGGACAAATACATATTTATCTTAACATAGTAATATAATGGCATCATTACATATAGTTTTTTAAGCAACGTGGACAAGAGAATGAGCTAAAAGTAAAATGAACCTCCCGGTGAGGACTTCTTGTTGCAGGCTAACAGCGTTAGCTCAGAGAACTACTCAAGGACACGGGCATTGCAGTGTTGTAACGGGGTGACTGTGGCTAATAAGGTCAAACACGTCATTGGCCGCTGCTCTTGCAGGTAACTTAAATATAGATTTAAAAGTCTGTGAGTGCATAATATGTTTCTCGTTCTTACCTTTCGCTATTTGGCCTTCTTGACCAGAACAGCGGTAATCTCAGTTTAACTACCAGTCAGATAGCTATGGCGTTGTTAGCGGAAATAACGTGGTCTCCTACTTCCGTTTAACACGAGATCCCAGATTTCACAATAAAAGTAGCACCCTCACTTGTGTTAACGGTGATTTTTTTTTTATTTTTTTTTTTTTACAAAAATAGATATGAAGTACAAGCTAGTGGTTCCATAAGTCAATTGCACTCCATTCAATGACTTTCAATTTAATGTTACAATTAATATGTATATATATCACGAAAAACGTTTAAGAAAGGTAATTACATGCACAAACAGGAAGAAACAGCTTATTTCAGGGGGCAGATCATTTAAAATCTTCCCAATGTTTCTTTACAGTCACTTCTTTTAAGTTAATTACTAATGCAATGTTGGATATGGCAGTGCTGGATAGCTTGACTTTCACATTCGACTACATTTCCCATGATGAAGCGGGTGTTCACCGGAAATAGCAACGTGTTCCTTTTCGCGACAGTTCAGGAAGCGTCCATAAACAGTTACAGAAACGAGCGAGGTTTGGTGCTTTCTCCTGTGAAGGAGTGCTGCAAAAACAGGTAAATGATCTCCAAAAACAAAGAAATTTAATTGTTCATATGCTTCCAAACAGCCACCGCTGCGTTTATGCCAATTTTATCACAATAAGGCTGACCAGGCCTTCTCATCTTCTGAAACTAGTTAGCAACAAGCTAACTGTGTTTGCTAGCGTCAGCTAACCTAAATAAATTGAATATATTAAATATATATATGTTTGTCGAGAAACTGACATAGGTAGCCTATGTTATTGTTTTATATGTGAATGAATCAGAGGTTTTGGGTGTAGCTTAATCAATATGTAGCCTAGGTTTGCAGTAGCACCCTCTGGTTCTGTGTTGTCATTCTTTAAGATGACAGTGATAGTTTACTATAGCACATATGTGTTACAGTTTTAAAAGGTTGTATAATACGTTTTGGAGCCACAGGACTGTGCGTGTTGTAAACATGTAATGATTAAGCTACAGGACTGGTTTGATGTCATAGTAACTTCTCTCAGCGTTAGCAGGAATAATGGTCGATTTAAACAGGTTGTAAACATTATGTCTGTATGTCACCTCATCAAATATCCTTTTATTCTGACTTTTCCAAGAACTTACTTCATCCCAGTACAGTTATATATCCCACAAATAACGTTATCTAACTCAAACTTGGAAAGTCTGTGTGGCAAAGCAGTTTCCCTATATACAAAGAAACTTTATACAGCACAACCTTCAGAATAAAACAAAACATCAAAAAGAAAATCAGAAATGTTCACGTCTAATAAATTAGACAGCATAAGTAAAGAGAAAAGAAAAAAATAAATTTAGTTGTTTAACAAAACAAGCAATTCTTTGTCCAAGTCCACTATCTGACATCGTCCATCCTTTGCCCTCCTCTCTCATTCCATGCACATTTGAAATCTAATTTTCAGCACCATGTTGCCGACCACCTCGCCGCACAGCAACGGCGCCCTTGGTTCCAGGGATGCCGCACGCCACACAGCAGGCGCCAAACGCTACAAGTACCTGAGGCGGCTGCTGCATTTCAGACAGATGGACTTTGAATTTGCCATGTGGCAGATGCTTTACTTGTTCACGTCGCCACAGAGGGTCTACCGCAACTTTCACTACAGGAAACAGACCAAAGATCAGTGGGCCAGGGATGATCCTGCTTTCCTGGTCCTGCTTAGCATCTGGCTCTGTGGTGAGTCCATGCAGATCTGACAGTGTCAATATAAAGCTTTGGTCACGTCTTGATTATAATATTTGTCTTGTTCATTTCCACACCTATTTGTTTTCCCTGTTTGAACAAACACTGCTGCACTGTGGTCCATTTGAATTGGTCTTTATGCTGCCAGTTGGATCCTGATGTTGTCTCTGTGCAACGATAACTAAACACTAACTAACTAAACAAATTCTGCAGTGTCAACAATAGGCTTCGGTCTGGTGCTGGAAATGGGTGTTCTGGAGACTCTGAAACTGTTGCTGTGGGTGGTCTTTGTGGACTGTATAGGAGTCGGTCTGCTCATATCGACACTCATGTGGTGAGTAGGAAGTCTGTTTAGTTTACTGTGAGTCTCTAAGTGAAAGTAATTATATTGCGTAAGTTGAAATTGAGCTATGGGGTTTTTGTCTTTTCCAGGGTCATCAGCAACAAGTACCTGTTAAAACAACCCAGCAGAAATTTTGATGTTGAGTGGGGCTACGCATTTGATGTTCACCTCAATGCTTTCTACCCACTTCTGGTCATCCTGCATTTCCTGCAGCTCTTCTTCATCAACCGTGAGTAGATTCTGAGTTTTATCAGTGTTTCTGTATTTTTACATTTTGTATCATTGATTATTTATAATATTTCTAGCTGATCATTTGTGGGATAATTGACACTAATGTACACCTCAAAAGAACAACAACAAAAAAACAACTAATGGACATTTTTCCTCTGACATAATAGCAGTAATGACATAATGAAAAGAAGAGCTATGATGTGACTAAATGTGTTACAGTTTTAGGTAATTTGAACCTGACAAAAAAATACCTTTAACACCTTTAGTGGCAGTTTGTTTACAGTTTGTTGTTTGTGTGTTTCAGATCTTGTGGTGATAAACTCAGACTGGTTCGTGGGATACTTTGTTGGAAACACTTTATGGCTCATTGCCATCGGATATTATCTCTACATCACCTTCTTAGGGTACAATGGTAAGCCTCATTCACATTTAAATATACTGAGTGACATGACTTTTTCTTTTTTAATTTCTTCATTACAGTGGTGAAATACTCAGGGGTTGAAATTTCTGTGTGACTTTATAGATTGCTTTCGTTTCTCCTCACAGCTTTACCCTTCCTGAAGAACACAGTGGTGTTGCTCTACCCCTTCGCTCTGCTCGGCCTCATCTATGTCCTCTCCGTCTCCCTGGGCTGGAACTTCACCAAGGGCCTCTGCTGGTTTTACAAAGCCAGAGTCCAGTAGAACCAGTTTGACCCTGAAACTGGACACACAGTCGCCCCCAGGCCGAGTCAAAACCTGTTTTCTGCTCACACCTTGGTGGCATCAAATCCGTTTCCATCTGCTGTCAGTCAACATCTGGTTGAGAGGGACTCGACCTCTGGTTGACTCTCAGTAAACTGGGACCTCTGAGTTGATTGACCCTGACTGTTCCTCGACTCTCTCTTGATTTTCAGTTTGGCTCTGATGTTGAGCTGGAGCTCTGAGGTCAGTAAACAGTGATGTGTTTGGACTAGTTGCAGAAAACAAGTGGGACAGATGAGACACAGCTTTTATTGTCGTTCTTTTTGTATGATTTGTAAATAGTGCTCTGGCAGGTTGTAATATATACACAGAGGATTGTTTCTGAAGAGGAAAAAAATTACTTTGTTTCTTTGAGTTTTCATAAAAACAGACTTTAAAAAAAGAACAAATCCTGCTTATTGAAGAGAAGAAAGGAAGTGGAGGAATGTGGGATGCAAATTGTGTTTTCCTTTTCTTTTTTCTTAAAGTGTACATTCCAAAGCACTTTCAATAAAAGGTTTTATTAACTTAAGTTGCTGCAGTTTTACTTTCTGGAGGAAATTATCTGAACCATGCTTTTCTGTTTCTGGTCCAGTCTGCACTGTTTAAACCTCCCACCAGGGGGCGACTTACCTCACAAGTTTTTCAAGTCTCTGGAAGTGTGCAGGGTTTTGTAATAATACGCTCAAATGTCATGGTGTTGCTGACATGACATTGGTGACTGGACATGATCTAATTATAGTGCTAAGGTAATTTACATACTGATGCAGATACAAGAGGAGGCAGAGCTGAAAAGTTTTTTTTTATAAGTCGTGTGTTGTATGTCGTGGGAGGTTTTTATTAGATTTTATGGTGTAATCCCTTTTTCTTTACATTTTCCATATAAGAGACATTTCTTAGCTCTAATTACAGGAGAAATAGACACAACCCTCTCAAACAGCAAAGCCAAGACAGCAGGTATATGAGAACACAGTTTATAAGGAGTTAATGAAATAGCCTATGAAACGTGTGGTCAGTGTCTCTGTGAAAGATAACACTATACCAGCTATCACTCATCATGAGTATTAGAGGAAAAAGTAAGATCACCCATACATGAACATCCAGTCTGAATAATTAACAGCTTTTCTGCACATGCTTCCCGACCCAGTCTGTTATAAGCTCTTTGCCAGCTATAACCAATGTATATGATTATGTGGGACCACAAAGCGTTTGCTTCCGGCGTTGTGTGTGTGTGTGTGTTTGCAGCTGAGGGTGAGTACATGTTCTGCAAAGATGATCAGTTTTAGATTGTTTTCATGACTCAAAGAAGGCCAGTGTCAAAATAACAGAGTGTGAGTGTGACCATAATTTTACTATCTAGCTTACACGTTACTTTGTCAGTGCTTCTTCAAGGGGTCTAAACACTGGCTTATGTAGCTATGTTGGGAGTGATTGTAGTGCCTTTTACTGATATGAAAGAGTCCTTCCAATAATCTGACACTGAAGTACACCATGATTTATCCTCCAAATGTTTTCAATGTTCCACTGAACTGTGTCGCAACTGGACGGGCCTCTCTCTCTCTCTCCTCCTCTGGCACATTGATACACAGAGAAATTAGACCCCTTGAAATGAATGAAATCCATTTTCTCATGTGTATTCTTTTACCTGTATGTGGATGGGTAAGCCAAGTTTGTGTGGTAATTCAGTGTCTAATAAAACCACCTCACCACTGTTAAATCTAGTGGGCCTTTTTATTGTTTACATCTGCTAAAAATTGTGGCTACGGTTTGTACTCTATTATCTGTTTCACGCCTTTAGCTTGTTGCAGTATCTTTCTACTTGAGTGAATTCATGAACATTTCCTTGAGCTTCTCCAAATCCACAGTTTTCATGATGAAAGCCTTGTGTTTCTTGCTCAGCAGCTCCATGTAGTCCAGCACCATCATGCCGCGGGTGAATTTTCCCTCCAGCTCAACTGTCACCCCAACCTGAGGAGAAAAGACAAGTTGTTGGGAAATGAACTGAAATGTTTTGCATTTTTAAAGGGATAAAGAGCAGCAGTCACTCACCTCGTCACTCTCTGTTACAAATGAGTCATCGATGGCTGCTGCCATGGCATAGGTGTCGCAGGAGTTGAACCCTTTTCCTTCTGTGATCTCCTTTTGATAGTCCTCTGACTGAGCTTTCTGCAGAGGCAATACAGCATGAAGACTACACAGCTCATCACAAATTATTTCACATTCATGTATGTTTTAAATCTCTACACTCACTGTCATTGAGAGGGCGGTGATCTTCTTCATAAAGGCAGCCTTCTCTGTGTTTTGGCACAGCCATTCCTTACAGAAAGACTGACAGAGGAAAACAAATAAGCAAATAAAGTTTGAAGTAAGGTTCAAGTGAATACAGTATACTGCTTCAAATTACTGGCCTAGCATGAAATATATTGTGTCCAAAAATACAAAACATCAGTCTGTAAAATATCCACACTGTGTGACCTTCAGTTATAGAACTAAACAAGAAGACCTCAGTGGTAGCTAGCTATGGCTGTGGAGTTGGTTGCTAGCTAACTGTTTGCCTAAATATAACATAAGTATTTGATAAGTAGAGATTAATGTGTCACTAAAATAAAAGTAGTTGCACCACACAAACTAGTTTTTATGTGTAGAAATTAGCATGGACTTTACACTGCAAGGCTGCCATGATGAATATACTGGGTTTCCAGTGTCTCACACTAAGGTAAGGTAAGGAAGTTTGATAGATCCTCTAAACACAAACTGCACCTTCTCATACTCAAATTGGTGTTTTTGGCCTCACCCATGGCAGGCTGTTCCTGCAGCTGAACTCCCAGGGAGCGATATAGGTGGGGCAGGTGTAGCGCTCCAACACAATGTAGGCAGCCTCAGGGTCAGCCACGAAGTTAAACTCTCCACACACTGTGGTGTTCCCCCTGGCTGCACACAAACATGGTTTCATTAATTAAGTGAAAAAACAGAAATCACAGCAGAGAAAAATAACATGTAGATACATACAGTCAGTGTTTCCTCCCATAATGTAGAGAGCCTTCAGTTTTTTGGGGAAGGAAGGGTCCAGTTGCACTGCGACAGCGAGGTTAGTAAGGGGGGCTGTGGCAACCAGACTCACCTGCACACATGAGAACAGAAAAGCATATCATATACACTCTCTTTTTTTAAATCTTAAAGAAGAGTTCTGGTGTTTGTCTCACCTCCCCAGGGTTTTGATTGACAGTCTTGATCATGGCAGTCACCCCTCTTCTCTTCTGCAGCAGGTCCAGGCCTGGAGCGTCTGGATCCGGGACATCGCCCAGTCCATCCTTCCCATGATAGTCTCCAGCATCGCGTCTCTTGGCCAGCAGGGGCCCTGAGCAGCCACGGTACACTGGGATCTGTGGAGAATGATAGATTGTACTTGTGTAGGGATGTCTCAAACTGATTAGATCCAACAACTAAGCTGCAGCAAAGTGAATTAAAAGATGTATATCATTAAAAAAAAACTTCCACACACTCACATCCAGCCTGTTGCAGACTTTCAGGACACGGAGCGTGTTCTTCAGGACGTTCTCCAGGGGTGTGTTGCCATAGCAGCAGGTGATACCCAGAATCTCCACATCGGGGGCCGTGAGCGCCACCATGATGGCCTGAGCATCATCCACCCCCGTGTCCGCGTCAATGAACAACTTCTTCATCCTACGATTAATCACAAATAAGATTCACTTTGCAGGCTTTGTTGGCTTTCTCATGCATCATGCATCTCCCCACAGTCAGAATAATACAACTGTATCATGTACATGAGGCCTTGCTTGCTTCATAATGGTCCCATCCAACCTTTCAGTATCAGTGTAGCCCTGGCTTTCTGTGTAATTTGTTATGAAGCATCCAGACCTCACAGAGAGTCTGTGACAGGTTCACCTCTGTCTCTTTTGCTCGCTGTAGTCATTACTTCTGTTCCTTTCTTTTCAATGTAAGTAATGTGGGACAGAATACACAGTTCTCATTTTATCAAAAAGTAATTTAAAGTTTATCTGAGACTAATATGAGGCATCAGCAGTCTGAGTTATATCAAGTGGCTTTCCTCCAAAGTTCCAGTGCTTTTAGAATAACCTGCAAAGACCATTCATATATCACTCTGCACCATAACTGCACTATTTTATTCCTGAAACATCAGATCTGGCGAATTATTAATTAAAACATAAAATGCTTGTATGGGAATAATTGTAGATAATAACTATTGTTTAAATAATAAAACCTTCCCAGGACTCGACTCACTACAATAGTGAAATGAGCATGTATGTAAAATCCTCACCTGGTGAGTGATTCTTGGCAGATGCTCGTCTGTCGTCTGTTTGTGAGCGGAGCTGCGACTGACTGCTCCTAACTCAGTGGCAGCCTGTTAAAGACCAGATGCACTGAGGAATTTCTTATGCAAGAGGCAACGCCTCACCAGGGTGTGTGGCTTTGGTTATGGCATTGTTTACTGACTGCCAATTTAAAGAAATGTCCCTACAAATGACAGTTGGTCACAGGAATCTCCCGCTGGAAACATACAGTCAATCTATTTAACTTCTTACAGTGTTACATGATGAGGTCCAGCATCTGTTGTGATATTAACAAGGGTCTGAAGACAAGTAAACACAGCGGCAGGAGTCAACAGGAAAGTGCCACTGGGCATTTACTGGTGAAGCAAGAGCAGGCTGTGTGCAAACAGGAATTATCTATCTTTCTATTCAATTCAATTCAATGTTATTTATATAGCGCCAAATAATCACAATAAAAGTCATCTAAAAGCACTTTTCATATAGAGCAGGTCTTTAAAATAGGTATTTACAGCGAGAGACCCAACAAATCCCACCATGAGCAGCACTATCTGTGCACGTGCCAGCTTATGGTAACTGTGACAGTTTCATCCTTATGTTTTGGCAAATCAAAGCAGCTGTCCTCACTCTGCTTGTGAGTGCGCACAGAGAAGCAACACTCTCAAATTTCTGCCCATTGGCACAAGATGAATGTGTGTGTCTGTGTGTGTACGGGTAAGAAATGGAGGAGGGTTTGATATATGTCATATTTCCATCTTCTTTTCTCCTCTGCTGCAGACTGGGACGTCACCCAGCCTGGCCTCCTTCTCGTAAGCATTTTGTTTATGGGCCAGCAGGTGCCCACATCTTAAGTAGTCTGGGTTCTGTGGGGTATGATAGCTTGTGATTTATTTAGCATCTTACATTGCTGAAGTTGAACCGACCAACTTATCGGAACTGGCGACAAACTTTTGGCTCCCTTGGCACTGACGTTGCAGTCATCCTGACCACTGGCACATGCACAGGTAGACCTGTAGAGAAGGCTGCCATTTTGCCTCCTGGAGAGAAAGTGCCCTTTTTCTGGGGTGTGTCTTTTTTTAAATAAATAAATTCCTGCTCTTGCTGCCAATAAGTGTATAGAAACAACATGAAATCAAAATATCAGGTCAGGAGATTGGTGTTCCAAGTGGTGACCAATCACAGCAGGCTATTAAAAACAATAAATAATAATAATAATACGTTATACAATTAATTCTATGTATTAGAATGCATTGGCCATACAATATCAGCATTTTCTTATTGCCTGTTATTACTAAAGCTGTTCTGCTTTCTGTGGAGAGGTGATAAGAGACAGATATGGAGAGAGGGGAGAAGTGCAGCCAGAGGAAACACATCTTTGTCAATAGCATTAAGATGAACTTCTGCAATGAGGATGTCATTCAAAAGTCTAGGCTAAGAGTTAGGCTGTTTAACGTGAGGAAAATTTACTGAAATACACTTCATTACTTTGCATGTATCGTTAATAAACTGTCATGTCGCAGTGTTTGAAGTCATGGGTTTGACTGTACTTGACAGGCGTGTACTTATTGAACTATTTGCAAAAAAAATGCCTTTTATGAATTTGGCCTCCTGCCATTATCTGACAACTACAGGAAGAATTCCTTTTCAGATGCATGTACACATACATTATACACACTTCACTATATATATTCCCACACCATCACCATTACTTCAGATCAGAAATTTGGGCTTTTTGAGTATTTGAACAATATTTGTCTGTTCAGCATCACCTGAGATTATGTGCGTCAGCTGCTCATGTTTTGAAAATGGTCTGAAATTACATTAATATAAATGAAAATATGAAATTCTCACCTGGTGAGTGGATCCTGACAGATGTTTCCTGCTTGGGAGTAAAGAGGAGGCTGCTGCCTACCCTGACCTGAGCAGCTGCCTTTTAAAGACCCAGGACATAAAGAGGGGTGGTGTCATATGCATATGCAACAGGCACGCCTCGGCCTCAGGGGTGTTTCATTTACATGCTTTAATAGACCGCATTAACAGAAATGTGGTTGTACATGTTGTAAATAACAGGAACTGCTCACAGATGATTCAATCTGTTTTAAATCTTCTGCAAGACTAACTACAACCAGAGGAAGAGACGCTAACAGGAAATTGTTGAAGCAATTACAGAGGAACGTTCAGCTTAAGGGAATAATAAATATGAATAAAAACCACTGATCCATCTGCTCATATTCACTCATACATTTTATTTTTGAAAAAGTACAGAAATGCGATGTTTATAATTTGTAATTGGCTTTGACCGACCTGAGGACATGTTTATATCTAAATAACTGACCCAGGTTGGTTTGAAAGTTTAAAATACGGCAACATTTTGCAAGTATTTGGAAGCCAGGTTATGTGTGTAGCCAATAATATAGAAGTATATGCAAATGCAGATTATTTAGCAAAAGTAATTTGTCCTTGACGTTACGCAAACTTCAAACTAAACACGTTGCAACACTTCACTGTTACTATCAGACTTTCAGTGGAATCTAAAGCAGTGATACTTGATACTTCACAGATCATGTTCAAACCAGCTTCTGCTTCAAAATCATATCTGACCTGGATAAACTGGAATGTAAATAATACCATGGTTCACTGTGTACAGCTTAAACACCCAGTTCTTACATGTCAATGGCATTCGCTCACTCGGTGTGACCCTGGTTTGAAAAGTGGCCGTAAAAAGACTGTGCTGAACTGGATCCCAATCATTTACATTTGATTCAAATGTGAAAAGCTCATGGTCTTCCTCATCAATTCAGTCCTAATGTTAATCACACTGACTGAATTGGACACTCATCATACATGGAAGGAGGTCCAGAAATCCAGAACCTAGACTGACAAAAGTTGTATGTGTTATTAATTAAAATTTCTTGATTGTTAAAACTGATGGATTTGGTTGTTTAAGGTGTTATCTGTGGTTGATTTGGGTCAGTAGTGGAGTGTTGTGTGCCTGATAGAGACAACCAAGGGTGGGGTGTAATATAAATCAGTTGACTTATGATAAGAAAAGAAAAAAAAAAGAAAGAAAAAAATAACACAGGAGGTGCAGAATGTCATTGTCTTTAATAGCAAAAAATAAAGAATACACAAATGTTACTGCTTTTATACACTGTCATAGTTGTCATCATTATTTACCTTCTTCTTACTGTGATTGAGTTTCTTTGGGAGAAAATACAAATATATTATGATATCTGTTATTTAGCATGAGTGCAGGAAGTGTTGCACTCTCCCTCTATGTGAACAGAGCTTTGTTAAAACCTGCTAAAACTCCATGTCCTTGTTTTAAACCAGTTCATTGTGCTTTCTTCTCATTCCCCTGAATCTTCTGCATCCTGTCTGTCGGGTCTGGGCTTGGCCAGATTGGCCCTGACCCGAGCCTGGTCCACAGCGTCCAGCAGGTTTTTGGAGTCGAGCGCGAGAGTGTGAGCTGCCGCCAACATCTGCCGCTGGCACTCCTCCTTCAGTGACGTTACAGAGTTCTGCTGAGCCAGTCGCATCTTATTGATCAAATCCCCTAAATCCTTGTTCAACAGTTTCTTGGTGCCTTCAATCTGAGACGGAGAGAAGAAAAATTTAAGATGGATAGGCCAGAATCCAAAACTAGACCAAGATTTGTAGCTTGATTTGTAGATGGTGAGAGACGTTATGATTTATAATCTGAGGAAGATGTCGACCAGAAAAGGCCCGAGGATGGAGCCTTGTGGAACTCC
This sequence comes from Lates calcarifer, assembly GCF_001640805.2. Taxonomy (NCBI): domain Eukaryota; kingdom Metazoa; phylum Chordata; class Actinopteri; family Centropomidae; genus Lates; species Lates calcarifer. Next base: position 6,364,016 of record NC_066854.1, read on the forward strand.
ACATGTGATTTTTGCATGTGATGGTGGTCTTGTAAATAAAATTTGAACTGATTTAGCACTTCCTGTGTGCCGTGCAGTAAACCGAGTCACTGGGCACTGAGATCCAGTAAAAACCAAAATAATGTTTGATGCATCACTGCTTCACTGAACATATTTAAAACTATAACAGATGCCATCTCACTGCTGTGATGTGGCCAGAATCCAGACTTTTATACATTTAAAGCGACTGTTTTGCACAAAGAAAGAGTTGTTGGAAAACAACCTTCTCAATGATCTTTCCTAACAACAGGTTTGATATGATCATATAGTTGTTTATTACTGAGGGATCCAGGTTAGATTTTTTTGGGGAAAAAAAGTCTTATTGAGGAGAACTCTTCATATCCTGAGGTTCATCTGATGCTCTGCAGTGAAAAACTGTCTTTAACTGAACAGCAATCACTAAAATTTATAAACTAAGTAAATTCTTGCATCAAGTGCTCCTCAGAAAACCCTCTGAGTAGAGAAAGTGAAAAGAAAAACAGCTGATTATGCACTACAATCCCTGTCAGGCAGAGTGAAACTAATTTCATGTGAAATATGATGCTCTACAGACTTTACACTTTTCTTTCTGTACTGGTGATCTGTTGAGTTTGTATATTGTGACAAAAATGAGGCAGACGATGGTTGCAAAGAGGGAGGAGGTGAGGCGTACCTCCGTGGTGACAGAGCAGTGCAGAGAGGGCAGGATGTCATCAACACTTTGAATCAGGGTACGGAGGGTGACCCCCACCGTCTGAGCGTGGGAGAGAGACATCATTGAAAAGGAAAAGAAGGGATTGAATATAGTGAATTATTAGAAATGTAAGCAGGAGTCCATTCTTAAATTTGACTGTGAAATGATCCACAGGTTGTTGATGGACTTACTTTGACGGCGCTGGGATACTCGGAGGCAGGCAGCATGTTGATGTCATTCTTCAGCTGGACCACCTGTTTCACCATCTTCATGACGCCGGTGTAAACCTCATCACCTGATCGGTCCAGCTCGGCTGTGGGGCGAGGCTACGACACGAAAGAACACACTGCTTCACTTAAAAACACCAACTGCACACTAACACTCAGCTTTTCTAGTCGTACGTTTGGTTGGTGATGGTTGTTTTCTTGAGGAAATAACAAAATCTAATGATGTTTCCTCCCAGATTTACAGTAGAGGGTTGGTTCTCTTTACCTGTGTGACTGCAGGAGGCATTGGGGGCTTCTCTGGAGGACCTGACACACACAGACAGAAAAAGCTGCATATCTGCACATTTTGTTCACCCATGTGTTTTAAATACGACACTCTGACTCAGTGGTGTATTTTTATGCATATTCTACTTTCTTTTCTGATTTCAAAGAATGATTTGTGGCTTAAATGTTATGAGTGTTTTATTAGGTCTCTTAAACTGGACTCACCATTTTGAGAGCTTTTCTCAGGAGGCTGCAAAGACAGAGAAGAAGATGTGAATTTTTGTTTAAAGGGTTAAAGAAATGTAGCCATCATTGTGTTAAAAAAACACTGTTTTATTCTTTACTGCCACTGTGTGGAGAAGAATCAAACCGCATGAGTCAACAGCGTCTCAGGTAGAATACATCACCCACCATAGCCCCATTATTAAATACTGGTTAACTAAAACTATTTCAATCTTGTAGAGTGCTTTAAAAGTTGAACATTAGCTGAACAGTGCTGAAATTAGACCTTAAAAAGCCAGAAAATGAGGTAAACAAATGGCTTGGTGTGGATTGACCAAACTGCAGTGAATAGACTTTGTTTTTATTTTCAGGTGTGCTTCTGCCCCCTAGTGGTAAAAAAGGTATTACTATAGTGCTCAAATAAAGAGCAGTGTACCTTGATTTGAGAATCCTGTCGCACCACAGGATCCTACACAAAACACAAAACAGACCAGTGGTGGTGATTTCAGCGAGATATGTGGAGTCCCATTAGAGAATAATCATGTTACTGAACACTCTGGGATTTCATAACATTTAGTCAGGCACATGTCATGTGCTGGCAGAGGATCCTCCCCTGGCAGACGTCACTCTGCCTCTTCCATCACAGGCCACAAACTACTTCCTGTGTCGAGCAGTGAAAGGCACGTTCTGCTATATCTGACAGGAGTGTGTGTGTGAGTGTGAGTGTGTGTGTGAGTGTGTGTGTGTGTGTGTGTGTGTGTGTGTGTGTGATCTGTTACCAGATGTCTCTCCTCCTGCTCCAGCCACTGTTTATCCATCATCATCTCTCTTCTTTGTCTTTGTAAAGTGCTCTCCATGTGCTCTCTCTCTTTCTCCCACACTGGCCTGGTATCCCTCTCTGCTGGCTACACACACACACACACACACACACCTTCAAATATACCTATATTCACACAGGATGTGACATATTTTAAATTTCTGCTTTGTGTGTAATAAGACAGTTTAACTCAGCAGTTTAAATCATATCAGTGCAGCTTTCACTCAGTTTCTAAGAAATTCATTTGCACTTTCAAACTTCATTTCCCTTCAAGTCACATGACTTCGGCCAGTTTACTTCCATTTTGTTGCTTAGTCAACTAAGCAACTTTTTTACACTCTGACCTAAAAAGCTCTGACAGCCACCATTGCAGAACGTGACTCAATAACAAACCTCCCTCTCATGTTGTGATGTAATTTGGGAAGTTTGGTCATTGTATTGTATCTAAAATATATTGATATCAAGCGTTTTCACTACATAATTAGATTGTGGAACATTTGCAGACCTGGGGTTACAGCAGCTCAGTTAATCCCAAATTTACATGTACATTTATGTGTATGAGCGTTTCAGTTTGTGTGTGTGTGTGTGTTTGGACACCTGTATGCGTGAGACCCGGGGAAGGGTGTTGCCTTGTATTCTGGATGGCTGGTGAGACAGAGGAGGAGAGAATGTGTTGGTAATTAAAGGGCTATCACGTGAAAAACACAGCATAGTTGCTAGTTGCTTTTAGCCATTTGTGTTCATGTAGTCAAATGTTTATGTGGTGTGTGTGGTACCTTGGGTGGAGGGCCTGCGTGGTTGGAGTTATACACTGATGGGATAGGGCGTGGCCTGTCTGGCTTCACCTCCTTCTCCTGCTCCTGCTCCATCCTGTGGATCTCACTGTCAGATACACAGACATCAGTTAGTTGTTCAATGCTGTCCTCACTGGGATAAAAAGAGAAACCTCTGACGTGCAGGTGTGTGTGTGCGAGTGTGTACCTGAGGGAGCAGACGAGCTGGCTGAAGCTGGGCCGGCTCTGCGGCTCGTAGGACCAGCAGCGGGTGAGCAGGGAGTAGATGGTGGGCGGACAGAACTGAGGTTTGGGGAGTCGTACTCCTGACTCCAGCTGGTTTATCACCTGTCCGTTCTCCAGCCAGAAGAACGGCTGCTGGGCCATTGAGAAGATCTCCCACACACACACACCTGGATGAACACACACATTTAACACACATCATTTAAAGTATCAACCTAATTTATACATGCTTTTTAAAATTTATTATTTCATCAAACAAATTAAAATTACTACTATTAATTAGTCTGTTACAGCTCCACACCATCTTACAATAAAGACTGTATTTAACATTAAAATCCATCATTCATCTCATCTGCTGGTGTTTCAGAGTTGACTCCATATTTATATACACATGTATTAGAAGCGCATGCTAATATAAGGCAAGTCACCACTACCCACGTACTAAAAATCTATTTATAGAAGACGGTGTTTCTCACCAAACATCCAGACGTCACTGGCTGTGGTGAAGCGCCTGAAGTTGATGGATTCAGGTGCCATCCATTTGATTGGTAATCGACTGACTGAGGCTGCAAACAGGGGAGAAATATTTCAAGACAAATGGACAAAAATAAGAACTGAAATAGTGTGCATGCATGATGAAGATAAATTACCACCATATGGACTTCTGTCTCATTAAAAAGGAAAGAAATGAAGAACTTTAGTAAAGCTGAATAAGTTTCCTCTACACTGCAGTTCTCTGAAATGTTGACCACAGACATCTGCATGTAGAAGTGTGCACCTTTATAGTACTCTTGTTCGTCAACATAGCGAGACAGACCGAAGTCACCGAGTTTGACACAATCAGGCGCCGCCACCAGGACGTTTCTCACTGCTATATCTCTGCAGCACACAGCCAGGACAGAAACCAAACACATCATCAGGAACACACACCAAAATAAAACACCATAAATATAACAAGGTGAAATATAAAGTATCTCAGGGAAAGGAAAGCAACTGTTTTTGTGTTTTTTTACTCTACTTGTTGAAAGCACATTTTTTAGTTAAATGTAAAGACAGCAGAAGGAGAACTGTCACAAATACATGAGGCTGTGTTACCTGTGCACCATGTTGAGTCCTTCCAGGTAAGCCAAGGCTTTGCAGATTTGTAGACAGTACAGGATTAATGTTGTTCCAGTCAGGATATACTGCTGCTCCACCAGATAGTTCCCCAACTGTTGAGGAAATGAAAACTCCTGCTTTTTTACAAGACAATAACCTTCAACTTTCTCATTTTTCTCTGCTGCCAAACATAATCTCTTGCCATGAGCTTCAGCCATTGTTGAGTTTAGATTAGATTAGATTTATAATCTGAGCAGCACTACTTCTTTAGGGCAGTCTAGACACTACAGTGAGTTGCTATCAGAAAGTGATGAGACAGGCCTTGGCTAGATTGTTAGCATGCTAACAGTAGAAGAAAAGAAGCTCAGTGGTATGCTTTCCACCGCTGCAGACAGCTCTTGGTGAATAAAAATTAAGTTTGATACTGGACTCACAATGTACTGGTATTCAAGCAAACACATACAAACACAAACACACACCTCTCCATGTTCATAGAGCTCCATGACGATCCAGACAGGATCGACCTCAATGACCCCGATGAGTCGCACAATGTGGGGATGATCCAGATTTTTCATCAGTGCTGCAACAGCCAGAGCAATACACCTCTGATCAATAACATATCACATTTTGAAGATTTATTCATATCAGAGGAAGGAAGTGACAGACACGAAGACACAAGTCACGTTTCCTGTTTTAACCCTTATTAACAGTCCTCGGCCAGAGTTGACCCACAGAAATAGTGATAATATTGATACTGAATAGGATTTCTAAGATCTTTTCAAGACTTCATGGGCAGTGCACACATTCAGTTGAATGCCACTGTTGTTCTGTGACTAATTGTCACTTGTTTGCTAACAGGTTACAAAGTGTATCAGATATTGTGTCTACAACTTGTTTCACTGACACCATCACAACTACATTTTAAAATTTCCACTTTTTACCCAAGAAATTTCAAAATGTGACGTTCATGTCACATGGTGCCTTTAGATTTCACTGATCCTGTGGTGTTTAACAAATTTCCAACTTCAGGACGTTGCATCTTTAGAATCACAGCTGCCAAAACTAAGAACACTGAAATCATCCATGTGAGGTTTGCTGTTCCTCTCTCTCTCTCTCTCTCTGTGTGTGTGAAACAAACAATGAGGCCTTCAGGCTCTTCTAACCAGACTTCTCAGTTTTGATTTGTGTTTCTCGTTAAAGGGCTTCCATATCTGGGTTGAGTGGCTCTTCGTGGTTACCATCAACTTAAGTAAAAATCGCTTGTTTTCTTTCTAAACCTACACATTGTCAGTCATCTCTGGAACAATGCTGAGGCCACTGCAGCCTCCAGTCTGAGCCTTTTCACAAAGCCATAACCACACAACAGGAAGTCGACTACAGCAATCTTCAGACTGATGAAAGCTGCAAAACCCTGAAATGTTCCAAACTGAGACACTCTTCTGTTATTACACTTTAATTTGATATTTCTTGTTTCTGTTTTATGTTTACTAAGGCTGTGATGTTTTCATCCCTAAAGTGATTTAACCTGCAACCAGTGAAGGAAAACTTTTTACTTTTCCTGCTGTGATGACCTGGCTGGCTTTGCAGTTGCATCACACAGACTCTGAGAGCTGAACGTGCCACTGTAACGTGCACCAGTAAAAGTGTTTTGAAAGGAAATAATCACTGCAACAACCTTGTACTCACCAGCCTCACTGAGAAACTTCTCCTTTACATCCCCTGAGCAGTCCTTACATGTTTTGATAGCCACACGGATCCTCTCTCCTGTCTGCAAACACACACACAGGTGAATTCAACTATTTAATGCTCTGTGTGATATTTGGTTGTGAACATAGACAACAGATGGACTCACTGGGCTTTTATAGACTCCATCGTGAACCTCTCCGAAGAATCCCTCGCCCAAGATCCGACCCACGACAACGTCGTCTCTGGATATGCTGTGTTTGTCTGGACACACACACATATTAAGAATCTTTAGAGCACTGAAATTAAAATTGTAAGTGGGTGTTTTTGTTCCTCACATCTCGTGTACTCATTTTGTGCTGCATTCAGGGACCTCAAGTAAATAAAAGCCTTGAAGTCTTTGGACTAAATCGCCAGTACAAATGTAGGTGCACAGGTGAGTTGCAGGTACTTTAGGGAAGAGAAAGTTCAGATGTGGAAAATTCAAACTAATAAACAAGGGCACCTTAACTCAACTCCCCATATCGAACAAATCAAGTGTTTTATGGTTGAAACTGAAACTTGCTGAGAGGCGAGCCAGAGCTAAAAGTAGTTTTACACTAAAAAAAGATGACAAGAAGCTACGTGTTGTAATCACACGACAAGGAAAATATAAGTAACATCGACATGACATCTTTTTCACACATTTACAGATTTTGTTTGATTGTGTTGCAGAGGTGTTGTTTGGTACATCTGGGGGCATTTTTGAAAGTGTCAACCTGTCACTATTGTTAATGAAAACCTAAATTTGTCACATGTTGTACTGGTTTTTCTCTCAAGGAGTTGTTCTCACAGCTGACGGTCAAAATCACACAAATAATTAAACTTCTGAACTCACTGCCTGGTTTTAGAGCATTGATAGAAATTTATTTTTAGGGGATATCAGAATATTTTTGTGGTTTTGAGAAATTTTCAGTACTCACCTGTGGACTCTGCCGTGCCCTCTGGAATCTCAGCATAAATATCAGAGCCTGAAATTAAAGAAAAATCTTGAAATTTGCAAATTTGCTTCAAATTTGTAAAAAAAATAAAATAAAGAAAGAAAGGCCTAAAAATGAATGAAAGCAAAGTGGGTACAAAGCTAAAAATTAGGGGTCAAAATATCTTTAGTTTACTTACTCAAACCTCTGTCAGAACCACTGGGACCAACGCTGGAAAAAGGAGAGAGAAATTTCTTCTTTAAAGTGAAGAGTCAATGACATTTCACCTACAAATGACCCTGTCTTAGGAATGGTTAAATGACTGTGATCTTTGGATCAAGCAGAGTCAAAAATATGAACGGAAAACCAGGGAGTAAAGGAGGAGGAAGGTGTGAAAAATATACAGAAATCTACCAGTTTACCACCATGATGAAAAAAATCTGGTCTGAATGTGTCATCTTTAACAACCTTTAAAATCATTACTTTCCAATGTGAATCAACACGCTTACCGTTTTGGGATGTCAGGCAGTTTCAGTTTTGCGTCTCTTCCTGTAACAACCACACATTTGCTTTAGTTGTCAAAGGCCGAGAAAATCAAAGGAAGATGTCAGGTTTTAATACCCGATGATGATGACAGTATACACGTTACATAACATAAAGGCCAGTTATTTAAACCAGTTATCTGAGGTGAAAAAGGAGGTGATTGCACCTAAAAAGAAGTGAATTTGTTTTTTTATTTCATCATAATGCATGGAAAATGAGAGCCAAAGGTACAAAAGTAAATCACAGGTTATTAAATAATAAAAATGACCCAGGTCTGTGTAGCCAGTATAAAAACTGCTGGATATTTTCATATGTTTAGACTGAGATTGCTGCATTATTTAATTACATTTTCTCTCATCAACATTGGTATTTTTATATTTAAACATGTTGAGACATTATTGCTGCTGTACCTTTGCTGGGCCTGACAATGAGCGAGCTCTCAGAGCAGCCATGCAGTCGACAGTAGCCGTCAATCAGGTCGGCCATGTTCTCTGCCACAGCCAGGGAGGAGGTGTTCACTGACAGCGGCTGGAGGGTTGAACATAAAGGATATTACACTGTCGCTTTTTCTTAGGATTAAACAAAAGGTGTAGAATCATGTTATCATACAGACATGAGAGTGGTTTCCACGATACCTGCTTGGCCTCTATGTTCACAGTGAGCAGAGCCCGACCGTCGCTTTCAGGTGCACAGGAGATGCTGCGGACCTGAGAGAACTCAGCCAGACAACTGGGCTGTAAAACAGACACAGATATAAAACTTATGGATGAAGCAGGAATGAAATGTTTAACAGAAGCTGAGAGGAGGAGAGTGTAGCTCACTTTTGAGTTCTCAGTTTGTTGACTGATGCCTTCAGGGCCAATGACCAGCGCTATTGCCACACTCCAGCCGTGCTACAGGCACAGAAAACACACACAAACACAAAGATAAGCTGTATGAACATGGGAACAATATTTGCTTTTATTAAAACTCATCCAAAACACACACAGGCATTTTCCTCTTTACAGGAATGAAAATCTTTTGCTGCAAAGTGCCTCAAAAAACTACATTTACTATGAAACCAGACAGGAAGTAACCACTTGTTGGTGTTTGAGGGCCATGTCATCGCCATCAGAGGTTGTGAAAACAAGTGGTTTGTCTAATGCTCACCACCAGCTGACACGCAAAGCTCTCCTGTGTGTAGCTGTAGCACTGAGCCAGAGTGGTGAAGAACTTGGCCATGCACTGGTCCTGGGTCAGAGTTGAGTAGCCCTGAAAGGTCTGCTGGATGAGCCGACGCAGCTGCTTTGGCTGACAAACAAACACACACACGCTGAATTAGCTAATCACGTGAGGATTAAAACAGGTTTTCTGCAGATGGTGAAACAGTTGCTCCGTCCTCCCTACCTTCATGCTGTCAATCAGCTCTCTGGGAAAGAACAGGTCCAGGCCCACGTCCTTTCTAATGGAGGAAAGTCAGACCACCATCACGAAACAAACTCAATATGTATGTAGGTGTTAATCCAACCACAAACTGCCACTGGTCATTTCATTCCTCCTCTGCATTCATCAGTCATAGCCACTGTAGTTTCCCTGTCTATTACCTTTGCACAGCGATTGGTTAACTGACATGTGGGCAGGTATTGTTTGTGCTTGTGTTTCTCTTTTTTAATGCAATACAGTAACAACATTATTTGACCCCAGTGCGTAGATGCAAGAGGCCTGATGTAAAAGGAAAATTTCTATTTGTTTAAATGGAGGAGGAGGGTGACACACACATAAAACAATCACACTCGACTTACTCTAACAGCTCAAAGTTGGACTTCTTCTCCAGTCCGTTTGGATTCATGTCTTTGTAGAATCTCCTAAACAAACAAACACAATGGCATTTTTATAATTGATTTTCCATTATTGCCAGATGTTTTCCTGTTGGAGGAGTGTGCACGAGGTGGTAGATGTACAGTACCTAATCTCCAGACAGCCGAGCTGCAGAGCCATCCCATCGCTGACTTTTGAGGCGTACTGCTGCATGTAGTCGCTTCGTACCTGCGGATAAACACACACACAGACACACACACCTTCTACTGACTGTAGCCATTAATCCAATGCAAATCCTGAGGAAAGCGAGAGACAGTAAAATGACCTGCTGGTAAAAGTAGAGCATGGTGGTTCTGTCGTCTTTGAAGTTCTCCATGAAGTCTGATGGGATGTATCTGATCCTCAGGTCATATCTGCAGAAACAAACATCACAGTTAGCATTTTTCTCTTTCTGTAAAATATGTGATGTCTCAAGACTATGGGCAACTTGAGCAACACTCTTGGTTTTATGTAATGTATTTACATGGTTAAAATTAGGACGTATTTTTTTGTTGCCATGAGTTGTTCCATTGATTCTTTACTAGTAAATCAGTAAAACTATGACAAATTCAGAAGTACATCCGCTGTGATGACGGACATACTGACCTCCACTCAGCCTCTAAGTGTTGCTGCTCATAGCGCTGGGTGAGTTCAGACACCGTCAGGTCTGGGTGCAGCCAGTGTATCTCTGAGGACTTTAGGTGTTTGAGGAGGAGGCCGTAGCAGAGGCCATGTTTTATATCTGGACCCACACAGCCACTGGACAGCACCATATTGATGATAGCCTGGGATAGAAGTATTATCCAACATGTTGATATGACACTGTCCTATTTAAACTCTATAACACACCTCCTTGTTTTCTCTTTTCTTAGAAGTGAAATAGAAGTCCAGTGAAGTAAAGCTGAGCAAATGGGAGCAGAGTTAAGTAGAGAACAGTGTTGTAGAGGATAACGTTCATACAGTAGAATACAGTGAGTAAAGAGCAGTAGAAGACAGTACAGTACATCAGAGTGTAACAGGGAACAAAATGGTAATGAACGACAGAAGGGAACAGTGAGTACACTGAGTTTATAGCAGAGTATTGTACAGTAGAGGAAGACAAAACTGTAAAGAACAGTAGTACTGGTCTTACTGTACAGTACAGTGCAGAGTACAATCAGGTGTAATCAAGTACAGTAGAGTATAGTATACTGCAGCACAGTAGAATACAGCTTAGTAGAGTACAGTATAGTACAGAGAAGTAGAGGAGAAATATAGTGGAGTCAAACAAAATAAAAAAGAATCAAAGAACAGTGCAGGAGAGTAAACTGAATAGTTGTTTACAGTAGAGTGCAGCAAATAGAGCAAATACAGCATAGTAGTGTAGAGGAGAGTAGCATACAGTAAAGTAGAATAACTGAGTATAGTAATGTACAGTAGAGTAAATAGTAGAGTACAAAGGGGCATAGTAGCATGCATTAGAGTGGAGCAGATTATAGTGGTGCACAGTGGAGTACAGTAGATTAGAGTACATTAGAGCATAGCAGTGCATAGTAGAGTAGAATAGAGCACAAAAGAGTAAAGCTGAATATAGCAGTGCAGAGTAAGGTATAGTATAGTAAAGCAGAGTAGAGTCGAGTAGAGTAGAGTGTACCCTGACGGTCCAGCCCTCCTCACAGCGGACCAGTTTGAAGTTCTTGCCCAGGTTGGAGCTGTTGCTAAGGAAACACACTTTGATGATCTTCACCGGGAAGATGCCGTCCCTGCCGACAGATGTTGTGGGAGACGCATCCGAGGAGTCGGACCTGCTGATGGGAGACATGCTCCTCCAGGACAGGGTGCTGGTGTCTCCTGACATCACAAACACCAACGGCACAACACACACACACACCAAACACACACAGCGTGTATGCTACTACACAGAGACATACATGGCTGACACACACCTACACACACATTTCACCCTGTGTCGTCCTTCACTCTCGTACAGTTGAACACATGGAGGCAGGCACTGAAGCTGGAGACACACAACAGATGGACACAACAACACAATCACTCTTTGTTGGATTTGAAGAGTTTGAGGAACATTCATTCGTCAGTAATCGACTCAACTTCTGCTGCGATCCCTCTGTACTCACCCGTCTTGCACAAGCTCTGCGGCTCAGCACGAGTAACATGCAGTCACTGAACTCAAGTCAACGCCACCAACAAACTGCACTCATACTACTTTGTAAAAAACTCTATCTTTTCTCTGACGGGCTAACAGAGCAGACTTATCCGAGGCTGCGTCCGGACGAAGAACCACATCAGTGAGAAAAAGAGGAAACAGTACTCACAGGCGAATAAGGAAGTAGAACAGCAGCGAGCAGAAAAACTTACACGACTGATGAAAATGCCATGTCACCCCCTATCTCGCATGCAGTGGCACAGTCCAACGCAAAACCACAACCCACCCCCACTGTATGAAAAAGGACATGGCTTACAGTACGCCCACTTCCCTTTGTAAAAGTTTTGATGAGCAAAAGAACAGCACAGGTGAAAATGATGATTTCGATCAGAAGGAAAATCATTTCCTTTTGTATTTTAATAACACGTACATCACCTTCATGTACATCAAGCTGAATTAATATGCAGATAAAGCCGAGAAATGTCACCTGTTGGCTGGTAATTTACAGGTTTATACACACTAGCCTGTCTCTGAGGATGGGAATGTTGGTTGCTTGGTGGAGGTACGCAGAGGATAATCCCTCTGACTTTTCCTCTGGTGTCTCCATGAGTTCTGAGTAAAATAACTCCATAACCATGAGGTGGATTGGTCTAAAATCCAGTACGTAGTTAAATAGGTGTAGACTCTTGCAATTAAAATTGTCAAATTAGCATATGGCACATATTATTACGACAACATGGACATTTCACTAAATTGTGTGTTACAAAATATAGGATCATACCTTATCAGATGCTTCTTGTTAGTAGTGGAAAGTACATTTTCTCAATTCCAGTTTTGACGCACTTGTACTTTACTTCCTGTATATTTGCCCATTTTAAACTATGTAATACTTCCATTTTAATTCATAGTGAAATCTAATAGCACAATGTGATGATGTTGCTAAATATGAAGGTGGTAAAGTACAGGACAAATTAAATCACTCATTATAATCAAATATTATAAAACAGAGCTGCTTAATATTACTTTTCACTGTATTGTGTTCTCAAATCTAAAAAAAAAAGCTTCCTCTGAGATGAAAAGCTGCAGAGAGGCGTACGACCACAGCGCTGCAGAAAAGTCTTTGGCCCTCTGGTTTTAGATTCCACCTGAGTGGTTTTTGCTCTGCCCCTGTTGACGCTGAATCACCGTCAGTAAATGTGAGAATTGGGTCATGCAATAAATGTTGATGTGTGGCAACAGCAGTAACAGAAACAATGGTCTGTATGGAAGCATCTGCATTTGACTGGGGGCTTTCCACTCATTTTACTTCAATAAATCACCTGTTTGTGTATATTTATCCAGTAAATGTGTTTATAATTGGGTAGTTTGTGACACAGGTGTGTTTAAAGATACAGTGACCGATAAAATTTGTCCTGACAGTTGCAGTTTTGAGACCTGCTGGTCACCAGTGGCCCTGTCATATTAAATAACTTCAAATATTCAAACTGTATATGAACATTAATTTTAAAAAATCAGCCATCCATCATCCCACGCTGACTGGTTTTTCAGCTCAGGCCTGGTCAGACAGTGACATCTGCAGGCTACTTTACTCACATGAGCGCCCATTTCTTTATTATTGAAGTTTGAATGGAAAATTTGAAACCATAGTTACATTTTGATGTGATTTTTTATCTTGTCTTAACACGAGGACCCATCACAGCAAGAGAGAGGAGATAAAATATCATGGCCTGCTTCTTAATGTTTGTCCTGCAGTGAGTGTTCACACATTAAAGCGACACAGCACTTGATATGAAAACTTAGTGTGACATCCTGTCGTACTTTGTGCATCAAGTTTTCACACCCTGACCCATCCCAGTTCATTTCTGGTCGCAATAAAGCACACCTCTTTAGAGTTGCTGAGCATTTTACTACTTTGATAAATCTAAATAAAGTAGGCAGTAAAGAAGAATAGAAACATGATGCGTGTTGGGTATGAGTGACAGGTTTTTGGCGTGTGTGTGAGAATTAATAAATTAGTAGATGCATTAATAGCTCCCATTTATCCATGAAATCAATTTAAAACGGTTCTCTGTTATATAACATAACAAGTATTACAGTGGTGGAACCAGCTGATCCTGTTATTGACTTTAGATTGATCAGATTTGACAGTTTTTATCAGTTTTTTTTCTCTCTTTGACAGAAATAATTGGATGAATTTGGTAAGGTGTTGGCTATCTGTCTGTTAAAGACCCATTAAAACCTGGAGCTGTAAAAAGTCAACGTACATTAGAATAAGCAGGCTTTTTGTATGGGTTTGACTCGCTTTTTTCAAAATAAAAGCCTGACATTTGAGTATAACCAGGAGACCAAAACATTATTTTACTTTTGCTTGTAACTAACAGGCTACACTTAGGCTAAGTATCACTTAATTAATTACAAAAACTCTATGTCATAAGGTCATTTTAAGTAGGCTTCGTTATTGACCGGTTATTTATATATTGGCAAACTACTGTGAAGTAAAGTCATCTGTCCGGCAGAGGGCGACACAGACCAGTTTGACGCTGGTGATGATAAAAAGCTTTCAGTCAATGAACTCACAATATCGCGCGTTACAGGAAGAAATCGACTTAGCACAGGAGTTATGCTCCATTGAATAAATAAGTATATTAGCACAGTTTAGCCTCAACACTGATGAGCCACCCTTCAAGCCTGAACAACATTATCCGCCTACACTTGTTTCGATTACAAGGTAATAGATTTAATTTAAAACAGTTATAGACTTTACCAGATGATGCTCATCGTCTCTCTGTGGTTTAATTAGCCTGTTAATCATCAGTGGGACGGTCTGATTTTCTGCTGTCATTCTACAATGGAGCGAGAGTTAAAACGGAAGTTAGGGGTTTGCCTTCAAAGTAAAAGTACTAAATGGCTAACAAAAATATTTTTCATATATTATATATTTCTAATATATAATTTATATATTTTAATATACTAATGCTGCAGCCCTGATTAAAACAGCACCCTCAGTGAGGCCTTTGTGTAAATGGATATTTGGGACTTAAATGAAAAAGAATTTGACTTTTATTCACTTTTATGCTGTACATAAACCTGGAATAACAGTAAAATAGACTAAAGCAGCTCAAAATGCTTTAGAAAACAAAGAGGAAAAGACCAGACAATTTAAACAGCTGTTAAAATATTAATATATATTTAAAACGACATATGCTTAATCATGCCTACTGAGCTTATCTCATTTCGAATATTATTTTTATTGGGAACATGCTCTCGTCAAGTTAAAGCCTTTAATTTGAAAGTTCTCAAAGGAAGTGTTATTCTACAGTAGCTACGCTGACGCTGGTGTAGCTGCAGGTGATGCCAACATCCGCTGAGAGAGAAAGGCAGAGCAGTGCGGGACAATACGAGGCAGTGGAAGGAAGGAACCTCCTTTATTTCTCATTTCCACCTTTATTTTTTTCTATTTTGAAACAACAGCCTGAGTCCAACCAGTGCGTCTTGACTGTAATGTTGAAACAAGGCGGGGCTGACCCTCCTGTCTCATTCCGGACGCACCACAAGTAGGATAGAGCAGACAGTGAAGAGTGCTCCTGCTGCTGCTGCTGCTGCTGCTGTTTTATGACATTGGAGACTCAGGCATGAATTCGGCCGAACAGACCGTAACGTGGCTCATAACTCTCGGGGTCCTGGAGTCTCCCAAGAAAAGCATCTCGGATCCAGAAGCTTTCCTCCAGACGTCTCTGCGGGATGGAGCGGTGCTG
The DNA here is from genome assembly GCF_001640805.2 of Lates calcarifer. NCBI lineage: Eukaryota > Metazoa > Chordata > Actinopteri > Centropomidae > Lates > Lates calcarifer. Next base: position 6,379,294 of record NC_066854.1, read on the forward strand.
TGCAGGCTGCTGGAGCGACTCAGACCCGGGACGGTGGACAAAGTAAGTGGATGGAGGGCTGGGGGACCGTGGAAGAAAAGAAAAATCTATTTAAAGCAGGATTACTATATATACACCAGGCTATATAGAATATGAAAAACAAATTATGTTCACTGTAACCTGTTTTTCCACTATATATTTATTTCTAAAAAGTAAATAAAAAGTATAATGCAAACATAAATACTGTAATTGAGCTACTTTACTGAATGTAAACTAGTTCTGAGTGTATATCGACACCAGGACCTGAGACTGTAATAGAAATGGCAGCTGCTTTATTGATTTTTCAATGATTTGAATGTAAAATTTTAATTTCTCTCTCTCTCTCTCTCTCTCTCTCTCTCTCTCTCTCTCTCTCTCTCTCTCTCTCTCTCTCTCTCTCATACACACACACACACACACACACACACACACACACACACTGGACCATGAACCTGTCAACGTCATATCCTCCCTCGGCTTATCCAACTTCCCTGGGAGATTGTAGCTCTCTGCACAGTTAGCCTCAGTTAGCTGCGAGTCAACACAGAGCGAGGCGCTGCTGCTTTCAAAATAAAGGCATAAGACGTGTCAGCAGCTATGGATCACCTCTTGGGCTAATAATTTGACCTCTTCTGGGAGTAGCTTTGCCAAACACAGCCAGTGCACTTCTATTGAGACATCAGATGTTGAACTAAGTTAAATAATATCTAGCTTTTTTTGTTATGCGCTATTTTTCCAGGCATTTTAACAGGCGAAATGGACTAGTAAAACAACACTGAAAACTGAAATTGACCCCTAGAAGTAACTGGACAAACAGAGACACACTAGACCACAACAATTAGATATCCGCTAACTGTAATGGAAGGCTAGTACATGTAGTTTTTCCTGAAAGTCAATTTTAAAACACAAAGTGTATGAAAACGTCACTAATTAATGTTTTATTTTGAAAGTCGACGCCGGAAGTTTGACTCCTCTCTCTAGCTAGCTTGATACTGATAAGCAGCAAGTGGCAAGTGCACCAGCAACGCCTGGAATAAGATTTGTTTCCAGGCGGAAAACCCTCAAACACCTTCGTTCACAGTTAATTAACATTCCGAGTTCGTAATTGAAGCTAATTTAGTGACTTTTTGTGTGCAGTTTTTCCAGGAACCGAGGAGCGACAGCGAGTGTCAGAGGAACATTGGCGAGTTTATTAAAGGCTGCGGGGCTTTCGGTGTGGAGGTGAGTTAACACATTAAACGTGGATTTATTGAAGCACTCTCACAATAAGAAGCCCAGAAAACAGTTTGTCACTCACCTCCACTAAGCTTTTTATCGTTTAAACCATCTTTCACAACCTGCTATTTGTCATTGACGTCTTTATCCTGTTTATAGTGCTTAGCCGTTACTCCCGTTGAGGCAGCAACAGTTACTGTACTCTGGATTAAAGAGTAAATATGGCTGTGGTGGGAATTTCTTCAGGATATTCCTCTTTAATGAACTATGAAAATACAAATAACCTGTCTGTGTTTAGTTGTTTTGATTTCTTACATCTATTAAACACTTGTTTCTTAATGACACAATGTTAATGTGACCCCCATGACTGTTAAGCGCATATAAATAGACACTAATGTTAGTTTTTCTGGTGCAGCTTTCCAATAAATCACGCTTTACACGGGGATTACAAATCGTTCTTAATGGCTTCATTAATTATTGGTTAGTAAATCATTTTCTTATTAGTCCTGGATCAATTATAATCCATTAATAAGAACAACTTTTGGGTTGCCTGGTTGTAAAATATCCCTTTGTCCTCTCTAATTGGTAATTATGCAGTCATTACTGCTGGAAATCCATCATAATCACTTTAAATGTCAGTAACTTTACATATAAAAGACTTATAATAACTGAAGTCTGCATCTGTAAACACTAATAAGTTGTTAATAAGACGATCTTGGTCCAGGTAATGGTTCAGCAATGTTTCACAATCTGGCAACCCAGGAGTTATCATCAGTAAATTGTTTATTTAACATTAAAAAGTCATTAGTTAAACCCTGTGTAAATAATATTTTAATAGAAAGTAGTGCTATTTTCTTTGATAAAGAAATGGGGGTGTGTCCTTATATAACACATAGGCTATATGAGCATGAAACCACTGTGTATTTACAATGAATTTGCGTCATTAAAGGAGGAAAAAGGAGAGAAAAGGCAGGCACACTAATAACAGGAGCACACTGTCACTTCTCAGTTGCTGTTTCCACAAGATGCTCCTGCGTCTGTGGTGTTAAATGTGTTATTGCTGCGTGAGGACGAGTTATGGCTCCTTTGTAGTTATGGAAACAAGAGGCAGAGATAAATGTGGACGCACAGTTTTGGAAATAAATTTAGATCAGCATATCAGGCAGGTTTTGTCTCTGTATTAAAGGTAACTGTGAGCCAGTCAGGTGGTGTTGTTGCCCTCTGAAATGAGAGATTTGTGACTGATCAATACTGCAGCGTTTGTGTGTGTGGGAATCTGATGAGATATTTTGATCAGATTTCACAGCGTTCACTTGCATGAATCATTATCATATGATGATGATGATGATGGTGTCGTGCATGCATCCTGTTGCTATTGGTGATGATGATGATGATTATAGCCTCTAGCACTTTTGTCACGTTTTCAGCGCTCCCTTCAGAAGCCTTTCTACTCTCAGCAACTCTTGTGCACAGTTCAAAAATAAAGTCGGAATCAATACAAGATATTAGACTTTCGGCATGTTTATCTAAAAATATCTGGAGTGTTTTCAGAGTTCAAAACCGCATATTTGGGTGTGTGAGTGTTTGCACAACAGTGGGTCAACCCAGGTTATATCCTGCCCCACAGTGAGTGTGAAGAGAGGGCTAGTGAGTAGTGTGCTACAACATAATACCACACTATTGATCTTAGCCATGGAAAAAGCCATGGAATCATAATGGAAAAAAGCAGATTACGCAACACAGAAGTCCCAGGCTGCAGACCTGTAACAAGGTTTATTCCAAACTCAGAAATTTATTATGATGAGGAGAATGGGCTTTTAAAAAAAGGGATGGAAAAGATGAAATGGAGGGGAGAGGAGGAGGGTAGGCTGATGTAATGCAACACGCCAGGCAGCCAGTAGATTTTCCAATCAGGTTGATTAGAGGCATGTCAGCCATGTTGCCGGGAGCCAAGGCCTCCATTACCAGCAGCCTGACTGACATCAGCGTAGTAATTCTCCCAGACAGTCATGGGGACGGGCAGAGGACGAGCCAGCCTGCCTGTCCCATAGAGGAGGATTACAGCGTGGACATCAAGTGTGAGTGTGAGTGTGGATGAGTTCGGACTCTGCCATTAACCACAGCTGCACAGTTAACCAGAGAAAACAATCGCGATCATAAATTTGGCTTCTGCTGTTAATTAAACCTCAACGGGTGGGATATTGATTCTGTGCATTTAGCGTGTCTCCTCTGCAGCATTAAATCAAGCGCTCCCTATTGTCAGGTAAGTTGACCAGCCACAGGCGTTTGTTTGACCTCTCTGCCTCCCACAGCTGCAGGCGAGAGTATTTTAACTACAGCCTGTAAGATGAACCTAACTGCATTTAATATGTGGTGGTGAATGTTTTTTATTTGTTTGCATGCTGTGGTAGCATTACTGTTATTTTAGGTGGATTTAGTCATAGATTTTTGAAGCACTGTGCAAAAATAAACATATTTTTTTGTCAAAATAAAATGTTTAAGTGCAGTAAAACTAATTTGAACAAGATAAATCATCTATAATTAGGAATTAGAGGACAAGTATAAGATGGGATGTCCTCTTTCTCTCTGGGCTTCTTGAGGTCATTGTTCACTTAATGATAATTAACAAACATATCACACAAAATCTATTACAGTCTCTCAGCGATCAATAAACTTCTATCTTACATTTCAATATCAAATGAAGTTTTCTCCTTTAATAAGGTATAAAATCTTAATGTAAGTGCTTTTCTTTGCTGCTGACTTTGTCGTTCTTAGTGTCAGATTCAAGTATTGATCAAACACATTGATCGGTTATTGTACCCTAAGATCTGGAAGGGGCAGCGATGACAGTAAATGCCCTAAAATATGTGCAAGTGCAGCTGTAACGCTGGAGTATTTCTGCTGCAGGAGTTGATAGAAAGAAAGAGCCTCTTACTGTGCCTTGGCCAAAAGCCAGTGGGAGAGGTGAAAGTGTGTATTAACTATTGGGTCCAGACTGCTGCGACTGCTAATCAGCCTGTGTATATAAATCAGACCAAGTGGCTTTTTGAGAGGAAGACTACATTAAAGAACACTGTGGTTTTGTCTTTAAATTAAAGAGAAGTGACTGTGAAGAAATGTAGACTCAGGATATTTCCTGCCGTTCTCACTGCGAGATAGTGTAAATTAAAAATGTTAAAGTGCCACATCAGAATATTTCAGCTTTGACTTTCACGCCTCAGATCGCTCCACCTTCACGCCTCGGGAATGTAGAAGTCAGTCAGTGTGTGTGGTATACACAAGATTAGGGGCTTCAGGGGTATTTTGATTATGGCTGTGTGTGTGTGTGTGTGTGTGTGTGTGTGTGTGTGTGTGTGTGTGTGTGTGTGTGTGTGTGTGTGTGTGTGTGATGGGGAGATTACAAGGGGGGAGCTCAGACTTGAGTAATCCTGCTCCAGACTGCAGTTGGCACAGGGATGTAAACCCCCTCTAAACTCAGTGTTTCTTCAGTTTCAGGCTCATGTGCTGCTTCTTCTTCTTTATTATATAAATTTGAAAGTATGATGGAAGCTTAACAAGAAGACGGTTGCTTTTGCCATGTTGTTCCAGAGGCCACAGGTCTCTGCCTCTCCCTGCGTGAGACGCAAGCATGGAAATGTCAGGAAGACAGCTTTGTGTCCTTGCTGATGTCACGCTCTATAAATTTATTATGACTGTGTACTGTTTTCTCTCCTGCCTCAAACCCCTCGGTGCTTTATTGCCGTTTTTAAGTGTATTTCATATTCTTTACTTGGTTCTCTCTCCTCTAGCCTTTTGAGGTCAACGACCTCCTGCAGGGACTGAACTTCTCCAGGGTGCTGAACTCCTTGGTTGCCCTTAATAAAGCTACTGAAGGCAAGATTATTGTATTTTCGTGCATGTGTGTGTGAGAGAGTGTGTGTTCTCTTTTTTTCTAAGCGGTCTTTGCATGTTTTAAGGGCTTTTATTTTGTAGGAACTCATACCCTCCACAGTTTTTGTTCTGCTTGGATAAATGCTCTGTAAATGTATATTTTTATTCATATTATTATTATCAGTATGATATGGAGTGGATGACTATAACACAGTGTTTATTGTGTAGTTGTGGATTTAGGTGTTTCTGCAGACAGTGTGTGTGTGCCTCACTCCTCGACACTGAGGATCAAGTCATTTGATTCCCTGAACACTCAGAGTCGCTCCTCCAAACTGCTGCAGCCTCAGTACCGCAGCCTGGTGAGTTACCATGACGACCACAATAACATAACTCACAAGTAATGACAGTAAACAAGCACTGAGAGGGGGTTACAGATATTCCTCTACCTCTCAAAGTCCTGCTCTTGCACACAGAAGAAACATGACCAATAAATAAGTAACATCTGTCTGTTGTCATACATCTAGCCAGAACATGATGTGCAGATTCACTCAGCTCTGTCGTTCTTCTTCTCCTCGCTCCCAGGACATGTCGGAGGGCAGCGGGTGTGGCCAATTGCTGGTCAAGGCGCGCTTTGCCTTCCAGCAGACCAATGAGGACGAGCTGTCTTTCTCCAAGGGTGACATCATCAGCGTGAATAAGCAGGAGGAGGGGGGCTGGTGGGAAGGCTCGCTCAACGGCAAGACCGGGTGGTTCCCCAGTAACTACGTACGGGAGCTGAAAGGAGGTGGTGGGTGATGCTCTTATTGCCTCAGATGTGTGTGTGTGCATTGTTAATTTCTCCAGTCATGATATACATTTGAAGCATGCAGGATTTTCCCAACACAGTTACAAAGAAATGCTCAAACAAACAGACTTCCTGCAGGTCTGTTCTTACTGATGTTAGCTTACTGACCTCTTGTAGTTGTAATATGATTTCTTAATGAAGTAGACTGCCCAAGTTATGCTTAAAACATATGGTATGGTACGGTGGATGCAGTGAGATAAAGGCATGTTAAAGCCTTCTTTGGTTGGGTTTGCTACTTATTAACTTATTTTCTTCACCAAAAATGTTTAAAAAATGTTGTTTGTACTTGGTATGAAAATTTGAGTAACCTTTATTGAACTGTCAGTATCTGCAGGGTTTTTTCTCTCAGTTTTACACCTCAGGAGCAATGAGTTTACGTAAAAATCTGATTAAAAAAACAAAAGCTGGGTTTATATGCAGCTCTGAACCCAAACTGAGCACAGAATGCATGAGGATGTTAACTGCTGCCCTCTGTGTTTGTGCGAGCCACATCCCTGCGGCTGCTTTGATTGTGTTGGTTAGTTGTGTTGCTGTCTGAGGAGGGAAGGCAGGAAAGAAGGAAGGAAGCTTCACAAGCGCACAATGACAGGAAGTGCCAGAGCTGCTGTATAGAAAAGGAACTTCCTGACTTGAAGCTCATAGCAGAAAACAAGGACCACGATAAGAGCCTCCTGAGGAATGGCAGTAAATTCAAATGGCCACAGGGAGTTGTTGTTTGTGTGTGAGGTAATAGACTTGCACTGGAGACATGCAAAGTAATGCTGGCTGTGATTGTTTGCCAAGTAAACAGTGATTGTTACTGAGACTGAGCCTTTGTCTGTATCATGAAGAAGATGCCTGACACAAAATAAAGAAGTATAGATGATATAGTAGACTGAGGTTACTGCTCCTGACTGGAGAACCAATTTCTGGATTTCTAGATTTACTTTCTCTGCTCATTCAGATAGCTTTAAGACGTACATTAAACTACCCAGTACCCAGAAAATAGTCATTACTCCTCTGGCTTTACATTGAAATGCCTTCACAGAACAATAGTGAACTGAAGGATGTGACAGCGTCCCTAAAACTGGTCATATGATGCTGAAATAACAATGAGCAGGACAGTGAGATGACATGACATCAGTGAGTTAAAGCACTGAATCATTGGTTGTCCTACATACTGTAATGGCCACAACATTGCTCTACAGTTGGGGACTTAAATGCAAAAAGAGACCTTTTTCTGTCTTTCTACTGAATGGAAATGTTGAAGATTTATTAATGCTCCCTAGTTGTTTTGTGTTCATATAGTCGATCCTTTTCTTTGCCTGTTCAGCACAGGTGGCTCTGCTCATGCAAATCAAATGCCCCTATTTTTCTACTGCACAGTGAAAAAATCTCCCTTTTAAGAAGTATTTTTTTTGTCTGTGGATGAATCCTTAAAGTCTTAAATGTAATGTTTTAAGACATAAAGGTCAGAATTATTAAAATTAGTTTTTTGTTTTTGTTTTTATTCCAAACAATCCATAAAATACTTCTGAACAAACCACCAGAGGCCACGTTAGCATGAGTCATTGTTGTGCAATGCCAGTCAATGACATGTATTTACTTGAAATGTCTTCACTTTTTGTCTCCCTCTGTCTCTGCTCCCAGATAAGACATCAGATAAGTCAAAGTCTGGCACTCTAAAAAGTCCCCCCAAAGGTTTTGACACCACTATCATCAGCAAGACCTACTACAATGTGGTGAGCATCATACTCTTAAGAGACTTTGTTTGTGTCTGCACGTGTGTGTGTTAAAATGGTGCTTATTCTTTTATAATTACCAGATATTCATGTGAGCTGTTTAATGTGGCAAAGGTTTAAAATGCAGAGGGGAAAATTTAATTTTTGAAGATGTCATTTGCCAGAAATGAGATAAATTATCTCTCTATTGTCTGCTGCTGCAGTGAACCCAGTTAATGGATGTTTGTCACACGCGTGTTTGCTTCTCTGGACTGTTACAATCAATTATTCTTCATCCACACATCCAATTAATGATGTGATGACATGTGGAGCCTGCATGTGTCATCTGTGTGTCTGTGTGTCTGTGTGTGTGTGAGTGCAGCAGATGTAATGTAGGTTATTTCTTCCATCTCAGTGGTTTCTGGGGCAGCCTTGCCCCAGGGTTGGCTCCTGCTGGTGTGTGTGTGTGTGTGAGTGTTTGTGTGTGTTTTAATAATGCAACAAGCTACACAGTCTCTCTAGAAAGTCCATCTTTGGTTGAGGGTACCTGAGTCTCTCTCATACACTCACATAAACACACACAGACCTTGCCTAAAGTCAAAGCTGTTCCCAGACAGAAATGCAAAAGAAAAGTAATAAATAAAAAAAGTTTTTGTCCTTCTTCTAAAAGAGCCTCTCAGAGCTTTAGGACAGAAGCTTGCATTAGCAGAGGATACAGGCTTTGAAGTTTTCCTCTTGTGTGTGTTTGTAGTCTGTTAACAGCCATGCTTTTATATCAGGTTTGAATATGCCAGCGTTTCCACAGTATTCTTGTTGCCAGTGCCTGCTCTGGGATCCTGTATATATATATATATATATACAGAGTCAGTGTTATTTAGTTTTTTGCTTCAGTTGCAGCCACATTTCTACTGTCCCCTGCAGCATGTGCTACTTGTCTAAAATGCTACAATTCATTAGCAGAAAACCTCCTTCCTTTGAGGTTTCTGATGTTGTGGGGAGATTAGCCAATTACCCTGTGCAGTCGGATCCATTGAAAGCTACTCGAGCCAGTGCTGCAGCTCCCACAGGGTCTGATATATCTCTCTCCATTAGCTTATTACAAAACACAACTCCCACTGACAAAACAAACTGCATATAGAGCTGTTTTTCCCAGAGTGCAGGGAGATGTCAAAATGTCTTTGTCGGTGCGACTAACAGCCCAAAATACAAAGATATAACAGAGAAAAGAAGCAAGTCCTCTCAGAGAAAATACAGTATATCCATTTTAAACTTCTCTCATTACCCCTTCATTACCTCTCTAACTGTAAATAATATACATGTGTGTGTTTTGTGGGTCGTGTCTCTATCAGGTCCTACAGAACATCCTGGAAGCAGAGAGTGAATATTCAAGGGAGCTACAGAGTCTCTTGGGCTCATACCTGCGCTCACTTCACCCCACAGACAGGTAGAGTTATTTTTACCCTTTTTTTGTTTTATTCAAGAGTCAGGTTTCAGAGGTAGAGGTACACACATTAGAATATCTACTGCCATACCAACATAATATATCCAACTTTCACACTGTATACCACATCTACCCTATGTCATACACTTATATATTACAAAATTGATATATTGCATGAATTATTACCCCATATCCTGTATCCTGAAGCAAGACAAATACATTTATATGTGGTTAAAGTAAATGAGCTGATTCTGTCCACAGGAGATTTAAGTCAATGTACAAATACAGGAATGCGTGTATATATGACCAACACTTTTAAATTATGAATGATGCCACTCTCTCTCCATCTCCTCTCCTCTGTTCTGCAGACTCAGCAGTGTGGACATCAATCACATTCAAGGAAATCTGGAGGAGATCTCAACCTTCCAGCAGATGTTGGTTCAGTCCTTAGAGGAGCACACAAAGTCAGTATATCCCTCTCTTTTTTGTCTGCTACAGACAGCACCTAGCTTAAATAGCGCTTTTCTGATGTAATCTCATATAGGATATGTATGATGAAAGTCATTCTTAACAGCATGAACAATTTAGTATAAAGTATATTACACATTAGAAGCTGTCAAAGTGCTGCTTGACTTACTTACTTGGGTTCTGAACTGTTTGTCAGACAAACGATGGAGATTTTTCACTGTTTTTATACATTTTATGGAACAAACAATTGATTGATTAATTGTGAAAATAACCAGCAAATTAAACAATACTGTAAGTAATTGTTAGTTGTATCCTTCTTGCTTTAATGAGCAGAGTTTTGTCCTCTTATCCTGCACGTTTTGGGACACTGTCTAACCTTTTAATTGTAGCTTTTTTTAATTACATTTTAATTGGTTTTAATTCCACATTCAGATAGCAATAAAAGGCCTTAAAGAGTTTTTAAGTAGTTTGTCTAAAACCTGCACAAACTCCAGATGAACTGTTCTCACTAACATCCTGTTTAACCAATAATGCATCCTCCAGATTCACTTCAAAACAGAGAGGTGCAGGTAGACTGAAGTTGGCCTGAGTGAAGCTGTATTTAAACAGTCAATGGGGCAACATAGTCACCTAGTGGTAGACTGAAGTAACACAGTCTGTTTGCCAGTGCAGTGCAACTAAAGGCTGCAGGTGTCTGTTTGAAAAGATGTCGTCTAAGATTTTAATATAATGTCTATCTAACTTGAAAAATAGACACACAGTAGACTATGTAGCTTACCGGTTAGGCCTTTAGCATGGGAAGAACATATAACTTCCATTGTTAGATAAATGCAGTGAGCATAAAAAGGAAGGTAGAGTTTCACAGTTCTCATGGTGTTATGTTATCTATAGATTCCAACTAGGAATGCAGCCATGGATCGGCACATCTCTCTTTTAGCCACAAGTTTCCTGTGAGACTCACATATACTGTGTCACCTCACATCGTGTTCTCCCCCATGTGAAATTGAAAAATAACTCTGGCAAAAGAGGGCAAAAAACTCTCTGAGAGTTTCACCCAGTTATAAGTACGTTACCAGTCTTTGTTGAAGTTGCTTTTCTTTTTCTTTGTAGAAGTTTCTGTCTTATTCTGCTGTGACAGGTTAACCTGCACTCGACCCATGTGTGCACAGTTTGACTGACATCAGACACAGCCCCACGATGTCTCCCCTGCTCGCTTCACAGCCACTGGATAAAAGACAGATTTTAGAAAAACATCTCTCCTGCAGTGTTGACTTTTGAAAACTAGAGCTAATCAAAATGCAGAGCATAGTCTCAATATGTAGGGCACAGGACAAGTGGGACACGAAGTAGGACACCTGGTCACCCTCCACATATTTATCAAAAATCTTTACCTTTATGTGTAATTAAATGGCAGCAGTAGCAGTCTAATATTGTCATGTCATGTGTGTGCAGACTCCCAGAGAGCCAGCAGAGGATTGGGGGGTTCTTCCTGAGCCTGATGCCCCAAATGAAGCTCCTCTATGTGGCCTACTGCGCCAACCACCCGTCTGCTGTCAATGTCCTCACACAACACAGGTACAGTCAGACACTGTGAACAGTATACTGTGTGTGTGTCTGAGCTTCCTGCTCAAACGAGAAAAGAAAAAAATGTGTGTTTGTTCCAGAAGTGTGTGAATATGTTTGTGTGTGTGTATCACAGTGAGGAGCTGGGGGAGTACATGGAGTCGAAGGGGGCATCCACTCGAGGGATCATGACTCTGACCACAAATCTGAGTAAACCCTTCACCAGACTGGAGAGATACCCAACTCTGCTGAAAGAACTGGACAGACACATGGAGGTCAGCCTCAGTCAGCCTCAGTCTGTGTTACTGTTCAGATAGTAATTAAACATGAATATTATTAGTAATAATCATGTTTTATTTTTTTGTCTTTGTCTTAGGACCAACACCCTGACAGAGCTGATCTCCATGCTTCTATGACCGCCTTCAAAAACCTTGCAGTAAGACACACACACACACACTCCCGACACGTGTGTGTAATCATACCAATTGTGTTGAATTGTGTTGATTATTATGATTTTGTGCCTTTGTAAACTTCTGTGTGTGTGTGTGTGTGTATGTGTGTGTGTGTGTGTCCTCAGGCTCAGTGTCAGGAGGTGAGGAAGAGGAAAGACCGTGAGTTGCAGATTTTAACAGAGCCAATCAGAAACTGGGAGGGGGATGACATCAGAACCCTGGGTCCTGTTCTGCACATGTCCCAGGCCATGGTCCACACACAGAACTATCAGGTAGAACACCTGAGCAACTTAAATCGCACCTTTACCTGTCTGAAATTAACACACAGGAGTGCTGAGTTCAAGTGTCCATGAAAGAGTTTGTGAAATTAGCTTTGTCTTTCAGGAGTCAAATGAACGCTACCTCATCCTCTTCCCTCACACTCTGCTCATGCTGTCTGCCAGTCAGAGAATGAGTGGATTCATCTATCAGGTGCGTATTACATGAGATGAAGCTTAAATTATACTCTCTGCATGTTCTTCAGCTCATCAAAAACTCTGGCCCAGTGATTTACCCTGTGTATTTCTCTGTGTGTCTCTGTAGGGGAGGATACCGCTATCAGGAATGCTCATCTCCAGAATAGAGGACGGAGAAAACCTGAGGAATGCCTTTGAAATATCCGGTCAGCCCTCTCTCTCTCATTTTGCTTGCAGACCTTTCAGATTTCAGCTGAACTCATTTCTAAAATGCTACAAGGAATAAATCAAGATCCTGCTAATTCTTGCCAAAATCTGTTCCTGCGTGTTCAAGTGTAGAAAGCCACTAGCTTACTCTAAGTAGTGTAGTAGTGCTGTGTTGGACATTAACATGTTTGGTTGTTTGTATATACATGTGTGTTGTTGTTGTACAGGTGGCCAGTGTGAGAGGATGCAGGTGGCGTGCAAGAGTCAGCATGATCTACAGGACTGGCTCGACCTTCTCACCAAACACACACACACTCCAGCTGCGCACACACACTCCCACAAGCATCAGTCCATCTGTCACACAGTGAGTCTCCATGTCTTGTAAAGAATAAATCAATTCACCAGTTTAGTCATGTTTCTTTAACCTCTCGTCCTCCTCCTCCTCCCAGCTGCCCTCTCACCCCGTCACTCCTACCAGACACTCAGAGTCGCGTGGAGGGAGCAGTGGACCCGCCTACCACACCCTACCCCACCCCTCCTCATACGGGACAGCACACGGTGGCAGCCCGATGTGGGGGCCTCTGGAGCAACCGAGTACTCCCAAACCCTGGAGCCTGAGCTGCCTTCGCCCTGCGCCTCCTCTCCGGCCCTCTGCTGCTCTCTGCTACAAGGAGGTAGCACACTCGAGGTCAAGATGATACAACAGCCTGGCAATATAAAAGATGTGTTTGTCAAGTCCTGTTATTCACTTTTTTTCATAGGATATGAGCAAAAGTCCTAAGAACATGAAGAAGCTGCTGCCTAAGAGGAAACCAGAGAGGAAACCTTCAGAAGAGGACTTCACTGCCAGAAAGAGTGAGTACCGTACTGAGGGACAGTAACTGGTCCATTCTTGTCATGATCCAAAAACTTGTTTGGTTTAATACATTTTCATCAATTTAACAATTAAAAACATAAAATAATCACAAACTAAATAACAGATGATTCATATCCACAGTTTAACCTTTCACCTCACCTGTCCCTCTGTCCTCCCCTTGTCTCTCAGGTACAGCAGCTCTAGAAGAAGACGCTCAGATACTGAAGGTGATTGAAGCTTATTGTACGAGTGCCAAGACACGGCAGACTCTCAACTCCAGTGAGTGCACACACAGATCAACACGTTCATATGTAAACATGCCGTGCTCGCACGCTGCTAGATTCTGTGTGTTATTGCTAACACTGTTTGTTCTCTGCTCTCAGCTCTAACAATGTTTTTCTCTCTCCTCTCTTTTTATGTCCTCCCTCCATTCCTCTGCTTTCCTCATCCTTTAATCATTGTTTCATTTACTGCTTCATCCTAATGGTCTTGTTTGGTTTTATCCATCCTTTTTCTGAATGGTTTCATCCTCTTGTTTCCACACAAAATGTTTTCCTTTTATTTCTGGTTGGTCTGGTTTGAATCTCATATTTATTATGTTTTTTAAAAAATACCCCCCACACCTACAACATGGTTTATCCCAAACTCTCACCCTTTATCCAATTTGGTTCGTACTCCTCCCTTCATCTCCCCTCAACATTCAATTTGGTTCGTTCCAAACCCCGTCTACTGCTGGTTACTTTATGGCACAGCCTGGCAAGGGACTGACCTCATGCACAACCACGTGCTCGCTGACACCAGCCTCACCATCGCTGGTCTCCCTGGCAACCTGCCATGTTCTGACCAATCAGAGGACTCGGATTATGACAGTATCTGGACCGCTCATAGTTACAGGACTGCCTCATTTTCTCGTAAGATATCGACACAGTCGTGAACCAGCTAGCTTACAGCTAGAGACAGATTTAAATCCATATATCAGCCCAAACCTTTCACCTGCTGTGTGTATATCTGTGTGTGTTTCTTTATACGTGCATATATTAGTATGAGCCTGTGTGTGTTCCTATCATTATGGCTTCAGCAAGCATATAGCCAGTTTTACTGTATAGTAGGTTTAAATGTGGGTGTGTACTTAAACTTAACTGCATGCAAACAAAACAAGCAGATGGACAAGTGACAGGAGAGTCAACTTACTTACTAGTCACTGACTCAGTAGCCTCCACGCTTGGTGTTCTTCTGACACACTTGTTAAGGACTACAACTAACAGTTATATTCATTATTGACTAATTTACAGATTATTTTTTTATTAACCAATTAATGGTTTGGTTCATAAAACGTCAGCAAATAGAAACTGACACATTTTTCGTCAGCAAATTGTGACATGATTTGCTGTTAGTTTGCTTGTAGTTTGTAAGGCTCCCCATCAGTATCCAAGCCCCTCCTTTAATTCTCTGCTCACCACTTGGACAGATATAGTATGTCTGTGTACACATGCGCGTGTTTCTGTGTTTGTGCATTTGTTGTATGGTGTGCGACGCAGGGTTGCTAACTTAAGCTGTTGTCGTTCTTTAATCAGGCTCCAGCAGGAAGGATGTTCACATGTTGTTCCCAGAGGAGGAGAAGATCATAGTGGAGGAAACCAGGAGCAATGGGCAAACTGTGGTGGAGGAGAGGTGAGAGATGACAGTGCAGATGTGGATACTGTAGGTTTGAAAGTGGTCCCAGCTACTTAAAATAAAAAGAAATTCAAGAAAACATCATAACATATGAATACAAATGTAGATAATAGTGGATACTGGTGGATCAAACAAGTAGATATTAAAAATGAAGATGAATGTAGTGGTGTATCACATGTCAAGTTGGCCGGTATCAGGCTTTCTACAGTAATGCAGAGCTCTTCTGTTCCTGCAGGAGTCTGGTGGACACTGTGTACAGTCTCAAGGATGAGGTCCAGGAACTCAAACAGGTGAGTCTTCACTTTGAGTTTTACATGGAGTGTGGTGAACAGAATTTGAAGTTCTGAGTTTCCCTGTCCCCCATTTTTCTCCTTCTCTCATCTTTTCACTCCTCTCTTTCCCCCTCTGTCTTTATCTCTTCCTCCAGGACAACAAGAGGATGAAGAGGACGCTGGAGGAGGAGCAGCGAGCAAGGAAAGAGCTGGAGAGGATCATCCGGAGAGTCCTGAAGAACATGAACGACCCAACCTGGGATGAGACTAACCTCTGAGACCAACGTGTATCCAAACATCACAGACAAGACTGATGTTTTGACTTTTAAATGACCAAATGAAACGTTGTTCAACCCGTGTGAACAGAAGCTGCCAACACTTTCATCAACATGTCCTCATCATTCCCACTTTGCTCTAACCTTCAGTTACCTGTGTACCAAACTCTGGACCAAGAGAAAACGCCTGCCAGACTTCCGCCAAGCCATCCTGTCTGACTCTAAAGCTGTGAAGCCAAATTAGCTGGTAGGCATGATGACAACACTTCTTGTCATGCTCCTGTACTTTTCCATACAGCCTTTGGAGCACCGACAAATTTATCTTTCTTTGTGTTTATTTGCATTAAGGACAGTATTTTATTAACCAGCCTGGTGCATGAATAAGAACGCTACATAGGTTTATATATGTCAGAGAGATATCAGAGCAGTATGTGAATAAAATCCCTCACTGAAACTTGACATTTTTTTTCCACACTCCTCACTTCATTAGCAGCAATTTTGTTTAAATTTCAAATGTTAAACTAACATAATGTACGACAGCTTTATATAGTATAATTTATGATAAGCAGACTCTAACAATCTATAAAGTTGGTTTATTTGTTATATGAAATACTTTTTAAACTAAACATAAATTTACCAGCACTTATAAATGACCTCGTGTTTTACAGGATGAGATGAAAGTTCTCAGTGTGATATGAATTAATGTAATTAAATTAACTATAGGTTATAGTAATTGTGAGCTTTATCAAATCAGAAACAACACATCTTTAAACTGTCAAAGTGAAGCTGGAGGGAGATTTTCTCAGGAATTAACCATCAGGGAGTTTCGGCTTTCAGCTTCAGCTCAACATCCATTTCAAAATACACGTTCAGAGCAATATCTAAAGGTAAAAGAAGCTTGGTTCGGGTTGGTATGGCAACTTAAGCCAAACACACACTGAAGATGTAACAGAGGAATCTCACAACCCCATGTTTGAGCCAAACGTGAAGTCAAAATGAAAAGTCAGTCTTAACTTATGAGTTATATACACCAAAACCTTCATCAGCCCCATGAATGACAGAACAAGCTCTCTATTTGACTGTGTGTGAATTTGAGGCAGAGTCAGAGAGGAATAAGTTTACAAGGCCAACAAACTGTTTAATGTTATACATCTGCCCAAAGCTGCAGTGAAATGTATGTAAGTAACAAATGCAGCTGTCAATTTGCAGTTAATTTGGAACTATGCAGAATCTTGTCTACCAGCAGTATCCTTATTCTTTCTCTTTATCCCTTGGGAGATTCTTTTTGAAATCAGCAGCCAAATGTACAAGTATCACCTCTGATAGACCACCAATACAACTACTGCCTATTTAGTTAAATGCTGCATAAACTACACGACCAACAAAAAAACGGAATATCATTAGGTAAAAATATTAACACTGAAGAGAGTTCTGAGCTTTTCTTACATTTCTAATATGATATGCATAGTTAGCGTACTGTCAGTAGCTGCAAGCTGTTCAGAGTCAGGCAAGCAGATTGGTTAAACACTTGAGGCAGAACATTTTATCTGCACTGAACTAATGCTGAGGCACTGAATCTCATAAGAAGAGGCCACTATGTCAAAGAAATGATGTACTGATCGCACCACAGTCTGTAGGAGCTAAACAAAATATTCACAGTGAGTCAGCTCGCTGCTTTTTCTGTTTCTAGACCAAAGTCCAAGCAATACAACACCGGAAAATGTTCATGTATTTGTTTTCTAATGATTTTTACACTGTCAATATGCAACTTATTGTAGAATGATTTCTTATTTTTCTATTTGTAATTGTGTTTTTACTCTTTTGATTTGTAAGACTTGTTATTTTCTACTTGACCCGGCTGATCACACTAAAGATGATTTGTACAGAGAAGCAGCATGTTTCCCATGAGGCTCAGTGGACGTGCTGTGGGGAGATTTACGGTTCTGCTAAAGCTTTTACCTTAAAGACTTCACCTACAAATGAACTTTACTGAAATTAGAACTACACTGATGTAAGCTATGTAATACAACATGACATTTATTGACTCTAACTTATGTATTTAACTGAACTGACTGATGTAAATGTATTGTGTTCAAATGTTGCAGTGATGGAGATGACGGCAGATGTTACTATGACAAGAATCATGCCCCCTCTATTTATTTCACCCATTTGTTTGTCTGAATAAAATGTTGAATCAAACTGTTGAATCTCATGTCTTCGGTGGATCTGTTTCTCTGCAGATGGGTCACAATGTACAGTAGTTTTTGTCTGGCCCACTTAGGTCGATTAGACTGGGTCTACCTGGAGTAGTCTGATTTACTCCATATGTATCCAGTCTGAGATGCGATCATGGATGGAGTCATTGTGGTGGGGACTGACTGTCTGACAGTCGGTCCGTTGAGGTGGGAGGGGCTCCCATCCACATTTGTGTCACACATAGACAGAATTACTGGCCACCAGGTTTACACGGTCATTCTAATGATGGAGCGAGAACTCCACCAACATATGGTGGATAAATATACCATACATGAGTGTTTGACAACACTTTGTATTGTCAAACAACCAGAGAGTTGGTTCATAGCTGATTTGGATTTGAGGGGGAAAAGGGCAGCGAGCTAAAAATCACCTAGGTAACAACCGAACTAGACCAATTTAGCCAATGTGCTCGAGTTTCGTCAGACACGAGGAAACAGCGCCCCCTGTGTAGTAACGGCTGGCTAACGACCTCTGACCTGTGTGGTCGAAAAAGGAAGTTGGACCTTTGCGTGGAATGTGTAGCCTGTCGCGCTCCGACCACTTCACAAACAGAAAAGTAACAAACAAAAGAAATGTAACATAATTTACAAACAAACATGAGAGTTAACTCAACTTAACGCAGTCTTCCAGCGCTAATGATACAAACTAACGTGTTTTTTGACTGTTAAGCAGCGACGGAGAGAGGAGAGGAGGACTTCTGCCAACAAACAATTACTGACCAGGCAGCAGGTGTGGCTGAACGTTACAAATGACGGACACTTCATCTCCATGGGAGAACGGACAGAAGACTTCAACGACAAATGTAAGATATACTCTATATTTGTTTGTCTCTAGTTTCTTTCCTGGTGTTTAAATGTCCCGCCGTGGCTGTATTTAACTCTTTGCTGTGTTCCTGCTGTGTTGTTATTATTTTTCCAGTTATGCATGGACAAATTAGATTAGTCACTAGGTTGTCTTGTCTTTGTTTACTGTAGGCTGTGCAGGAGCTATGATACATAACTTGTCCTTGTTTTGTTTGTAAGCTTTGTTGTTGTTTGGCTTTATGGGCCACTCCCATAGATAAAGGTGTGCAAGTCATGTATTTGGTACATGCACTAGTATTTTGTTATGGGGCCTGTACCTGTATCAAAGTATAGGTTTGTAGTACTGTATATATATATTTGTCTGCTAAGAAAATCTACGTAAGAAACTTGTGTTAGTCAGTTTATTGGTTGTATAACATAACAGTGGCCCATCATATAAAAATGTTTCAGCCTTGTTGGTAGAGTGACTAGCAGCGATGGAGAGAGAGGAGGACTTCTGCCAACAAACAATTACTGACCAGGCAGCAGGTGTGGCTGGACGTTACAAATGACGGACACTTCATCTCCATGGGAGAAAGGAGAGAAGACTTCAATGACAAATGTGAGTTATACTCTATCTGTTTGTCTCTTTACTGACTTAGTTTCTTTCCTGGTGTTTAAATGTCCCGCCGTGGCGCTCTCTCTGTATTTAACTCTTTGCTGTGTTCCTGCTGTGTTATTATTATTTTTCCAGTTATGCATGGACAAATTAGATTAGTCACTAGGTTGTCTTGTCTTTGTTTACTGTAGGCTGTGCAGGAGCTATGATACATACTTGTCCTTGTTTGTTGTTGTTTGTTTGTAAGCTTTGTTGTTGTTTGGCTTTATGGGCCACTCCCATAGATAAAGGTGTGCAAGTCATGTATTTGATACATGCATTAGTATTTTGTTATGGGGCTTGTACCTGTATCAAAGTATAGGTTTGTAGTACTGTATATATATATTTGTCTGCTAAGAAAATCTACATAAGAAACTTGTGTTAGTCAGTTTATTGGTTGTATAACATAACAGTGGCCCATCATATAAAAATGTTTCAGCCTTGTTGGTAGAGTGACTAGCAGCGATGGAGAGAGGAGAGGAGGGGGAAAAGGGCAGCGAGCTAAAAATCACCTAGGTAACAACCGAACTAGCCCAATTTAGCCAATGTGCTCGAGTTTCGTCAGACACGGGGAAACAGCGCCCCCTGTGTAGTAACGGCTGGCTAACCACCTCTGACCTGTGTGGTCGAAAAAGGAAGTTGGACCTTTGCGTGGAATGTGTAGCCTGTCACGCTCCGACCACTTCACAAACAGACAAGTAACAAACAAAAGAAATGTAACATAATTTACAAACAAACATGAGAGTTAACTCAACTTAACGCAGTCTTCCAGCGCTAATGATACAAACTAACGTGTTTTTTGACTGTTAAGCAGCGACGGAGAGAGGAGAGGAGGACTTCTGCCAACAAACAATTACTGACCAGGCAGCAGGTGTGGCTGAACGTTACAAATGACGGACACTTCATCTCCATGGGAGAACGGACAGAAGACTTCAACGACAAATGTAAGATATACTCTATATTTGTTTGTCTCTAGTTTCTTTCCTGGTGTTTAAATGTCCCGCCGTGGCTGTATTTAACTCTTTGCTGTGTTCCTGCTGTGTTGTTATTATTTTTCCAGTTATGCATGGACAAATTGATTAGTCACTAGGTTGTCTTGTCTTTGTTTACTGTAGGCTGTGCAGGAGCTATGATACATACTTGTCCTTGTTTGTTGTTGTTTGTTTGTAAGCTTTGTTGTTGTTTGGCTTTATGGGCCACTCCCATAGATAAAGGTGTGCAAGTCATGTATTTGATACATGCATTAGTATTTTGTTATGGGGCTTGTACCTGTATCAAAGTATAGGTTTGTAGTACTGTATATATATATTTGTCTGCTAAGAAAATCTACATAAGAAACTTGTGTTAGTCAGTTTATTGGTTGTATAACATAACAGTGGCCCATCATATAAAAAAGTTTCAGCCTTGTTGGTAGAGTGACTAGCAGCGATGGAGAGAGGAGAGGAGGGGGAAAAGGGCAGCGAGCTAAAAATCACCTAGGTAACAACCGAACTAGCCCAATTTAGCCAATGTGCTCGAGTTTCGTCAGACACGGGGAAACAGCGCCCCCTGTGTAGTAACGGCTGGCTAACCACCTCTGACCTGTGTGGTCGAAAAAGGAAGTTGGACCTTTGCGTGGAATGTGTAGCCTGTCGCGCTCCGACCACTTCACAAACAGACAAGTAACAAACAAAAGAAATGTAACATAATTTACAAACAAACATGAGAGTTAACTCAACTTAACGCAGTCTTCCAGCGCTAATGATACAAACTAACGTGTTTTTTGACTGTTAAGCAGCGACGGAGAGAGGAGAGGAGGACTTCTGCCAACAAACAATTACTGACCAGGCAGCAGGTGTGGCTGAACGTTACAAATGACGGACACTTCATCTCCATGGGAGAACGGACAGAAGACTTCAACGACAAATGTAAGATATACTCTATATTTGTTTGTCTCTAGTTTCTTTCCTGGTGTTTAAATGTCCCGCCGTGGCTGTATTTAACTCTTTGCTGTGTTCCTGCTGTGTTGTTATTATTTTTCCAGTTATGCATGGACAAATTGATTAGTCACTAGGTTGTCTTGTCTTTGTTTACTGTAGGCTGTGCAGGAGCTAGGATACATAACTTGTCCTTGTTTGTTGTTGTTTGTTTGTAAGCTTTGTTGTTGTTTGGCTTTATGGGCCACTCCCATAGATAAAGGTGTGCAAGTCATGTATTTGATACATGCATTAGTATTTTGTTATGGGGCTTGTACCTGTATCAAAGTATAGGTTTGTAGTACTGTATATATATATATTTGTCTGCTAAGAAAATCTACATAAGAAACTTGTGTTTCATTTATTGAGTCTGCAGGATGTAATCTCTTAAACACCCAAGACATGTTTAAGTTCAGTTTCCACTCCGTACAGAGGATGGATGGGTATGTTAAGCAGCAGTGATGCTGCAAAATCTTCAGCTGGCAGGACAGACTGGACAGCCAAGATCTGACTCAGAGTCAGCAGGCTTAAAGCTCTCTTCTGCTGGCCTCTGCTTCAGCTATAGGAGCCAAAAGGGAAACATGACTGGTAATACTGCCAACAGTGCTTTTAGGAGAGCTGAATTTGTCCTGTAGCAGTATATGCTTGCACATTTTTTTATATTTCTCATATTTTAGGGATGTGATGCAACAGTTCCAATGTAGGTGGTTAAATAAATATCGAGCTGTCTCTGTGACCTGTGAGTTATCCGGAGCCAGCTGGGAGCTTAAACTGAAACAGGAAACACACACTCATCTGAGGTGATTATTTGCAGGAAAGAAATGCAGTGTGACTGGACTGCTGTAGGACTTAGAAAACAAATCCATCAAAATATCAGTCCAGGGAGAAGATGTGTGTGATGTGGATGATGCTCTTGCGTGAATGACCTGATGGATCAGGAGGAGTTAAGAGACTGACAGATATTTCATAATTTGATGTGATTTTGGAAACTGGAGCAAAGTTTGTTGTTTGTGTCAATTCTTCCCTAAAAATGTCACAGTTGTTTCTAATGATGTATTTCACCTGCATGTCATGCTGTGATGGCAGGAAAAGCCTCTCATCAGCAACAAGGCTGTTGTTAAGCAAGACTGCTGCTGTCTGCTTATAGTCTCATCATGCAGCTAGATAGAGCAGGCTGTAGCGTGGACTTTTATGTTTATTCATTGCTAGTTAAAGAGGTGTATATAGCTCACAAACTCTTATATCAGTAGTTTCTGTGGTTGCCACGGTAACAACAAGAGGAGACTGTTGAACCGTTATCAATCAGATGGCAGCAGCAAATAGCCACGTGCATCCGCAAGGGCTGTAGTTGGCATCCTCTCTGTGCTGAGGCGGCGACAGCAGCTGCTCGCTGTCTGAAAGCACTCACAGAGGCCAGCGCAGCTTTAATATCTGTGGGTATGAGGCCATGCTTTAAATCACTGAGTAAGACTGCGACTGGTTTCAGGCTCCAGCATGTTGGAGGAGAGACACCTACTGTTCACGTGTATTCACTACACAGCCTCTGTGGTTTTAGTTCAGTCTGATCACCACGTATACAGTCATGATGTTTCACAATGCATCAACCACGGTTTGATGGTTTCTATGGTAGATGTCTGTTATCAATGCAATCAATAACATCACACGGCCAAATTGCCAACAGGTTTTGGCAGGACACCAGTGAAAAGCATTATTCCCATAACAACAGAGAAGAAAGGAGTCTTTGTGGAGTTGTCCTTACTAAATTGACAAGGCCTTTTACAGCCTTTGATACAGGGCTGGCTGCCTCGCACAATGGAAGGCATATAAATTTGCAGATGTCGTCTGGAAAGCTCAAATGTCACCGCTTTTCACAACAGCACCGGGGCCCTGCGAGAGGAATAATTGATTGGTTCACCTTTTGTCTCGAGCCAAATATTCATCCAGGAGGACAAAAAAAGGAGGCAAAGCAAAAGATGAAAGAGCATCTTCTAGAGTCGGCGTGTGCTGACACTATTCATCTTTTTTCTTTTGAGAAAAATTGTTTTTCATGACATTTTATAGGCTGCTCGGAGCTATGTAGTTAGACCTGGTGTGCTGGCTGTATGGGCTCGTTTGTTGCTTATTGTTTGTGATAACGGAAAGAGATGTTAGATAGGTGAATTTTCAACTTGTCAGATGGATTCCTTTTTTGATGGTTAGATGGGATTTTGCCATGTGAAATGTACCCATGTGCTGTTGCAAAAAAGCAGCTGGAAAAAGAAATGGTGCAGGCAGGATGGCTTGTGAGCTGACAACAGCATTCAACAAGTTGTCTATTTTCCTTATAATTGCTGCAGCTTCCTTCTGTCTCTTAAAAATGATGTAAATAATCAAAAATGAGACGTCAGTCCTGGTCCTTCTCTTCAACTGGCTGGACAGTGGAGAGCCTCAAAGTGAACTTCATGACTGGAAGTGAATATGTCTCATCCTTTCCCACTTAAATAAGATGCCAGGCTGCGCAGTTTGTGTGAATATACACCTGCATCACCATGTTATTTTCTGTTTTTCCAGTCCTCAGCTGTTCAGCTTTGAGCCTGGGTCCGCTGCAGCTTCAGATTTCTGTTCTTTAATGACAGAGTGGAACCAGACGTGGTCTTCTGCTGCTGTGTGCACTGTAAGTGTAAGTGCAGTGTTAGATGTTTTTTCTTCTCACTGCAGATGTAAAGAGTAGTTATCTAAGTTATCATGGCCTTTCTGTCAGCTCCAAACAGTCTGGCTATTTTCTTCTGACCTCTCTTTTGTTTTGGCATTATTCTGTGCCAACTACAGAGACTGTTGTGTGTGAAAATCCCAGGAGTCAGTAGTTTCAGAAATACTTTAAAAGCTTCCTGATATATTTCTTTGTTAAACGATAAAAGGGCTTTTGTGAAGATCAGACCCGGTATCCGACATCTGAACTGTGCAGCGAGCCAATCATTAATTCTGCCTGCATCTCTACACACACCTACAGGTCTGGAAACGCTGAATGGGGCACACAAACTCACGCACACGCACACGCACACACACACACACACACACACACACACACACACACACACACACACACACATATACACACACTATCGACAGCCCTATTGTAAATGAAATGACAGTGAGTCACTGGGGTTGCATTGTTTTTGGCCATGGAACCAACAGGTGTGTCTGTTATGTGAAACGTGCACACACACACACACACACACACACACACACACACACTTCCAAAGTCCTCTGAAGCCATACAGTACCTTTCTGTCTCTTCACTGTGTTCAGTAGCTAGTGATAATTTAGATTCGACTTGTATTGTTGCATTGTGTCTCCCTCTTCTTTC
Source organism: Lates calcarifer (assembly GCF_001640805.2). NCBI lineage: Eukaryota > Metazoa > Chordata > Actinopteri > Centropomidae > Lates > Lates calcarifer. The sequence continues at coordinate 6,403,601 of NC_066854.1, forward strand.
TCTCTCTCTCTTCCTTCAAAGCCTTGCCATTAATTTCCAGCCTCTGCAATTTTCCTCTCCAATAGCAGAAAGGAGCAAAAGAAAAGGGGAAAGAAAGATGACAAAGACAACACAGGACTCCTCTCTTCCCCCGGCCCTGTTGTTGTACAAAATAGCCAAGTAATAATTTTTTGTCATTGGTTTACTCCTAAAAGCCCATTTGACGTCGGTCCTGAAAAGAAAGCAATAAAGAAACCTTTTCAGTAGCGCTGAATGAGCGAGAGGAGGAGGGATGAATCCCTTTGGGACGTTGCGACCGGAGAGGTCTTTTTATTTTCTTTGCTCTGGTAATCAAATGGAGCTGAAATGAAAATGGAGTTTTCTATGAAAATAGGGGCCTTTGTTGGCTTTGGAAGGCTGGTAATTCATAAACAATAAGCCGGCTCCTTTTGTTTGGCCTATAATATATTCCTGCTGCTCTGAAAGAGGTCTCTCTCTGCACACACACACATGCACATACACACACACACATTGAAGCCAGGGTAAAAGCCAGAGCGAGTCAGCAGGGGGAAGAGAGTATAAAAGGAGGCAGAGAGGCAGGGTTTCCATTCATCGTCCTGGCTGAGAGACGGTAGGATGCTCCACTCCTCAACTCTACATCCTTCACCTCTTTTTCTCTGTTATCTCCATCAGCTGATGATAACACTCTCATTCCTCTCACATCTCCCAGTCTTTTCTTTCTTTTGGCAAAAGTCAAACTTTAATGAGGTTGTCCTGCCGAGCCAACAAGTGCGAATGCATCACTTTTCTGTCTGAGCGCAGCACACTTGTCATTGCAAGGAGGGATTTTCTCCTTCATTTGGACTATGGATCATGTCGTTTTGGTTTTTTATCAGCTGATGACAAGAAGATGAAGACACACAGAGAGAAGCAACATCAGCAGATGGGATGATACTCAGGTCAAAAACAGGACACTTTCAAAGTCAAAGTCATGGAAAGTCACGGACATGGCACTGTCCTAACTTGAGCAACACTTCAGCATGTGGAGAGTCTGCAGAGGACAGCAGTGTGGTTGTTTTTGCACACAGTGAGGTGATGTCTTTGTCATTCAATGGGGAATTTATGGTTGGTTTAAAATGAAGGAGGTTGATGTGATAATCTCAAGAGCTCCCAGCAGCATCATCTTAACCTATGATTGTGAAGACACCACTGTTCTCAGGTGGAAGAAGATACTTGAGACACATGTCCTACTATACTTTGCATCCTCTGGACCAAACTTAATGAACTTGTGGATGGACACGCTACACATATGACATATGAAGAGATATTTACATGATGTGGTTTTGTGGATTGAGCCAATATGGTGTAAGTGCTGCTTTTTGTTTGTCTCATAAACTTTGGAGAGGATTCAACTTTAACTCCTTTGGATTTTGTTTTATGTTAGGTGATCGCAGAGACTCGCGAAAAACCAAATGGAAAGTTGTAACTGAGGGGGCTGTCTAATTGTAGGGTCGGTGGTTTGATCCCCGGCTCCTGTTTGCAGGTCTGACTGTTTTTGGGTGAGATGCTCCTAAATTGTTCCTGATTGTTAGGCTAGAGCACTATTTTGTTCAGCTCAGGAAGATATTCAGCATTTATCTACTTGTAGATGACGTCAAACCAACCTTGGAAACTCTTGGAAATGATGTCTGCATGCTACTAAATGGTTTTGCCAGATATTTTTTGGAGGAAATTGATATGTGGATTATGTTCACTGGCAATGTTTTCCAGACCAGGAAGTGCTACTGCATGGAAGTTGTGGGGAGGTGGTTGTGGTGGTTCTGTGTGTTGTTTAGACTTCTAAAACACTTTGGTTAAAGTAAGGGATTATTATGGTTTTGGTTAAATAGTGAACAAGTAAACACATCTTGAGTTAGCCTTGACTTGTTTAACTGATAACTAACATGTGGGAGATGGGGTGACGTATCAAGTGCCAAGAATTTGTAGGATTTCCCCTGCAAGTAGATCTATGTGCAGCTATGTGCTCTGTCACTCTGCCTCTCTCCAGTCATGTGACTTGTGTTGCTATGTGAGGGTGTCTTTGAATGAGTTTGCAGTATTACATTATTACCCACTTCACTTTCTGAATATGAGCCTGATGAATGGAAAGAGACCATACATAAACTGCACCTAACTATTAAACATAATGTTACTTAACAGTGTCAAGTATTAAGTTAGAAAACCAGTACTTTGTGCAGTGATGGATGATGGATGAGTGAAAGAGTTGTGTTTGGGTAATTTCAAGGATGACAAATGTACAAAAGGCTCTAGTATTAATGATGGCCCTGCTTCATGACACAGACATTAAACTTGGTTGGATATGGAGCTGCGGGGCTCATGTATGTTGCAAACTGCAGGGCTGTATTTGCTTTAACTAATATTTGGCTCTAACAAACTTCCACTCCTTGTCCTTGATGTTTCAGTCTTTGGTCATGCATGGACACCAACAACGGACAAGTTAATGAGATAGGTTGAGTTATGTCAGTTGCTTTTGGTCGAGCAGCTCATTTAACTTAGACCAAACAAACCAGCTAATTGTTACTGGAAGAGTCAGAGTGTAAGGAATCAAATTATCAGAATTTAAATCAGTTGATTATTGCATCTCTAAAGTTATATTTTTTTAGTTTTGGATGCTCAATATCATTTTGTGGTTTTGCGGGGTGTCCCATCATAACTTCCTACTAATCACATGATGTGACCCTTATCATTTACATTTTACAATAGGTCTATAAACATGACTCAAGAGATAATGTAACCAGCTGCTATCCAAACTGCTACTCATACTAATTTTTCACAGAGAAATAATAATAGTCTTCAAGAAGACCTTGATGATCAGATGCTCAGTGATGTGGATGTACAAACTTTTTTAGTTCATGTTGTGCTGTTGCATAGTTAGAAACAGAATTATTATGACAGCCTGAATACATAAGGTTTGTTTTATGTATCCTGCGTCATGATGAAAACTTCTACTAGGGATCTACTTACTAGTTTTACAATGGTTTGATTGATGTTTGTGACAAAATAGCTGTTAAATAGAGCACGTTTGATGATGTG